>NC_051083.1:113412346-113712346 GCF_004664715.2 Peromyscus leucopus
CTTTCCAGCACCCTTAGTAGACTCTTTTGAGAGTCCTTGAGCTGCCAGAGAGATGGCTCATTAGCTAAGAACACTTGCTGCTCTTCCAGAGGACCCAGGTTCAGTTCCAGCACCCATATGGTGGCTCACAACCATCTGAAACTTCAGTTCCAGGGCCTAACACCCTCTTCCAACCTATACAGGCATCAGCCACATGCATAGTGTACAAACATATGTGCAGATAAAACATCTACACACATAAAATAAATAAATTAAATTTTAAAAGAGAATCTCTGAAAATTCAAATTAAAAATTTATTTATTTTAGGTGTGCATTGTGTGCATGTGTGTACACATGGGTGTTCCAATGCATGTACCCTATGTGTACATGGAGGTCAAAGAGAAAGTTGGATATCTCAGAGCTGTAACTATAGGTGTTTGAAGGACACACGGCTTGTTGCATGGATACTGGGATCCAAGCTCAGGTCTTTATGATTGTGCAGCAAGTACTCTTAATGACTAAGCCATCCCTTCATTCTCCTACATCCCAATCACCCTGTCTTATGCCCCTCCCACTGGTCCTCTATCTCTTCCCAAATCCCAAATGATCTCTCTTCTACTTTCAGTGTGTGTGTGTGCGCGTGCATGCGTGCGTGTGTGTGTGTGTGTGTGTGTGTGTGTGTGTGTGTGTGTGTGTGTGTAAAATCTACATTCTACATATGAGTAAGAATGTGATATTTGTCTTTTACATTCTGGGTTTTTTTCACTTAGCATGATGACCTCCAGTTCCATCTTTTTTTCTTGCAAGTGACATGATTTATTTGAACAAAGAAAAAACGTTTAGATATCCCTTGTCTTTACCCATTCATCTGTTGATGGGGACCTAGGTTGGTCCATGTCTTGGTTGTTGTGAATAGTGTAGAAGTATTATCCCAGAATGCTCCTTAACCTTATTCACAGAATGAACCTTGGTAACTGGCCGCCCTTCATTGTATTCAGAGGCTCAGTATACATTCACCAAATAAGGGGGTCCAAACAAAGAGGAAAAGCAATTTAGTCAGCACCACACACAACCAATCCCTCATCCTAGTCATATATTGGCTCTGAACTTCATCCCACAGTTTTAGCCACGAAGGGCAAAGCCACAAAAATGTGACTGCATCAGGAGGATGAGATACCTGCTGCTACAGTTCCAACTCAGACAGGAGAGCACACACTGCATCTATGTCTCTGAGGACAGCCCACTAATCTGGTCTTTCTGGAGTACAGGGGCAGTTCAAAAGAATTCTCACCTAGGCAGAGTGATTTGTCTGATGAAAGAAATCAATAAATTGTTATTGAATGCAGTCCAACTTCATTTACTCAAGCTAATTGGAGGTAACCTTTCAAATTAGTGAGCCATCTGTATTGTAGGTTTATTTATAAAGGAATGAAGCTTGGCCAGCAAAATGGCTCAGCAGGTAAAGGTGCTTGCTGCCAAGCCTGATGACCCGAGTTCAATACTGAGGACCCACAAAGAGGAAGACTAGAACTGACTTCTGTAAACTGACCTTTGTGCTCAATATGGGGGCCATGGCACATGCATATCACTCCTCATAAATAAATGTGTGCAATAAAAAAGGAAATGAAGCTTTACTGCTTCGAGTAATTCACAGGAACTCTAAGGCAGCTAACAAATTGTGGCCTATTCCAAGTCTTAAGAGATTTGCCTTAATGAAATGAAAAGAATCTCCAGCATCAATCACTTGAACAAAAATGGTCATGCCCAAGCAATGACATTTGTTTCCTAGAAGTCTGGAGGCTCGAGGCTCACAGCTCATTTCTTCAATCCATTTAGTTGCTGAGAGCAGGCAAAGCAAGGCCTGGTAGCCCAGGCCATTCCCAGTTAGTAATCATGGAGTTCCTCTCAACGAGGTTTTACTGTAAAAGGAAACGATTGGAGGGTGGGCTGAGAGGTAACAGGTGCAATCCAGCCAGGAATGGAATAAAAGATGGTTTTGGAATACTGTCACTTCCTTTCATTTTTTTCCCCGTGGGGATATGGGAGGGAAAAAGCTACTAACACAAGTCATGTACCTCAGTGCTTTGTCAAAACCCGGAACAAACATTAAGCAGAAAAAAATCTGAAGGTCGAGGAAAGGAAATAAACAAGAAACATAAGTAAAGCATGAATCATCCCTTACCACCTGATGGCTCCCGAAAAATACAAATTAAACCCATGGAAGGAAACAGAGTCCACACCACGGTTTGGCATTTTGATAGAGGACCCGACATAGACTCTGTGCCCTTTTCTTTAGCAGGAGGAACTGGCCTTTGGCTTCTGGTTTGTATTGCCTTTTCCTCAAGGCCTTTCGCTGCATGAAGTTGATGAGGCTCACCCAGCCTGGGCATCCACCTCCCTGCTGAGCACTGAGAGTGGAGACAGGAGAAGCATATTTTATTTGCCTAGGCTCAATAGTTCTTACCTTGTCTCCCTAAGATCTTTGAGGTGGTTTATACCAATGACAAAGTAGAAACAGGGATTCAGAACCAGGGTAAATAGCAATACATTTAAAAAAATCAGCTGTTTAGCTAACAAGGAGGACCCTGAGGGGGACGCATGGATTGCCCTGGGAAGGGGAGATAGATGAGATCTCCATGAGTAGACTGGAATGAGAGGTGGGCAATGGAGGGTAGGGGATGGGGATGAGAACATAAGGGAACAGGATAGTCAAGCTGGAGCAGGGATGGAGTGGGAGAACAATGAAAGAGATACCATGATAGAGGGAGACATCATGGGGATAGGGAGAAACTGGGTGCTAGGGAAGTTCCCAGGAATTCACAAGGATGACCCCAGCTTAGACTACTAGCAATAGTGGAAAGCGTGCCTGAACTGGCTGACTCCAGTAATCAGATTGATTAATACCCTAACTGTCATCATAGAGCCTTTCTCCAGTAACTGATGGAAGCCGATGTATCGATTCACAGCCAAACATCAGACTGAACTCCAGGAGTCCAGTTGAAGAGAGGGAAGAGGGATTCTATGAGCAAGGGGCATCAAGATCATGATGGGGAAACCTACAGAGACAACCAGACCAAACTAGTGGGAACTCATGAACTTTAGACCAACACCTGTGGAGCCTCCACGGGCCTGGATTAGGCCCTCTGCATAAGCCGGACAATTGTGTAGCTTGGTCTGCTTAAGGGCCCCCTAGCAGCAGGATCAGGAGCCATCCCTGGTGCATGAGCTGGCTATTTGGAGCCCATTACCTATGGTGGGACACCTTGCACAGCCTTAAATGCAGGGGAGAGGGCTTGGACCTGCCTCAACTGAATGTACCAGATTCTGCTGACTCCCCCATGGGAGGCCTTGCCTTTTCGGAGGAGGGATTGAGGGGTGGGTTAGGGAGAACGCTGGAGGGCAGGAGAAGGGTAGAGAGGGGAATCTGTGGTTGGTATGTAAAATAAATAAAAAATTTCTTAATAAAAAAAAGAAAAAAACAGCTGTTAAAGTGTTTAAAGACCATGTAGAGCAATACCTACATGGTCTTGGTTGCTGGAAAGAGGCAAAGCTGGTGTAATGGCCTACCTCTAGGATAAGAGACTAACTACCTCTCGAGAGAATACAAGTTTCCTAGGCAGGCCTCTCTGGAAGTTTGACCTTACGCCAAATACCCAACTTTCCCAAGAATTGTGAGCCTAATACAGAGAGATACACTTCAGAGAGCATTATGGTCATTTAGTGGCATGATGTCCTCTAACACATTGAGCCACAATCTCTGGTAGAGAAGACAGGCCTTTGAAAATGGCAGCAGAGGACAGAGGTGAAGGGAGACTCTCATTGTGCAATACAAAGCATTTGCCCAGGACAACTGATCCTTGCACCAGCTAGAGCTTGGACCTAAGATCATAGAGAAGGGAGAACAAAAGAGAGGGAAGTCCTGGTGGTACCCAAGCTGGAGCTTCGCACCACCAGGGAAGATTTTGCGGGCTGGAACTAAAGGTGAGAAGAAGGAGGTATGGTGGCATGTGCTGTCATCCCAGAATGCAAGAAGACAGCAAGCTTGTGGCCAGCCTAGGCTATACAGCAAGTCCCCATCAGACAGATGATTGATAGATAGAAGATAGATGCATAGAGAGAGGAGGAAGGTTCTGGCAGCATATGACACCAAGTAGACCTGTGCTGGAGCAGAGGGACATGTAGAAAATAGGTATACAGTGGGCAGGGCAGAATCAGCTCATACAGCTCCTTGAATTTGGCCAGGAGGTGAAGGCATGTGGAGACAACTTGACAGGAAGTGGGGAGTCATGGAAGAATTTTGAGCAGGTTGAGTAGGGGAAGGATGTGACATCTTGAAAGGGATGTTTTCAAAGGCAGAGCCTGTCTGCTGCCTTCTGCTAAGTGCAGGCTGGCGTGGGGGTGGGGGGATGGGAGGAGGAAGCTGGCAGACCAGCTGCAGCTCTCCAAGGCAGAGGCAAACGAGGAGAGCTCGAGCTAAGGCAAAGGTGATGGAGAAGATGGGAGATTCCAAGTTCTACCCGAGGGGTAGTCATTTAAGGGGCAAAATTTCCTCAGGGCACAGACCATGCATGCCTGGTTTATTTCTGTACCCCTAGAACCTAGCACCATGTTTGGTACATGGCAGGCACTCTGTACTTTATAAATGGCTGACTGAATGCCTCCGTGAAGACTGACACTGAGCAGAGCACCTGTTTAATAAACAGGAAGCAGCAGTAAGTGAAAAACAACAGACTAGAGGCTTGACTGTTCAATGACTTGGATTCCATTCACTCTCTTTCACTGTCCCCGAACCTACACTGACAAGGCGGTATAGGAAGGCAGCCCAGGAGAGGCAGGACTGGCTGGGAAAGAAGCCACCTAAAGTCGAACCCATGTCAGCAGTAGTTCTCCACAGGAAGCATACCAGCCATACATCCACTGGGCAGTTCATACATGTAGGAATGCCACACCGCAGGTGAGTTATGCATGGGAGAAGAAAAATTATAGCATCGACCTCACAAAAGGACCAACTGAAAATCCACTTCAAGTAGCAACTGTCTTTCTGTTTTATCTACTTAGAGGCCAGAATTTGAGTTCCTAAAAATTGAATTCCCTTCAAGACAATAGAGAAGAATGGGAAAAAAAAAAATTCTTGAGAATCTAGACTCCTCACCTTGGCCTAACCTTCAGCTCTGTTTTGTTGTTTTCAATTTTCTTTAAACATTCATTTATTTGCGTGTGTGTGAGTGAGTGTGTGCCTCAGCATGCATGTGGACACCAGAGGACAACTTGTCCTTTGAACCATGTGGGTTCTGGACATCGAACTCAGGTCATCAGGTTTGTACAGCAAGCACCTTTAGCCATGGAGTCTGTCCATTGGCCCACGTTGTTCATCTTTTTTTTAATTTAATTTAATTTTTTACAATATAATTTAATTCTACATATCAGCCACAGATTCCCTTGTTCTCCCCCCTCCCGCCCCCCCTTACCCTTCCCCCCACCCCACCCCCCATTCCCACCTCCTCCAGGGCAAAGCCTCCCCCGAGGACTGAGATCAACCTAGTAGACTCAGTCCAGGCAGGTCCAGTCCCCTCATCCCAGACTGAGCCAAGCGTCCCTGCATAAGCCCCAGGTTCCAAACAGCCAACTCATGCAGTGAGCACAGGACCTGGTCCCACTGCCTGGATGCCTCCCAAACAGATCAAGCCAATCAACTGTCTCACCTATTCAGAGGGCCTGATCCAGTTGGGGGCCCCTCAGCCATTGGTTCATAGTTCATGTGTTTCCATTCGTTTGGCTATTTGTCCCTGTGCTTTATCTAACCTTGGTTTCAACAATTCTCACTAATACAATCCCTCCTCTTTCTTGACAATTGGACTCCCGGAGCTCCACCCAGGGCCTAGCCGTGGATCTCTGCATCCGGTTCCCTCAGTCATTGGATGGGGTTTCTAGCATGACAATTAGGGTGTTTGGCCATCCTATCACCAGAGTAGGTCAGTTTGGGCTGCCTCTCGACCATTGCCAGCAGTCTATTGTGGGGGTATCTTTCTCCCTCAAGATCCAGCTATACCACTCTTGGGCATATACCCAAGGAATGCTCAATCATACCACAAGGGCACTTGCTCAGCTATGTTCATATCAGCAATGTTTGTAATAGCCAGACTTGGAAACAACCTAGATGCACTTCAACTGAAGAATGAATAAATAAAATGTGGCACATATACACAATGGAATACTACTCAGCAGAGAAAAACAATGACATCATGAAGTTTGCAGGCAAATGGATGGATCTAGAAAAAATCATCCTGAGTGAGGTAAGCCAGACTCAGAAAGACAAACATGGTATGTACTCACTCATAGGAGGATACTAGATGTGGAACAAGGATGACTGGACTGCTATTCACATCACCAGGGAGGCTACCTGGGAAACAGGACCCCAAGAAAGACACGGGGATCACCCAATGACAGAGAAATAGATGAGATCTACATGAACAGCCTGGGCATGAGTGGGGGTAATGAAGGGCGAGGGTCGAGGGAAAGAGAGTTTGGGGGAGCGGGAGATCCCAGCTGGATCAAGAACAGAGAGGGAGAACAAGGAATAGGAGACCATGGTAAATGAAGACCGCATGAAAATAGGAAGAAGCAAAATGCTAGAGAGGCCCACAAAAATCCACGTTGTTCATCTTTAACAAACGGTAAAAATGTAAGTACAGCCGGGCAGTGGTAGCACACGCCTTTAATCCCAGCACGCAGGAGGCAGAGCCAGGTGGATCTCTGTGAGTTCAAGGCCAGCCTGGTCTACAGAGCAAGATCCAGGACCAGACAGAGCTACACAGAGAAACTCTGTCTCAAAAAATCAAATGTGTGTGTGTGTGTGTGTGTGTGTGTGTGTGTGTGTGTGTGTATACTGTTTAAAATAAATTTCTTTGTGATTTATTAACAGTAAATATTTGATGTATAAAATAATTTTTAAGATGGGGTCTTACTATGTTGAACTCTATGTAGATCAGGCTGGCCTTGAGCTCACAGAGATCTACCTGATTCCTGAGATTAAAGGCATGTGCCACCATGCCCCAGCCTCTTTTTATATACTTCTATAGTCAGTCAGAGAAGATCATATAATTTTCTCAGGTGGAAAAGGCTCATGACCAGAAAACTTTGTCTAGACAAAGAACAGGATGGGGTGGTTAAGAGTTCAGGCCCAAGAATCAGGTTGTTTGGGGTTGATATCCTGGATGTAATACCAACTAACTGTGTGGCCCTGGCAAATGGCTTAGCATTTGAGTTTTGATTTTTCCATCTGTAAAATGTCCAGCATCTCGTTGCGCCTCACATGGTTACTGTGAGGTTATGTGTTTAGTGACGGCCACATCTCAATTCAAGGCGCTGTTTACACTCAGTTCTAAATATACGCCCTTGGGCATGCCATCCCCTCTCCTTCAGCCCTGCTGTCCTCCCGTCTTCTGTAAGCCATACCTTACAAACATCTCCCCACCTGTACTATATGTTCATCATCTACCTCTCACAGAGGTCGATGTCTACCCTTCGAGCTTCCCCTTGGCTAACTCTACACTTAGAAGGTCCATTCATACTTCCAGAAAACGAACACACAAATAGGGAACAGGATTGATGCATTTTAATTACGGTAGCTTGTAAACATTCCAATTCACTCAGCTTGCACCATTCAATTCCAGTCCCCTCCTCTAGTCTCCAAATGCTCTGCTTCCTTGTTTATCATCACCCCAGACCCTAAAGGAAAGTGATCCCAAAGGCACTGCTATCCTCGGACAGTTCTAGCCAAACTCCAATTTGGAATTAAGACTCCCCAAATTCTTTAGATTTCTCATCCCTCACCCTACTCCAACCCAGAGGTCTACAATCACATCAACCTCTGCTGCCCTCTGCTGTGTGGCTCCAGATGTGCTGGCTCAGTTGGCCCAGTACAACCAGCCTCTGGGGAGTACCTGTCAGCTTCTCCAGCCCTTGCTGAACTCAGAACTCTCAAACATTGTACCTGTCTTCTGTAATATGCATGCTTTCCCCTAATGGTCATACATGCAACCTTTCTTATTTAGACCCAGCGTAGCCCTGGCACAGCTGATGAGGTCCATGAGAACAGAGTTGTCTTCAGGAAAGGTGAGCTACTACAGCCATCCATCCATATTCCCATATAAATCCAGTTTTAAATATTCCACTATCATTTATTGAGCATTTGCTGTGTGCCTGGTGCCATACTACATGCCGCATATATGTTATCTTAATGAATGCTGGAACCAACTTTGCAAGTAGGTAAGATTATTGTCCCCATTTTACAGTTGAAGAAAATAAGTCTTGGAAAATTAAATGGCATGCCCAAAGCTAAAAAGGCAGAGATGAGACATAAATGCAGATCTATCTAGTTCCAAAGCTCTATTTTTTTAACCACTGACCATGGTGTAGAGAGTAGTTTGGAGGGGAAGAAAGCAAAGACAGACATGCTCATTAGGGTCCACGGCAACAGTCAACGAAAACACAGGGGACATGTTGAGTTTTATATGTCTTTTGGAGATGGACATGGTATGACATGGTGTTTGACTGAATGTGGAGATAGAGGAGAGGAAGGGATCTGAAATCGCCCTCAGGATTTATGGCTCGGGCATCTGAGTAAACAGGAACGTGTTGGTAGTTTGGGGACAACAAAGGAATGCATTTTGGCTCTGCTGACTATGAGACATATCATTTGTTCCCTGAGTCCAGAGCTCATGAAAGAAGTCTGGGTTGGTGTCTGGTTACAGAGAGTGAGATCTAAAAGCAATGTGAGTCATCAGGAAAGAAGAGCCCCGAGGCTGGAACACTATTAGTAAAGGAGAAAACGGTGTAGAAGGAGGACAGAGAAGAAGCAACCGTGAATATAGTCTGTTCGGGTTTGCTTTGAGACAGGGTGCTGCAATGCAGCCCAAGAAGGCCTTGAGTTCACATTCCTCCTGCCGCACCCTCTAGAGTGTTAGGATTATGAATTTGTGTCACACACCTGGCAAGAATCAGCCATGGACACAAGGAGAAAACTAGGAATAACTGTCAAGGAACTCAAGGGGGCGGGGGGAGTTTTGAGGAGGGAATAGTTCTACTAGGTCATCTGCCACAGAGAAGTCAAATACTCTAAAAGTGGTCCTTTAAGCCGGGCGGCGGTGGGGCATGCCTTTAATCCCAGCACTTGGGAGTCAGAGGTAGGCGGATCTCTGTGAGTTCAAGGCCAGCCTGGTCTACAAAGTAAGTTCCAGGACAGCCAGAACTGTTATGTAAAGAAACCCTGTCTCAAAAAACCAAAACCATTTAAAAAAAAAAGTGTAATATTGTAATTACTTTAATCATTGCATTACCCTGATATCTCTGTGTCTGTGGCTTGGAGGTCATCTAACTTGGGGCCTCTCATATGGTCCAGAAAGTGGCCAGAGCACTGGGTGGTAGAGGATAGCTAGTGCAGCCGGGTGCTAACTGAGCATCTCTGCCTCTTCTCCTGTGCTCTCGCCATCTCTCCAAGCCACCGTTCTCATAGGCTGCTTTGAGTTCCCTGGTAGCTTAGAAGTCCCGGGGTAGCTGGAGTACTTGCAAAGCCTCGTGAGGATTCATTCATTCAGTGTGTGAAGGACTCAATGCTGTGTCCCTCAAAATTCACATGTGGAGACTTTAGTCTCCAGTAGTAGGGTGGGATTTAGAGAAGGAACCTTTAGAAAGCGATTTGATGACCCATGCTGGTACTAGTTACTTTCCTCAGTGCTGGGACAAAATAGCTGACAAAAGAAACTTAAGGGAGAACAAGTTCGTTCCGGCCCTCAGTTTGAGGGGACAGTCTGATAGCAGGGAAGGCCTGGTATCAGGAACGGGAGGCAGCTGAGCACATTGCATCTGTCACTGGGAAGCAGAGAGGCTGAATGCTGATGCTCGGCTTGCTTCCTCCTCTGTATTCAGTCCAGGACCAAATGGAACGGTACTGCCCACATTTAGAGTGTGCTTTCCCACAACAATTAACCCAATCTAAAAGTCTCTCCCAGCGTGAGGAAGATGGAGACTCCTTCACCAGCTGCTAGTTTTCAAAGTAGTCATGAAAATCTGCCCCGTCACAAATTAAAGAGTACCATGGGAAGCCACTGGTAACTACAAGAGTACCTTTAGTAGGGTGGCGAGGACTAAAAACAGAGGGTTAGGATGGGAAACTTTACAAAGAAAATCACAAAATAGCCAAAAAAAAAATAGACATGTTCCCAGATTTTTTTAAGATTGTTTTATAAACATAGATATTCTCCTGAGAAAATCTAAACATCTAAAGCCATCTTGAGTCCAATAATAATAGAGATTTTTATAGGACCTGATGAGCTGATTATGTAGAGACTAAAATATGCAACATAACAAAGAAGGATTTGAAAAACAGAGAGCAAGGCTTGTACTGCCAGCTATCAAAACACATCAACTACTGTCAACAAACCTGTGGGATATTAGCACAGGAACAGATCAATGGAACAAGGCAGAGTTCAGTGTGGTCCCACGAGTATGTTAAGTTATACTTCATGCTGAGTAAGGCATTGTAAGTCACAGAGCAAAAGACATACTAGTCAATAAATAGTTTCGGGACAATTGTCAAAATTGAGGAAAAACCCAAAATATTGTTGGATCTGTACTTCTTATCAAATCTAAAGTCCACATGGATTAATGAGCTAAGCGTGCGCACTTACACACACACACACACACACACACACACACACACACACACACACACACACACCTAAAACTCTGTAAGAAAATTTAGGATAGCATTTTTGAAGTCACAGACCATAGAAATTAAAAATGAGTATTTTTTTTAGATACCTAAGGCACACATGCACACACATATACACACACAAAAAAATCGATAAGAATTTAAAACATTGATAAGATCCAGTATGGACAACTTTGTGGAAACAGCTATTTTCATACTCTGTTGGGAGAATGTGAACAGGCTCAGCTTTTTTTTGGAGGACAATTTGGCAGAATCCATTAAAATGAAAATGTACTTTTTCTATTTCTAGATATGGATCCTAGATAAATCCTTCTGCATGCCCACAGATTTTCACTGTACCTGTTTGTAACCATGCAAAGTCCCAAGCAATCCAAATGGCCATTAGTCATGGAATGAAAGCAGACAAGCGCTTTAAGGATGGGGGTAAGTGTCAGGAATTGGTAACGAAGGCAACAGGAAATGGAGCTGACCCAGGATTAAGGAAAAAGGTTGCCAAGCAGCATGAAGAGGCCCGCCAACGTTGGGCACTGTGAATCTGAAGTGACCTCAATCTCAGAGCTAAAATGTATTCTCCCATGGAGAAGACAGATGGTTCAAATGCCCTGGGATTTACACACTCATTCAATTAATATTTGTTATTTCACTGCCTACAAGTGACAGCAGTATTTTAGGCCTTTGGATACAGTATTGGACAAAAAAAAATACATAATATAATGCCAACTAAATGCTCTGAAGAGTAATTAAAATAGAAGATAAATGATGACAGAAATACTATTGAAGCATGGAGACGAGAGAAGGCCTCTATGTAGAGGTGACATATGAATAGAGTCAGTAAGAAATGAAGGAGGGGTTTCTAGAAAAGGATATTCCTGGACAGGAGATAGCTCATTTGGTAAAATGTCTGATATACAAACATGAGGACCTGACTTCAGATCACCAGCACCCACGTAATAACCAGGCGTAGTGGCACACATATATAACCTTAGTCCAGGGAGAGGATGGAGGCAGGCAGATCCTGGAGCTCATTGACCAGCCTGTCTAGCCAAATTGAAGAGTCAAAGATTCAGGGGGAGACCCTGCCCCAAAAATTAAATTGGGGAATTGGCAAGATGGCTCAGAGGATTAAAGCGTGATGGCCTGAGTTTGAGCCCCAGAACTCACATGGTGGAAGGAAAAAAAACCAATTCCTAAAAGTTGTCTTCTGACTCCTACCTGAGGACCATGGAACATACATGACTATACTCTTTCTTATACACACTACACAATATAATACTAATATTAAAGTGATGAGTGATCAAAGAGGACACCTGATGTCTACCTCTATCTTCCATATACATGTACACCCAGATGTGCTTGCATGTGCATGCAGATGCAGATGTGCATATACTCACACAGACACATACACACATATACACAAAAGAACATCTTATTTGTAGGAATGGCACATGCAAAGGTCTTGGGGTGGAAGATTGAGAGGATGAATGGACAAAGGAACAGAAGAGTTATATGTAGTGGGATTACATGGTGTCTTAGTTTGGGTTTCTATTGCTGTGAAGAGACACCATGACCACAGCAACTCTTATAAAGGAAAACATTTAATTGCAGGTGGCTTACAGCTTCAGAGATTTAGTCCCTTATCATCATGGTGGGACATGACAGCATGCAGGCAGACATGGTGCTGGAGAATGAGCTGAGAGCCCTACATCTTGATCAGGAGGCAACAGAAAGCAACTGTGTGTTACACTGAGCATAACTTGAGCAACGGAGACCTCAAAGCCCACCCCCACAGTGACACACTTCCTCCAACAAGGCCACACCTACTCCAACAAAGCCAAAACTCCTAATAGTTCCACTCCCTTTGGGGGCCATTTTCTTTCTTGCAAACTACCACACATGGGTTGGACTGACTACAAAATGTAGTTTGGACAAAATAAGGAAATTGAGACCAGAGGATGCTGATAAGTAGACAGGAAAATCATAGGTAAAACAGAGGAAGATTTGGCATGGTGGAGAGTCGGGTGTGGGAAGAATAAGGACTAAAGGTCTATAAAGGATAGTGAGATGTGCTCAGAGAATAAGAGGCTGGAGTTCAGAAAGTCAGAGGACAACAATTCCAGGCAATGCCTAGGCCTCATATACTGCTATGGGTTAGGGGCTAAGGATGTGTGGAGAAGCAAGGACTGAGAACTGAGGGACTGTGAACTGGAAGAACTCCAAAGGGTCATTGACAGGAAACTTGGTATTGTTCAGGTGGACATGCTTTAGTAAGAGGCATCCATAAGCTTGTTGCCATGCTCTTCCTCATGACTGGGGGAATATTGGGGGACAGATGACAGTTAGAGGCATAACAGGAAGGGCCGACCTGGCTTCCAGACCAAGCAGCACTTGAAGAGAGACTAGGAGGCCTTGACAAGGCCAAGCCAAGGAGAGAAGAACGTGAGAAAAGGACAAAGGTAGCCTGGCTGGGGTGGAGATGGTAGAAAGATGGCACAAGATGGCTGAGAGATAAAAATATCTGGCTACCAAAGAGTACAGATGGTCAGCAAAGCTCCGAAAGGCCACCAAAGGGAAGTCGGAGGGAAGCCGACTAGAATTTTGCCAAGTCCCAGTGGTGTTCTCGCCAAGTATCCTTATGCAATGTGAGGTCCTTGAAGTAGCAGCACAGGTTTGTGACATGCCTGGCTAAGCACAGAACTCGGCCGGGGCTCGAGAGCTGACTTCCTGTATGCACAGAATGGAACCAAACTAACCGGTGGGCAGAGAACTGGTTCTTAGCCCATGACTACCAATAGTGCAGGAGGAGAGAAGGGAAGGAAGAGTGGAGGAAGAGAGAAGAGAGAAAGGAGGAGGAGCAGGAGGAGGGGAGGAGGAAGAGGAGGAGGAGACAGCTTTGGCAGGCAGCATGGAAGAGCCACGAGCAGTTAGGAGCTGCTAGAGAGGAGCTGCTCACTAAGTCTACCAGGCACGACGACGTAGGGACAGCCAACATGTGCCCTGTCAGGAGAGATGACCATCTCTGCTGCCCTACTGTCTGAGTACGACCGTGGGCTACATAACTCCGAAGATCAAATTCCATGAAGTGAGCTCTGCCCCTCCCTTTGCCCATACCCTACAGTGCTCCCCAGCACTGACATACACACTTAGGCATAAAGAAGCATTTTCTGAGCTTGTTTTTCCCCACACAGGGCTGAGGACAAAACGGGAAACTTGTACATGCTGGGCAAGTATCCTACCACTGAGCTGTACTTCTCTCTCCTCTCTCTCTCTCTCTCTCTCTCTCTCTCTCTCTCTCTCTCTCTCTCTCTCTCTCACACACACACACACACACACACACACACACACACACACATTTTCTTAACCATTTTGACTCAGAGTCTCACATGTAGCCTGAATCTCACACAATTCCTGTGCCTCAACCTCTTGAGCCCCTAAAATTAAAGACTTGCACCACCAAGTCCAATGCCAGGTAGCTTTTTGTTGCTTTGGGGCAGGTTCAAAAAAAGGAGCACACAACAGCATCCCAGAAACCTTCTGAGGCTAGAAAACCCACCCCATTCAAGACATTCTTTTTGGAAGAGGGATGGGGAGGCTGGCCCATGCATTGCTGGAGTCTAGTGTCAACCAATTCATGTTAATCCTACTCTGCTAGGCTCTGTCCTGAAGACAAAATTCTGTAACAGCAAGCTCCTGCCCTCAGGGATAGGTGATGTGGAAAGTGAAAACTAAGAAAGTAAAGGGTTAGGGCAAATTTTTTCTCTTTTTAATGCTCAAATAAAATGAGTTTTTGTTTGTTTCTTTATTGTTTGTTTGTTCTGAGACAGAAAGGACAGGTCCAGGTCAGAATTTGGGATGGTAAGGAAGAAAGCAAAGGAGGCCTGCTGAAGAAAGATCCTGAAAAGCACCTCCTCCAGTCTCCGGACTTGGCCTTTAGTGAGGTCTGAAGTACAAAGATGCAACAGCAGAAGTGAACTGTCTGCAGGCCACGGGGGGACTGGAGTGTGTGACTCATGGATTTCCAAACAACTTTGATAAAAAGGACCCTTGGCCATTCACCCTGCCCATCCTGAATTATTGCTTTCCACTTCAGGACTGGAGCCAACATTTTAGGTCAAGTCTTCAAAATGGTGAAAGCAAAGGCCGTGGTTTCTGGATAAGGAGATAAGAGAGGTTGAGGATACAGGCAGGTGAGGTCATTGCCACCACCAAGGCCAAGGCAAGGTCCCAGGGGATGGAAGTGGAAGGGCTAAGTACTGAGTAGACACATCCCAGGGCAGAGTTCACAAGATGAGGACGGGATGCCTGGGTTGCTGGATTGCTTTTGAGACCTAGATGCCATTGAGTTTTGCTGTTGTAACAATGACCGCCACTTCAGCAATTCTGGTGCCAGGGACAGAGGACTAGGTGTAGTTGAGACCTGCTTTGCTGCTGGTCATGCATGTCCATGAACAAACACAAAGCATTTAGGCTTTGCTCTGGCAGGCAAGCTGCAGCAGCTTCCTAGAGACTAACTACCCTGCCACCTGCTCTGCTCCTTGTCGAGCCAGAAGACTTTCAGGTTTATGGTAACAGCATGTCACAGGTGAAGAACTGAGGGTTCAGATAGGTGACGTTACTGCCTGAGGCCACGCAGGTGACCACTGACAGGAACTGTCTCTGAAGGCTAGCTCTGCATGAGCCTGTGCTTGCCCTAGGAGGTGGCTGGTACAACCCGAGGAGGTGAGTGCCTTTGAGCAGACATTTCCACATCCTCCTGTTTCTGGGAACTACTACTTCACCAGTCCTGGAAAGGGTGGCAAGGAGGAGATGGGACTGGGGTGGAGGGGGAGACAAGAGCTTTGGCAGTCATGGAATGGCATGGAGTTCTCCTAGTTCTTGGCCCTCAGGTTGGGGACTTCTGCCCTTTGCTTTCCCCCCTGAAGATAGAGGTCACAGAGCATCCTCACTTATTTTGACTCTGCCTTGTCAGGGAGTTCCAAGACGGCCCCCTTTCCCTCTACAAAAGAGTCTACTTCATCATTTTTTATTGTTTGGTAATTTCATACATGCAGATAATGTGTTTTGATCAAATCCACCCCCATTATCTCCTCTCCAATTCCTCTACGATCCCACTCCACTGGAGCGGGCTTTCTCTTAGGCCACCAACCAGCTCCCAAGCCAGGACACCGAGACTTAGTTGTGACTGCTTGGCCTTGTTCAGGCTTGTTTCTTTTAACATGTTTCTCTTATCTACTCTTGCCCCGGGCCTTTTTACTTTTCTTTACTTCCCTACATCTTACTTTCACTGCTTCTTGTGTCTGGGGCTGGGGGCTGCCTGCCTTCTGGTTCCCAGAGTCTCCCTTGTTCTCTCCTCTTTCTTCTTCCTGTTCCTCCTTCTCTCTTGTTCTAGAGTTCTCCTACTTATTCTCTCTGCCTGCCAGCCCTGCCTATCCTCTCCTGCCTAGCTATTGGCCACTCAGCTTTATGTTAGACCAATCAGGTGCCTTAGGCAGGCAAGGTGGAACAAATGCAACACACCTTTACATCATTAAACACATGTCCTTACATCACTAAACAAATGCAGCAGAAACAAAACGCATCTTTGCCCAGTTAAAATAATATTCCACAACATCCCACCCCATCACTGTTCCCTCCCAACTTCTTGCACTTAAAAAAAAATCCACTGAGTCCCGTTGGTGTTGCCTGTATGTGCATGGGTGTGGGACTATCTACTGAAGCGTGGGTAGCCTCTCAAGTGCTACATATCTGGAAAAAAAAGAAGACTCTCCCTCCCATATAGCAATCAATTACCAATAGCTCCTCAGATAAGGGTGGGACTTCATGAGCTGACCCCCCTCCCACATCCATGCTAGGAACACTTCATCATTCTTTTGTATGTTGTGTTGTGTTGTGTTGTGTTGTCTGTTTGTTTGTTTGTTTGTTTTGAGACAGGGTTTTACTTTGTAGACCTGGCTATCCTGAAACTAGCTCTGTGGACCAGGCTGACCTCGAACTCACAGAGATCTGCATGACTCTGCCTCCAGAGTGCTGGGATTAAAGGTGTGCGCCACCACCGGGCTACACTTCATTCTTAAATGGACTGTTGAAAGCCACCTTAAATTCATTGTGGCTACAAACAGGAGGTTAAATACATTAAAAAATAAAGTCAAAGTCGGACATAATGGCTGAAGCCTGTAAGCCTAGTAGTCAGGAGGCTGAGGCAGGAGGATTGTAAATTCAAGGCTAGACTAGGCTAGACTTTTGATACAAAACCTTGTATCAAAACTAATAATAAATTGTCACTTGGAAGAATTTATTTATTTATTTATTTATTTATTTATTTATTTATTTACTTACTTACTTATTTTCAGAGCTGAGGACCGAACCCAGGGCCTTGTGCTTGCTAGGCAAGCGCTCTCCCACTGAGCTAAATCCCCAACCCAAGGAAGAATTTCTATCTGGGCTCACAGGGCCCCAAAGGTTCTCAAAAGCCTTTCCTTGGAGCTGGCTTAGAATTGTTGGGGCATGAAGCTTTCAGATGAAACAGACAGGGGGGCGGTGGAGCCTGTCAGCATGCATGCATATGATCTCTGCTTTTGGTGTGGCATGAAGCTCACGGATGAGACTGACTACTGCTTAGTGAGCCACACTGCAGGGTGACCAGATCTCTGTTCTAGAAGCCGTGTCAAGGGGATTTCTTCTCAGAGCCCCCAAATTCCTCCTAGGTCTTCTTCCCACTTCCATGGCAGCCCCTGGTCCCTCCAAATCTTTAGGCCTTCAAAGGTATTCCTCCCAGATATCAAGGTCCCTCAGGAGCTTAGCGTTTGCAAAGGCCAGAATATTCAGCTGACTGGGACTGTGGGAGCCCAAGGGAAGGTCCGCTGGTATCTTTTAGGGTGCACTAGTGGAGAGATTCACGCCAGTTGTTAAGGAAGTCACCCCCCAGCTAGCCGCAATCGGCCTCCCTGAGGTGGGACAGCAGAGCTTGCGGGGGGGGGGGGGGGGGGGGGGGGAGAACTCACTGGCTTTTTCTTCCAGAGGAGGGCTCGGAGGAGGAGCAGAAGTAGGAACACATTATCCACCCTAAAGCAAAAGTAGGGCTGTACCCAGCGCCTGATGTGGAGGAGCTAATGGGAAACAGCTTGTTGGAGGGTGGGGAACAGAATTCAGGAACTGCTGGGGTAGTGCTGCTGAAGAGGGGGATGGGACAAACCGGCTAATTGAGACCAGCTGTTGCTCCTCAAGCTCAGAGATCTTTGGACTGTGCCCTGGGGTAGGCTCACACCCTCCTCCAAGCCACAAGAAACCAGCACAGGTTGCCCGGGCAGCCTGAGGCTCCTCTGCCCTCTGTGGCTTCCCAGACTCCTCTGAAACAAAAGATTAGAGAAGGATCCTCATCCAGCAGCAGGACACAGCGGTCAACCTTGCCTGCTCCTGCCCAGGAAAGGCCGGGAGGAAGAGGCCATAAACCACCCAGTCCTCTCCTCCGTCCCTTCATCTACTCATCGCATCTGGAGACCCAATGGCCCAAGTCCACTGGCGCTGCTACCCCTGGCTTGTTCTCCTCTGTGGTATGTGCACCCCAGCCTCTCCTGGCAGGCAGCTCTGGTCTTTCTCCCCAGGCTCAGAAAAGTTTGGAGTGAGGGCTAAGACTCAGGTTATCTCTTTTCTCTTTGTCACCCTGTTTTGAAGAAAAGGGCCCCCTGCAGGGCCTTTATGACTTGGATCAAGTCTAGTTTGGAACCTTCCCACCCCGTGACAAAATTATTTCAGCACTCATTGGGTTGATGACTTTTTGAATGATGACTGCAGAAAGGGCGTTGCAGAAGGGAGACAGGTGGGGGACACAGCACAGACTGCAAGAGGTTTAGAACCAGTTAGGACTGGAGGACTTCTGAAAAGAAACTTCCGAAGAGGAATCCTTGAAGGTCCAAGGATGGAGAATTCCTGCTAAACTGACTTAACAGGATTCTTGGAGAAGGCAGGCTAGGGTAATCAAGTATCAAGGGTAGAGAGATAAGGAATCTGATCCACTCAGATAATGATAAACTGACCTAGCAGAATTCTTACTAAGACAATAAAAGCCCAGGAGGACAGGGCAGGTACAAAAGGTCAGTGTTGAGGTCTCGTCAAGAAAAGAGACCAATGGGAGAATGCCAGATCACATCTATGGTGCTCTGTTTGTTTCCAACCAGGTACCCAGTTCAGCTCCCTACCCCTATCCCTGGTCCTGGGGAAATCTTCCTTTGTTTTCTGTCAGCAGTACCTGCTTATTAATTCAGCCTCCAGTGAATGAGTATCTCCTTGGTAGCACCCCTGTCCAGAGAACACAGAGAGAGTGATATATCCTGGCCTTCAGAGGAACGTGGATTGGCTAGGTCCCACTTCCTAGGTTGGCACCTTAGCACTGCCATTTTGCTAGAGAGCTGCTCCTATGGAATTGGGGGTTCATTTTCTTAGATTAATTTCTTAGATTTCCTTTGAGTTTATGAGGCCAAGTCATTCAAGTAGGGCATTCATGAAGCCACTTATAAGGTAGAAGTATAGCACCTCCCTGTACTCAATCCTCATGGTCTCCAGGGAAGTAGGTGCCCTAAGTGTCAGGATGTCAAAGAGGTCGTTGGACTTTCAGGTCAGGAAGGATCTCTAAACCTGGCCTCCTTTACACAGTCCCAGAGCTAATGGGGCATAGCTCAGTGCCTGGCACACAGTAGGCACTTAAAAAACATCTGGTAAGTGAATCTCGAGGTGGTTTCTTTGGATCTTACCAAATTTCGTACAGAGCCCAAACTGGAAACTAGATCTCAGTATACTGTGACCCTTGTGTGGCACCCCTCCACACACCCACACCCACACCCTTTCCAGGACCGCTTCCTATGCTTGACTAGTGAAAAGATGGAAAGGGAACTCCTATTTCTTTGGTGGTGCTGAGAAATAAAACTGGGGACTTATTTTTGAAGTATGCAAATGCTTTACCACTGAGCCACACTGCCAGCGCCATTCTCTGCCCCCTCCTTAGATGGCCTGGCTTCAAATCTCCATCTAACCACTGATTCGCTGTGGCGAAACCTGAACAAATTATGAAACCTACCTGGACCTTGGCTTCTTCCATTATAGAAGATGAATTATCATACATTTCTCATAGGGTTGTCACAAATGTCAGAGGAGATACAGTTGTGGTCAATTGACAATGGGGCTGCATGCTCAGAAATATACCATTAGGCAATTTTTTTGTTCCAATGACCACATGGAATATACTTTAAAAAACCCACATGGTTATAATATCACTAGACTGCATAATATGGGGTCATTGTTATATATGTAGCCCTTGGTTGACCTCAATAGTGTCGTGTGGTACATGACTATGCAGCAGTCTTCTGTATTATCTTTTGAGACAGGTTCTCATGTAGCACAGGCTGCCTCCAAACTTGCAACATAGCCAAAGATAATCTTGAGTTCCTGCCTCTACCTCGCCAGCATTGGTGATACGGGCATGCAATGCTGTGCTCAGCTGTGGATTACTGAATTCCATATCTGGCACATAGTAGGAGTTTTTTTTTTTTAATGTTTAGTCACCTTTCACCACCTAGTGTTGGACTAGGGTGGATTGCTGTCTTGGATTTAATCGAAGCCTGGAATAGTAAGCAGAGACTTGGACTGTGAGAAAGGGTGTAAGTGACCCTTGTATTTCAAGAAATCATACGCATACACACATGAAAGTGGAAGAGATTATCAAGGTCCTCTAGGGCATTTCAAAGAAAATTTGATTTAAAACTTTAATTTATTCAATTTTCCCACTTTACTAGACACTGAAAAGACACAATTAGATTAGAAGGGGGAAAATGATGTAATGAACACAAACCCATCCAAAAGTGGCAATCACTTGTCAGTGAGTATGACCCAGGGTGCCATCCAGTTCAGGCTGATTTCCCATGAAATGTGATTATTTTTAGTCTCCAGCATGGTGTGTTTCAAAGGATACCGGCCCTACAGGCTAAGGGAAGATGTCCCTTCACTCTGTGAGAGCTCTCTGGTCCCCAAATAACCCTAGTTTTGTCTCCTATTTCCTAGCATGTGCCTGGAGTTACCCGCAACCTGGGTACCATGGAAGAGAAGATGTGAGAAACTGTTCAACTAACCCTCCGGTGAGGCCTTGGCCCCATTCCCACATGCCCCTCCCACCCATCATTCTCTCTATCCCCTATTGGCCCAGTTGCTAGCCTCTCCTACAGGCTTGCTTCTGATTTCTGCACACTGGGGCCCCTGCTTCTTATTAAAAGCAATCAGCAGCGGCTCAGGTATCTACCATACCCATTATGGGTCCTCCGCTCCTCAGACCCACTGATTTCCACAGCTTGTTGGCTTCTGCCCTGGCCTGGGAAGCTCCACAGAGGAGTAAAGATAGTGAAGAACTGCTAGCTGGCCTCGAACTGAGACTAGGCAGAGGCAAGGAAGGAAATGGAAGGAATGATAATAGAACTTCTAGAGCAGTGGTTCTCAAGCTGTGGGTCACAACCATTGGAAACCATATTTCCGATAGCCTTAGGAACTGAGATACCACTCAGTAGCAAAATTACAGTTATGAAGTAGTGACGAAACTTTATGGTTAGGGGTTCCTGAGACCATTGGAAATATGTGTTTTCCAATGGTCATGACCCACAGGTTGAGAACTCTGAAGAGGGAAGCGCAAAAGGATGGGGGGAAGAAGCCAGTGAGCTGTAAGATCTATCTGAAAGGCAAAAGGCGGCTGGCAAATGGGAGGCAAAGGGAAGAAGGTGGCCGGCTTCCCAGCTGGCCTCTAAAGTGATTGATCCCACAACTCCAGAGGGTAACGAACTCCAGGCAGGGTTGGGCTCCCAAGTGTGAGGACTTGGACAAGCTCCAGGAGTAGTCTGAGTCACAGGGTAAACACAGATCATTGCATGGGATAGCAGCTTTACAGGACCATGAGAGCCAGCAAGTGAATGAGCAAGCTACAGCATTTTTGTATTCAAACAAATCTAGATTTCTTGTTGAGGAGAAGGCAAGGAAAACAAACAAACAAGAAAAAAAAAACATTGTTTTCATTTGAAAGATGAAAGGCCTTCTAAAGAAATATCTGGCTTGAAGAGGCTCTTTCTGGGATATGTCACAAATACAGGGGTACTCATTCACTCTCTGGTATTTTTTGGGGCCAGTGGGTAAGTACTGGAAAAGTAGGGTTGCTGGATGAGAAACAGGAAACTTGATTACATTTAAATTTCAGGTGATAATATTTTGGTATTAAAGTATGCCCCAAATAGGCATGGAACATACTTATATTAAGATATGATCCCTTGGTGCCGGGTAGTGGTGGCACAGGCCTTTAATCCCAGCACTTGGGAGGCAGAGCTAGGCGGATCTCTGTGAGTTCAAGGCTAGCCTGGTCTGCAGAGTGAGATCCAGGACAGGCATGGAAAAAAAAAAAAGATATGATCCCTTGCTTAACTGAAAGTCAAATCTAACCAGATAGGTGGCCTGTACTTTTGTTCATTATATCTGGCAACTGTACTCTCAAGATATGCCCAAAGGGACTGCCCATAGCCTGGCCTGGGACCAGGGATGAAACTCCTGTCGTTTTCAACCACACATCCAGTGGACATTCAGGTCCCTTAATTGTCACAAAGGGTCTTTCTTCAAGTTCTACAATACCTCCATCCTTACTTAGCTTAGGTTTCTTAATTTAGACTAACAAATACTATCAGCAGCCAGCCTACTCAACCTTCCCCCTGTTTTTTAGAGAAAGGGTCTCACTATATAGTTTTGGCTGCCCTTGAACTGTCTATGTAGAGCAGGCTGTCCTTGAACCCACAGAGATCCACCTGCCTCTGCCTCAATCACTATGCCTGGCTGACCTCATCATTCTCTTTTTGTTTGTTTGTTTTGTTGTTGTTGTTGTTTTTTTTTTTCAAGACAGAGTTTCTTTGTGTAGCCCTGGCTGTCCATGGCACTCACTCTGTAGACCAGACTGGCCTCGAACTCACAGAGATTCGGCTGCCTCGGCCTCCCAAGTTCTGGGATTAAAGGCATGTACCACCACTGCTTGGCAACCCCAAGACTCTTAAATATAGCCTAAATACCCCTAAACTCACCCTCAGGAGAAGCTGGGGGCTCCCCTAGAGGCAAAGCCCTAGATGTCATTTTCTTTAAGCAATCCATATGTTTGGGTGTCTTCCTGTTATCTGTCAGCACCTGCCAGTTACTGCAGTCAATACGACAGTGCAGCTTGCAGCCCTCCGCCAGCAGATGCAGGCCTGGAATCTCACTGCCTACATCATTCCAGACACAGATGCACACATGGTAAGGACCAGCTCTGCTCTTATTTGTCCTCTCCCTTCTTCCATACTTGGGCTTGTTGGTCTCTAAACAGAAGCCACAAACAAGAGGCTAGCAGGAGTTGGAAGCTGCAGACAGAGAAAGCATTTCACAGTGAAAAGGATGAAAATGGAAAGCTCACCCACACTAGTTTAAGGTCAACTGAAAGAATGTACCTCTTTACACTGGAGGAAAAACAGGGCCAAAGTTGCTTGACCACCCAGAGCTCTAGACTATACAAGTGTGGGGGGGGGAGCAGACAGAAATCAAGGTGACGATCTGGAGCAGACCTCCTTTCCCCCAAATAGTAGTGCTGCCTACCCAGCCTACCTTTTCTTACCAGTCACTCCGCCTCTACCTCATCTAGTTCCCCACACCAACCCAGTTAGAAGAAAAGGTATGTTCAAAGTCAATGTATCTGCTTCACTTTATTTCTGACCTGCTGGGGATGCTTAAGAAGTTTGACCAACATCCGAGCTTCTTTCAGCAAAAATAACAATGATATATCCTCAAGGATGAGAAGCAACAAAGTCATCTCCCGGTATCTATAGTCTAAAAGAATAGTGTTTCAACTCCCTTATATAAAATGACATAGTGTTTGCATATAATCTATTTATAACCTCCCATATGCTTTAAATCATCTCTAAAAGGCTTATAATACCTAATATAATTCAAATGCTATATAAATGTTACCATACTGTTTTGCTTAGGGAATAATGACAATAAAAACATATACCAAATACTGTCCCAGTTTTTCCAATTTTTTTTAACCAAGACCAAGGTTAATAGAAGATGCACATACAGAATTCATGGATATGGATATCTATCTGGCCAATAGTGTATAAAGCCCGGTGCAGAAGTTATTTATGAAGTACCCAATATAGTGTGATAGACTCAGGAGGAAGACATGGTATTTGAAGGGGAATACCAAAAGGCATGGCCCAAGACCATACTGAATTTGCATTATGACCATGGTGGTGAATTTTGCAGAACAATCTGGTGTAACCAAATCCAGTGCTACACTGTGGGTTTGACAACCCAAGAGACAGTTTTTGAAAGGTGAAGAAGATAGTATGCTGAAGGAGTTACAGAGGCTTCCTGGAACAAATGCCAGGGGTGGCAAGACAGGAAAAATCTGAGATGTACCTGGGGCCTCCCACCTGGCATCTGACTCCATGTAGAAAGTTAATGATGGTGTTGTTGATTTCCTAGAGTGAGTATATTGGCAAACACGATGAGAGGCGAGCATGGATTTCCGGCTTCACAGGAACCACAGGTAACAGCCATTACCCGCTCTGATTGCTTGTGTTGGTAGACCTGAACTGATCCATAAAGGACCTGGTATGGCCAGTTCCTCAGCACCCAGGACCAGAGGCTGGTGTTCATTCTCATTCTCCCCACCCCTATGAACCCAGCATGCTCCTCAGGTCAACTGTCTCATACCCCTGTGGCCATAGTTCTGCATAGGAGCTGGCCCTCCTGGCTTCCTCCCCATGCTTGGCTGCCTCTGCCACAGCCAGGCCCAGCACAGTGCTCCCTGGATCTGGTTTCTGAAGCAATTGCTACTTCCACATCTATTGACAGGAAACCTGCTCTTCCTTTTACATAATAGCTCATTTGGGGATAAAGTTTTACTTTAGGATCTTTTTACAGACAACATCACTCTGTATGGCCAAACGAGACATAAACATGGAGGCTCTCAATGCTGTCTTGTCTCGGTTTCTGAAGGGCCCTCCCATCCGGATCCTGTTCCCTTAAATAAAGGCAGCTTCCTTTGTTGACCATTACACATTGCCTCCCGAGCCTCGAGGTGCTCTGCCTCCCTCATTGTGAGCCCTTATTCTCTCTCTCACATTGTTGTATTCGGAGTTGTTGCATTCGTCTTCCCCACCAATCCTCAGATGGGCACCTAGTTTGATGTCTTTATCAGCTCTCATCTTTTCCTGTGAACACCAACGACAACAACGACCGACGTGCAGCATTAGCTCCTTTGGACTTGCAGAAGCCAAGCCGATTCTTGGCCTACTCCAAGTCCTAAAGGCCCTCTATAGGGACCTCCAACACAAAGCCGAGCTGGGGTGCCAGAGGAGAGCTCTCTGCAGGTTTCCCCGAAGCGGGCCTTCAACATCTCCTACCCCTCTTCCTTCCAGTGGAGGAGAGGCGCTGATACTGTGACAGAGCCAGTACTACATTACACACCCAACAAAGTTGCGCCCCTCACTTTCATCTTCGGCCTCACCCTTAGACTGCTGTGCTCTGCTGCAGGTACTGCCGTGGTGAGCATGGGGAAAGCGGCTGTCTGGACCGATAGTCGTTACTGGACTCAGGCTGAGAGGCAGATGGACTGCAATTGGGAACTCCATAAGGAAGGTAGTACGCTTTGTCCCCCCAGCCCTGGACCCTAGACTAGCTTTGGGGAGATACAGGTGAGTGGCTGTCTGCAAGGCCATGCTTGGCCTCGGTGGGGAAGTTCAGGAACTACGAGGGCATCTCTGATCTGTAAGGCAGGACTGTCGCAGACAGAAGTCTGGCTCTGGGGTCTGAGGCTGGTCTGCGAAGTGACTTTTGTGTTCCCTCCCATCTTTTAGTTAGCGCCTCTTCCATTGTTGCCTGGATCCTTGCTGAAGTCCCTGCTGGAGGGCATGTGGGCTTCGACCCCTTCCTCTTCTCTGTTGGTATGTTTTTCTCTCAGTCTCCGGACTTGCGTGAGCTGCCAAGGAGGGTGACTCAGCCTCCTGGGAGATACACAAACATATTTGCTTAGAATGAGAGGCAATATGACCACAGGGTATCTTGAAGTTGTGGCTATAGAAATATTTTACAACAAAGAGATATTCATGGATTGTATAATTAAAATATGCTAAAAGAATGAATACAAATTTTACAAAAAAAAAAAAAGCAATGAATGCAGAAAGCCAACCTAGAAGACTTGGAATAATTACAATCCAGTGGGTAAATAAGTCTGGATGTCCTTGACCCCAGAACCATCCCTGGGTCCTGGGACTCTACCAATTATGATACTTGGGATCTCTTAGAAAACATTTTCTGGAAGGTAGCTTAGAAGGATCAAAAGTGTAGAGAGGGCCTGTAAGCTAAAGACAGTCCCATAGAATACAGTTCTCCAAGTTCTGGGACCCCAGACAGCTGGACAGCCCATACCATCAAAATAGACTTCATGAATATGCATTGAAAGGCTTCTACTTCCAAACAGACTTCTTTGTTGGCCTATCCAAAGCCCTGATCATCACCCTTCCTCTGAATGGTGACATTAATTCCTAATAAAAATGGTTTGTACCTCAGAGGGACCGTCCCCAATCACTGACACTTTAAAAAGACCAGAGTAGGGGGTTGGGGATTTAGCTCAGTGGTAGAGCGCTTGCCTAGCAAGTGCAAGGCCCTGGGTTCGGTCCTCAGCTCTGGGGGTAAAAAAAGACCAGATTAGGGTCAGGGGTATAGTGCAGTGGTCGAGTACTTGCCTGGCTTCAGCAAGGTCCTGGATTCAATCCCTAGTGCTGGGACTGGGGTTGGGGCAGTGAAGGGCAAGATTAGCTCATTGACAGTGGCCGGCATGGAGGTGGGAGTAGAACAGTTAGGTTTGCAAAACAGAAGGAGACAGATGGAAGACACGCTGGGAAGAAGAAATATGCATTTCAGAGGGCCAGAGCCTAGGGCAGGCTTTGTGGGGCTGGAGCCATAGGAGCCAAGCAAAGTCAAGGCTGCAGGACGGACTCACTTTGCCTAGATCAGTTTTCCTTGAGTTGCAAATGGACCTGGAGCAAGGACTCCTTTCTGTCTGTCTCTGCAGATTCCTGGGATGACTATAGTGTGGAATTCCATAACTCCAACAGACACCTGGTATCCGTGACAACCAACCTTGTGGACCTGGTATGGGGGTCGGAGAGGCCCCCCATGCCAAGCCAGCCCATTTATGCCCTGCCAAAAGAATTTACAGGTGATTCCATCAGCCTATTGTCCCTCCCGCTTCCCGGTCTGCACGAACAAGGGTCCCTCCCAGCATGGGTCCCCAGTGCTGCTGCATGTTTTTTTTTTCCCCTGGAAATGTCATTAACCAAGGCAACAAAGTAATGGTTGACAAACTACCTGAGATGCATGGTTAAAATGTAGACTGCTTTTGTCTTTCTCTCCTGAGTCCAAAGGTGCCCAGACTATATTTAGAAAGCACTGGAATGAGCAGTGTTCACATTTGCAGGAAGAGATAGCAGGGAGGGAGAAAAGAGGAGACTTGAGGAGAGTTCAACAACAGAACCCTCCTTTCCTTGAAAAAAAATTGTTTCAAGTTTTGTTGGTTGGTTTTGATTTTTTGCGACATCAGTTGTATTTTTTTAACGTATGGATATTTTGCCTGCACGTTGTCTGTGTTTCACATGCATACAGTGCTCGTGGAGTCCAGAAAAGGGTGTCAGGTCCCCTGGGACTGGAGTTACAGATGGTTGTGAGCTGCCATGTAGGTGCTGGGAATCGAACCCACACCCTCTGAAAGAGCAACCAGTACTCTTACTGTTGAGCCCTCTGCACCCCCCCCCCCAAAAAAAAAAGCTTTCTTAAGAGAGAAGTCCCCGGGATCTTAGTTGTTTATCTGGAAGTGGAAACTGACTGGTCATTTGGCCCTTTGCTTCTGGTTCTACTCTGAGGAGGAATTTAGATTTAGGACATGAATGACTTCGACAGAGTGAGTAAGTGACTAAGTTCAGTGTCAGTCTGTGGCATGGAAGAGGGTTCAGGTTTTGGCTGGACCACAAAAGAAGATTAATTAACCCAGAAAATTCTAACATCTGTAACCCTGACCTCATTGGCACTATCGTAATCTGATATAAAAGATCAGTTTACATTATGGTTCTTGTAAGCAATCACTAAATCCCGACCAGAGTCTTGATCACTATTTTTACCCCCTGGAAATTCTGAATGGACCAGTGGAGATGCATTTCTTGTCCCATTGAGCAATCGGCGGGCCCCCTTTCCACATACAATTCCACATATGATTTCTGATTTAGAAAGGAGTCATGAGAGCAGGAGGGGAATTTCAAAACTGTGCCTCTGAGGAAACAAGTAGAAACGGCGTCCAATTTCTTTCTGCACTCCAGTGTGACTTACAGAATCATCATTGTGCACGGCCTGACTTAGTTTTTGAAGGGAATGGCTGTCTATGAGTATTTGATCATAAAAACCACTCACCTTTCTCAGCGATCAAAGGCCACCGTGGTGCTGGGGAAACGTGAAGATAAAAGGGTTCTAATAAAAAAGGCTACCGGGGATTGGGACAGAATTCACATGGATTTTGTCACTTCCCATAAGCTAGGAGATGCTGCGGCATCTCTAGTCTTCAAGGAAAAGCCATTTGGAGTCAGAGCTTGGCCCAGAAGCCAAAGAACAGAGTTCAGCTTCAAGACGCCTAGACAAAAATGAATTTTCCTCTCCAGCCATGTTAAGTTTTTTTTTTTTCTTGTGTAGGTTTTAAAGGTGGAGTTGGGGGTGGAGCAAAGCCAAAGAGTGGCAAGTGAAAAGTTAGCCACTCACACATCAGACCATTTATGTGTGCTTTTGTTTTCTCAAAATGGATCATAGTCACACATCTTTCCTTTTGTGAGTTACAAGTTGCTGGGGGCTTTTGTTTTGTTTTTGAGACAGGGTCTCACTCTGTAGCCTAGGTTGACATTAAACTTACTATATTGCCTAAACAGGCCTCCAACTCATGGTGCTCCTCCTGTTTCAGCTCCCCAAGTGCTCGGACTAGTCATGAGTCACCATACCAAGTAATACTCATGAATTTTAATCATAATTTTAAGTGAAAGGAGCCATATCTTGTATGATTCCATTTCTATGAAGCACTCAGCATTGGCAAACCCATAGACAGAAAATAGATTAGTGATTTCCTGGGGCTGGAAGGAGAAGAAATGGGGAGTGACTCCTTAATGGGTACAAGGTTTCCTTTGGGGATGTTGAAAATGTTTTAGAATTAGATACTGGCAATGGTTGCACAATACTATGATGTTTTTAAAGCCAGCTGAATTGTGTACTTTATCTAGGCTAAAATGATAAATTTTATATTATGTCTGCTTTATCAGAATAAAATAACCCTAAAAAGTATATCATACCCAAAGCTTTGGTTCTAGTTAAGTAGTTTTACCCATTTGCATAAAGTTTTTTTAATAGCATTAAGTTATCATTTCTGTATCTGGGCCCAAGCAGGAGTCTTGATGTTCATGACATTCTGCCAAGTTTTTTTCCTAGTGCTGTCTAGAGAGAGACTTTACATGCCTTGGAGGAGGCAGAAATAGGAGCTGAAAACTGAACTCCTGGAACCTAGATACATGCATTCTAGAAAGGACAGTACTGGACAAAGTTTGAAGACTACTTAGTAGACTGAAAATGTTAAAAGAGAGCTCAGTATCTGGACAGATGAGGACTGTGGGCCAGGCCCATCACACAGACATGAGTTCAAATCTCAGGTCCACCCCTTCAGCTATGAAACCCTGGGCAAGTCACTTTACCTCTCTGAAGGCTCACTTTGCTTATCTGTAAAATGGTGCATGTAAGCATTCAAACAATGCCCAAGGAGTGCTTAGTCCGATATCTATGGCTTATTGAGTGCTGGAGGTACTGCGGGAAAAGTTAAACACCATCCCACTCCTTTCTCCCTTTGCCCATTTAAGCAGCTCTTCTGTTCCTTCTTTAGAGTTATTGACAGGTCAAAAAAAGCACTGTGAGGCTTAGCGAATGCCTTTCTACAGCTTTATAAATGCCAATGCATTGGATCTTTGCAGCAAACCTATTGAGGTAGATACTGCTGTTACACCCACCCTCATCTAACAGATGTGCCAAATGAGAGACAGAGGTGTCAAGTAATTTGCCCAAGATCACACCCAGTTACTAATGGCGGGGTGCTTATTGGAGCGCCATCTGGGTCCAAGGCCTACATCACTAATGACACAACTGTTTGAAGATAGAATTCTACTGCTTTTGGAAACATAGAAAGCTGGAGTGGTTCAGTCATCGAGCACTTGCCCAGTGTTCAAGGCCATTGGTTCCATCTCCTCCACCAGAAATAAAGGAAAACTCCTACCCTTAGGGAGTTTCGCAAGAGCCCTATGCCAAAGACAAGGTGTGTCACTCATACTTTCTTTGGGTTTCTTTGCTTCTAGGGAGCACTTGGCAGGAGAAAGTAACCGCCGTCCGAAGCTATATGCAGAACCATACCATGGCTCCAACTGGTCTCCTCCTATCAGCACTTGATGAGACAGCTTGTGAGTGGGAATTTATGAATGCAAATGGGTCCTGTAGTCCCAAGCCTCCTGGGCCTTGCAGCATACAGCTCTTCCTGAAATAACAACATATCCACCAGCTGCTAGGAGCCCCATGGTCATGGCCCACGGGAACTTGGAGGGGTTAGTTAAACAGCAGCTGCTCAGGGCTGCAGAAGAAGGAGGCCAGGGGCTCCAAGCAAGAGGGGCTAGCCTACAGGCCCCCCAAGAAACACAGTGATTTTGTCTCCTTAGCAGAAGAAGGCCTGCAAAGCTGCCAGCAGCCCTGGCTGTCATCTGGGCCACTCAATACCCAGAGTAACCCTACTCTGTCCCCACATAGCTGAGGGCTTTCTGCTCAGTTCCCATGGCTAGGCTTCAGACATCTGGAGGCTGAACCAATACTGTGTGCTGGATGTCACCTATCTACATTTTATGAGGGAGAAGTCCATAGCTCTCTTCACCATCTCAAAGACCTCTAAGAAGATTAAGAAGCAATCAGAGGCAAATGCCACAAGCTGCTGTCGTAATCTTGAGGTCAAAGCAAGCCGTGGACCATAGGTGTCAGAAACGCCTGCCCCCATGCAGAATGGCCTCAAAAAGTCCCATCAATTCTTTTTTCCAGGGCTCTTCAACCTTCGCAGTAGTGACATCCCCTATAATCCCTTCTTCTATTCCTACACGCTGCTCACGGACTCTTCCATCAGGTACAGCGTCTCCTTGGCTTACTGTTGTGAATGTCTTCCAACTTGCACTCTATCCAGTTCCACTGCCCTTACAAGCTTCGGGTGCTCATGAGTTTGGGTGCCTGCCACAGCAGACTTCTCTAGGAGACCTCCCACTGGCTATTCTTAACCCTCTGACTTGGGGCTCTCTATGCTGGCTTCCAGTGACCTTTGGAATCAGAAGAGTGGAATATGCCCCCAGTTCCTTGTGTCGTTCTTAGTAGGTAGGCATTCAGGGCCCTCCTGTGTAGCTTTAGTTTTCTTGCCTTGCCCACAGTCAGGACAAATCTTTGTCACCCACCAGTCCCACAGCCGCTCAGACCCAACCAAGTAAACACAGAGACGTATATTGCTTACAAACTGTATGGCTGTGGCAGGCTTCTTGTTAACTGTTCTTATAGCTTAAATTAACCCATTTTTATAAATCTATACCTTGCCATGTGGCTGGTGGCTTACCAGAGTCTTTACATGCTGCTTATCCTGGCGGTGGCTGCAGTGTCTCTCCTCCTTCTTCCTGTTCCCCCAATTCTCCTCTCTCTTTGTCCCGCCTATACTTCCTGTCTGGTCACTGGCCATCAGTGTTTTATTTAAATAGAGTGATATCCACAGCACTCCTGGTCTTCCCTTTCCACCTAGGTTGTTTGTCAACAAGAGCCGCTTTAGCCCCGAGACCCTACAGTACCTGAATACAAACTGCACGACGCCCATGTGTGTGCAGCTTGAGGACTACAGTCAAGTCCGTGAGAGTGTAAAGGCCTATGCCCTAGGCAATGTAACGATCTTGGTTGGGCTCAGCTATACCACCTGTGGGCTCTATGAAGTGATACCTAAGGTAGGTTTGCCAGTCACTGACTTGGAGTTGTCTGCTCCAGGCATGACAACTGTCCACTTAAAATGGGGTCCCTCGGCCATTGGGCCAGCTAGTGAGTCAGCAAATGTGCGGTGTGTACTCTTGTAGGCCTCAGTGACAGAAGACTGAGCAAGAGCAGGGGGAGGAGGAGGAGGCAGCAGGGGTGTCTGTCCACAGAGTCCATATAGCTGCAGAAGCTAGACAAAATACAGCCTGATCTAGAAGAAGCTTTCAAGTCAGCTGACCCTGGTACTGACCAGAGCTCTTTTCCTAAATGGCTATTCAGTGACTTTAGCTAAGTGGCTCATTTGGTCTAGATCTCCGTTTCGTTAAAGTAGCAATGAAGCCGGGCGGTGGTGGTGCACGCCTTCCTTTAATCCCAGCACTCGGGAGGCAGAGGCAGGCAGATCTCTGTGAGTTCGAGGCCAGCCTGGACTACAGAGTGAGTTCCAGGACAGGCGCAAAGCCACACAGAGAAACCCTGTCTCAAAAAACAAAAACAAAAAAAAATTAAAAATATAAATATAAATAAATAAATAAAGTAGCAATGAAGCTGAGCACTTCCAGGAGCTGCTGGATGAGTTCAAAGAGATAGTACTTGTGAAGTCCAGTGGTTGACACAGTACATGCTTGGGATCTGGTAACTGCTCTGCTACGTACAAGACACTTAATGCTGCTCGAACGGCCTGTGGCCTGCAGCGTGCCAGGCCTGACTGCTGGTACCAGGGCAACGTTCATCAAGAGGCCTGCATAACCAGAAAGTAGCCAAAGGAGAGAGCATGGCCAGGAAAGAGATCAGCCCCAGCTGGGTCCTCTCTGTCCTTTGTTTACTGTTTATCCATCTTTGGGTCCCTGCTTCCAACAGGAGAAAGTGGTGACAAGCACCTACTCCCCAGTAATGCTAATGAAGGCTGTGAAGAACAGCAAGGAACAGGCCCTCCTGAAGGCCAGCCACGTAAGTCCCCATGGCACGGCCTTTTGGGAAGTCTGTCTGATGGGTTAACCTTCCAGAGAGAAGCCTGAAGAAGACTCTCAGTAAAAGCAAGGAACACACACCAAATATCTATATTCTTCCCTGCATAGATATGTGACATTAGATGTGGTGATGTGCATTGCTTTGAACACTGCCGATGTTCCATAAGTGCTAGCTGGGATGATTTCCTGCCTGGCAAGAGGCTAGCTCGCTTTTTAGAATAGTCTTAACATTAGGATAAAAGACCTCATTTTGAAAGAATTTTTCTTAAGAAAAAATTTTAACATACACTACAGTAGAGAAAATAGCCCAAGATTCCCCATGTCCCCATTTCCCAGCTTCAACAATCATCAAGCCATGCCCAATGCTGTTTCATCTGTAAACACCCCCCTCCCATGCCTGACCCCCCTCCCCCCACTTGCTGCTGGATTATTTTAAGACAAATCCCACATATCCTATCATTTTGGCCATCAGCGCTTCAGTAAGTATTTTTAAAGATAAGAACGCTTTTAAAAACATGAGCACACTCTGATTAGATAGAAACATTAACGAGAATCCTTTGCTATCCAGTAGCTAGTAAAATTGTCATGTTTTTAAAGCACTCAATCCCAGGGCAGCTATCTGATCTTCCCCGAGTGAGGAAGCAGCCACTCTGGCCCGCTTTAGTCACTGGTGTGCTTCCTGCTTCAGGTGCGGGATGCTGTGGTTGTGATCCAGTACTTGGTCTGGTTGGAGAAGAACGTGCCCAAAGGCACGGTGGATGAGTTTTCTGGGGCAGAACACATTGATGAGTTACGACGGTACAGGACTTATTATCTTTTGGTGCGCGGCGGTGGGGAAGTGAGGAGTAATTAGTACCCTTAGGAGGAAGAAAGATCCTGCTTGTATTTGGAAGTGAGATTGACAGGTTCGTGGGTGGTCTGGGAGCTGTGCAGGGGGTGTTGGAAGACATTCCCCAGCCCGGCTGAAAGCGGGACAACCCAACAGCACCCCCTAGCGACTGCCTCAGATGCAGCCTGCTCTCCCTGAGAAAGGCTGGCTGGGGAGTGGGGGATGGGAGGGATGGGGGGGCACTTGGGAGCTTCCAGTAGGGAAAAGGCTTCCCGAGGTAGCTTGTGGTACCATCTAGGTTTGAGGTACAAGACATTAACACACGGATAGGATGTTTTTCAGATACAGGGAACTACTTTTCTTCTCTCCCATAAGTAAAATGGAGGCAGAGGGCCAAGAATTGGTCTCCATGATCTCTTCTTCTCTGTACTCGAGTGCTCTCCCTACATGTGACAGGACAGAACTTAAAGAGGCAGATGAAACCAGGCTTGGGTGAAGGCAGCCGGGCTTTCATTTGCTGTGTAAGATATCCCAGTCACAGCTTAGTCCCTGGACCATTCTATGATTATTCCTTACATTGTCCTGCCTAGGAATGAAAACTTCTCCTCTGGACCCAGTTTTGAAACCATCTCTGCTAGTGGCCTGAATGCTGCCCTGGCCCATTACAGGTATTTCAGAACAAAGAATTTTCTAGAGTACTTGTAAACAGGGTCATAGTTATGAGTACAGAGGGACTAGGGTGAGAAGGAAATACTCTGAGCTCTGGGTAACTTTTAGGGTTTGGGGCCTTCGGGATTGTGAGTGGTCAAGGAAGGAACTACTTTGCTGTTTGGAAGCTCATTAAAATTAAAAGGCTGGAGTGTGACTTTTGTCCCTTTAAGGCTAGGACTTGGGGGCGGAGGGTGCTTGGGTGCTCTGAGGTCTTTAAAGTTTAAGGAAAGCATAGAATCTATTAGAAGCTTTTTTTTCTTGTTGTGAATTATTTCTGTTATTCCTTTGTCTGAGATAGTTTTATTGTTTTTTGTTTTGAGACAAGGTCTCATGTAGCCCAGGCTAGCCTCAAATTCACAATGTTGTTAAGATTGGGTTTTTACCTCCTGATCTTTCTGCCTCTGCCTCTTAAATGCTGGGATTACAGGTGTGCACCGCCACACCTAACTTGAGACAGGGTTTTGCTTTGTAGCTCAGGCTGACAAGGAACTTGTGATCCCCCTTTGTGACTACAGGTATGAATACCAAAAAAGACCCCATAACAAAAGGCCTGTCTACTTAACCTCCACCAACCATAGTGAAGCCAAAATATGTTAGTCCACATAGTTGATCCCATAAAAAAACAAACCATGGTAGGCCTACCTGATAAAATTTGGAGGGCCAAGCTGACCAGATGCATCAGGTTAGCCTGGACATGACAGAAAATGTGTCAAATGCCCTCCAGAGAAAGACCTAGCACGCCTGAGAATTCCCTTCCCTGATGCCTCCACCCAAGTCTTGCTCATGGGATCTAGAGAGTGGCAGAGTATACCTACCTCAGTTCTCTAAAAAATTGTTCTCCAATCCTACCCTTGAAGTCCCCTCTCTTCCTGTGCCCTTGCTCCTTGGAGTCCTCTTAGATACATCAAGAAGTTACCGAGAAAGAGCTGGAGCCCAGCACCTCTCTGCTTTGCCGTGGGCCTTTTGTAAGCCTCTTGCCTCTGTGGGCTTTGTTCTTTTGTGAGCAGAGATGGCTGAACCAAGTAGCCTCTGAGACTCTTAGCTCCCCTCCCTGGGGACCAAGGTCTTGGCTTGGCCACATGCAGGATAAACAGAAGTGTGCTGAGGACAGCAGCTGCAGTTGGAGCCCAGTGCTTTCCTGGAGTCCTTTGGGAGACAGTTATTTCCCAGAGCAGAGAGCCTGAAGGCGAGCTCCCAAGTGGGGAAGGAGTCGTGTTTCTCCTCAGCCCCCATCCTCGTGTCCACCCCGTTTGCCCAATGCAGGGTTCAGATTCTCCCCTCAGTATTCCTTGTCTTTCCCAGCCCAACTAAGGAGCTGCACCGCAAGCTGTCCCCAGATGAGATGTACCTGGTGGATTCGGGAGGGCAGTACTGGTATGTACACCCCATCAGGCCTTGGCCTAGATCTCAGCTCAGACATCCCCGGCTTCCAGAGGCTGGCTAAAGCTGCCTGTCCTGGGCCATAGGTCTTTGTCTGATTGAAGCACGGACCTGCATTGAATAAGCCCTGAGCAGCCTCCTCATGTTCCCACCGGGGCTGCCTGCACAGTAGAAAATACACAGAGATCAGAATAATGGGGGCACTCATGCAACACCTGTGTGGGAATTAGGAAAAGATTCTACTTGCTTAAGTCATTTTTTCAAGTCTGCAAATTATTTACATGGATCTGCCTGGCTGCACAAACACCACCACCCATTTTCTCACCCACTCATGCAAGCCCTAGACTCAGCCCACATCAGAGCCATCAGACCCGTCTCACTCCCTGTGGCAGGATGACTGACCATGTGCGGTTGGAGATGGAGGCAGACGAAAGAAGTAACCCTTTAGATGTGATTCCCTTGTGCTGTGTCAACCTAAACAGTCCAATGTGCCCGTCATACTGAATAAGCTGACTAGGCATTCCTTCAGAATGTGTGGGCAATCACTCAGTTTCATCCGGTTTCTATCCTGTGGAAAGGGCGAATGCACTAAGAACAGAGACTCTTCTTCATAGCATACCACTTGGGGAGCCAGCTCGCCATGTGCTCGGTTTAGCAGCCTGTGCTTACCGCTAGTTGGATGCTGTGTGAACTTGAGATGGCCGCAAAGAGGAAGTAAATTTGTGGGGGCGTGTTGGGTTGGTGCATGCTCAGAAGAGGGTAAGGTAGGGAAATAGTCACCTCACTTCCTCTTCTGGCCTGAGGAAGAAGTTCTCTACGCCCCATGACCCACTCTCAAGAAGCCCCAGAGCCCTGGAATGGGTATGCTTAGTGCCAGCCTGGGGGAACCCCTACAACTAGTGATTGCGAGTTGGACCTGCTAGCTCTGGCTTCACCTCAATGGAATTCCAAGCCATGTTCACAGCAAAGAGCATCTTAGGAGGAGTCAGCATTTTCTCCAGCCTGGCTTTACCAAATCTTAGGGAGAGAGATGACCTCACAGCCTAATGACTTCAGTGGTCTCATCTTTAGTAAGGAGGCCTGCTCTGAGGTCCTCTGGGGAGCCGCAGAAGTGTCCCATAGATTGTGGGAGTGTTAGGACAATGTCACTTTCCTGAACCTCAGTCTCCCCATCTGTAATTTATAAAAAAGAGAGATAGACCATGCCCTGAACCTAGCAACTTGTACCTTACAAACTCTGCTGAGTCTCTTTGGTATGTGGATGCTGAGGCATGATTCTGATGGTAGTGCCTATCCTCCTTCCCTCCCCCACTCCCTCCCCCACTCCCTCCTAGCCGGCCATCTTTCCTTCTTTCTAACATGCTCTCCCTGTGTAACCCAGGCTGGCTTTTCCATCCCAGTCTTCCCGTCTTCAACCTCCTGCTTGCTAGGATTGAAAGCATGCACCCCACAATACCACCACCACCATACGTGGCTCTCTGTCTTCCTTTTGCTTCCCACTGTGCCCTATTCCAGCCTGGTCACTCAAACCCCAGGAGAAACAAACAGAAAATACACAGGAATCACTGGCCCCGGCCCCTCCTCCCAAGTGCTCAGCAGAGTTGGATGTTAGTTCCCTTTCTCCACAGGGATGGGACCACAGATATCACCAGAACAGTGCATTGGGGCACCCCTACTGCCTTCCAAAAGGTAAGTACCGGACCCCAATTTCCCTCTTCACTTCCCCCAAGTGATCACTTCATCAAGAGCTCTTTCAAATTGAGGGAGTAAGCTGGAGGCCCGGAGAGGTTGTGTAGTTTCTCCAAAGTCACACAATAAGTGCCAGGAAAGCCGGTGCAAAGTCGGGCCACCAGCAAGACCTCAGGCCATGCATCTCCTCTTGGCATGTCACTCCACGAGTGCACAGACATTGGTCATCTGTGTGTCCAGCCTGTGCTCTACAAAAGGGAGGGAAAGAGATCTCTAATGGAGGAAAAGGGCACAGGGCCTCTCAGAGGAGCTAGAGCTGGTCTGAAAATAGGGACACGGCTGCTCAGCTAGAATGGGACCTGGGACACTGACTAGGGTGGGTGGGGAGCTGCTTGCATGCAGCCAGGAACAGAGCGGGGGGGGGGGGGGGGGAGCCCTGTTGTGCAGGCCTCCAGCAGCTCATCGTCTAGCACGTTGTGGAGTCTGCTTCCTCAGAACTCCAGATGGCAAGCCAGTGCGGGAGTGTGGGGAAAGGAAGTGACCACATGGCCACCAGTAGTGACCAGAGCAGGTCACCGTTGCCAGTCTCTCTCCCCCAACAGGAAGTCTACCCTGCCACATGATCAGGCCCAACCCACACTTCAGGCCTTAAGAAAACTAAAGGATGTTGCTAAGGCATGGTAGTACATACTGGGGAGGTAGAGACAGGAAGATTGACTGTTCAAAGCCAACCTTGGCTACATAGAAAATTGAAGGCCTTCCTATGAGGGATACAGGAGTAACCAGGTTAACTTTGCTTGAACATTTGCTCATTGCCTTATACACTCATTGTCAGTCTACTTCAGCCTACAACTTTAGGAACCAGGTACCATTCCTATCCTATTAAATATCAGGAAACCAAGGTATAAATAGGTGAGAGAGAATGGGGTGTGGTGGCGCACGCCTTTAATCCCAGCACTCCAGAGGCAGATGCAGGCAGATTTCTGAGTTCCAGGACAGTGAGGAGAGCTCAACAGAGAAGCCCTGTCTCAAAGGGAAAAAGAGAGAGAGGTGGGAGAGTCTGGGAGCGGCCGAGCCAAGCTTCGAGACTTGAGATGAAAAAGACCTGCCTGCCGCCCACCCCGTCACTCCCCTCTACAAGCATATTTTCAGCACATGACAGTGAGCCCTGTACGTCAGCCTAAGAGAAAGACATGGAGTTGGCCCCAGCTTTGTGAACACCTGCCTTCCCCACCCTCCTTGGTCATCTTCCAAAACCTGAATGACTACACATGAGAATGTGTCTCCTGTTCCTGGGCCTCCGTTCCCATCTGCTCCCGGAGCAAGCATCACGGAGCTCCTTGGCTCTTCCTCCTGTCCACTCCATCACCACTTCCTCCTCTCTCCTTACCAGGAAGCATATACACGTGTGCTGATGGGCAACATCGATCTGTCCAGACTCATCTTTCCTGCTGCAACATCAGGTGGATTTCAAATACCAGACTGGATCCAGTCATCCCCACCCCCTAGGCACAGATATTATTGGACTCAGATTGCGATCCTGGGAGGCTATGGAACATCCTATCCCTCTCACATAAATGACAAGTTCTAGCCAAGACAGAGGACTTGCCCAGGGTCCTACATAGGGTTAGTGGGAGGACTGGGCCTAGCCACTCAGGTCTCCTGCCTCTTAATCCAGTGCTGTCACTCAGAGGTCCGGGAGGTCAGTGTGCGCTTCAGAAGTCATATACAATTTTTGAAGGAAGTCATTGTCAAAGTCCTAAGGCCTAACTCATGAAGAGACATTTCAGTCAATTTATCAGTCCAGGTGATTAGTCCAATGTATAGAGTACTGGAGACAGTGAGGGGTCAGGCTGGGCTGTGCAGGAGACACTAGCTTCATCCATAAGTCCTTCTCCATCCCACCCCTGTGTCCTCTCAAGAGCTCTTTTTCTCAGGTACCACCCTAGAAGTTGAGTAGGAAAGGCCAAGGTGGACAGTCTCGGTCCAACCAATGGACCAGGAGCAATCTCTTTTCCCTTTCAGGGAGAAATGTGGATGCTTTTGCTCGAAGAGCCTTGTGGGAAATTGGGCTCAGTTATGGTCATGGGACAGGCCATGGCATTGGCAACTTCCTCTGTGTGCATGAGTGTAAGTATCTTCTCAGCTACACTTGTTTAACCTTCTCCTATGAGATAGAGCCTTCCACTGCATGTAAATTACTAACCCACAGAGATGCATGACCCATCCAAGATGACTAGATGGTGGAAATGATGCTCCGAGGGATAAATGAAGAATATTGGCCCTGGGCATTCCAGAGGGAGAGAGAGGGCCTGCTGACTATATAGTATATACCCCAGGGAAATAAAGGCAAAGCCTATCTGGTGAATGCTAGTTCCAGATATGACAAGTGCTTCTAGACATAGCTAAGGATCCTCCCTCAGAACCTGCTCACTTCAAGCTGGTGACACATAGAGCTGAAACCATGCTTATATCTTCCTTCCCAGGGCCAGTGGGATTCCAGTCTAACAACATTGCCATGGCCAAGGGCATGTTCACTTCCATTGGTATGGTTCTTGAGTCCTTCCACTCTGCTACCCCATCCCAGAAAGAAGCTCTCTGGGGGATGCAGGCATCCGTACTCATCTTTGGGGATCATGCTGAGCATAGGCTTAGCCCAGCTCTATCACTGCTTTCTTTACTAAATCTAGACACAAATGATTATCACACTCTCACTCCAAGCTCCCTCTGCCCATACCCTCTGTTTTCCTGTTTTGTTTTAGACCATCTCACGTAGCACAAGCTGTCCTTGAACTCATTATACAGCCGAAGCTGGCTTTAAGTTCCTGAACTCCTACTTCCACTTCTCTAGTATTGGGATTACAAGCATACGCCGGCACTCCCGGATTTTCATAACTCTCTTTTTCTCCTTGGAAAATGGTTTCCAGGTGTACACCCAGACTATGGAGTTGTCCAACAAATGCGGGGGTAATAGGACAGTGGTACACATGGAGATTGGAACCCTAAGTGGGATCTTCAGTCTTTCCTGCTAGACTACAAGGGAAGGAGAGTGAGGCCAAGTTATACCTGAGAGGACCTGAGGCCTGGCATCTGACAAGTTGTGGGGCTGACAGAGCCAAAGCCACAGGCAGCTGGGCTGCCAGGCCCTGCAGTTACTTGAAGACTGGTGCAGGCAAGCTGGGCATGGATCCCTCTTATCCATTGCTTAATATCTTTCGCATCTCTGTGTGTATCTCTTAGAACCTGGCTACTACCAGGATGGGGAGTTTGGAATCCGTCTTGAAGATGTGGCCCTTGTGGTCGAAGCAAAGACTAAGGTAACACTGTGGGCTAGAAACATGGACCACATGGCTCTGCTTTGGGTGAATGGGAGTAAGGAAGGCCAAAGGAGAAGGGCATTTGATGTACAAGCATGAATTTATCGGAAGTCTTTCTCGGCTCCTTAAGAATTCTATAAATCTGTTTCTCAGGCTGCACACTGAAATCATCTGGGAATCTGGGTTTTTTCTTTTTAAATATCAGTGCCAGGCCCCACTCCAGACCTAGTGAATCAGTATCCCTGCCCTAAATCACTGGTTCTCAGTGCACATAATAATCACCAGGGGAGCTTGTTAGAAATAAGGATTTGATATTATAGCAACCAACAAGATGAAATACCTGAATATAAACTTGAAAAGACTCACACAGAGCAACTCTGCTAAGGGACATAAAAAAGATTTAAGTAAATGGTGCTCTCTGGGAAGAAGCCTTACTATTGTGAACATGTCATTCTCCCTAAATTAATCTATAAATTCAAGACAACCTCGATTTCAATGTTAAGTGGATAGTTTTGTGACTTTACCAATGAAAGTAAAGTTTATTTGTGAAAATAAACATGCAAAATATCTAGGTAGCTAGGGGAAAAAATTGAAAGCTTAAGGAGCAATGAGGCAAACTAGTCCTATCCAATCCTATCATCAACTATCCCAACAAAAAAAAAAAAAAGTTGGGCCGGGCGGTGGTGGCGCACGCCTTTAATCCCAGCACTCGGAGGCAGAGCCAGGCTGATCTCTGTGAGTTCGAGGCCAGCCTGGTCTACCAAGTGAGTTCCAGGAAAGGCACAAAGCTACACAGAGAAAAAAAAAAAGTTGGAACTGGAGATGAAACAGACAGCAGGAATAATGAAAGCAAACAGCCAGTCCAGAAATAAACCTCCAATTCACATAAACATGGGGAGTTAGCTGCTGCTTCACCACAGGAGGGAAGAGAGAAATCACTCCACAAATAGGCAAAGGAATGAATGATTAATCATTGTGGGGAGTAAACAAAGTGACATCACTGTTATAGCAAATGAAATCCCAGATGGACCAAAGAGGTTCTGTTATTATCTATTCATTGCATGAAATCGGGGGTATCATGTACCTTAATCATAGCCATATTCCCCTTCCCCACTCTCGGCTCCCTCCTCCTGCTTGCTGCCAGATGAACTGAAGTTTCATGGTGAACAATAGAACCACTGAGGCCTAGAGGAAAACCTATGTGAATTCATTTACCATCCTGAATGGAAAAGGACCTTTCTTTAAAAGACCCAGAAGTGATGGGGAGGAAAGGCTCATAACTAAGTTAAATAGAAAATGTCTGTATGAAAATCATAGCATAACCAAAATCAAAAGTTCTGTTTCAAGTATAATATATGCAACAAAGAAAGGATAAATATCCTTAATTTTACTGTGAACTACAAGATCAAAACTGGGGGACAGTGGCAAAGGACATGAAGAGACAGTTCACTAAAATGAACAGTAACTCAATGCATATGAAAAGATGTTCAACTGCATCCTTAAATGTGGATAAATCAAAACAGCAGTAGACTAGCAAATTGCTCCCCTGGGTTTACTACCAAGTAAAAGGGGAGGGAGGTATAGAGAAGTATGTATGGTAGGATCCACTTTGTATGACTTTTTAAAACTTGCACATGTAGTTATGTACAGTCACAAGATTAGTAAAAATCAGAGACTTTGATAATACCCAGTGCCAGTGAGTATGTGGTATGATGAACACCCTCATTTCCTGTTGAGAGAAGTATACATTGGTGCAAACTTTGTGGAGGATAGTGTAACAATGTCTATCAAAATACCCATTAAAGTTTCTAGGCCTCTCTCTCAGCTGTCCCTCCACCAGATATGTAACATCTGGATATAGAGCCAAAAGGTCATCAAGATATTTACATAGTGTTAGCAACTTGTAGCATTGATAGTAATAGTAAAAAAAAAAAAAAAAATGCAAACAGCTCCCAAACCCATGACTGGTTAAGTAAATCAGGATATATCCCCATGCTTTAGACTTTTATACATCCCTTTTAAACTGAAGTAGATCTTAGGGATGGAGAGATGGCTTAACAGTTAAGAGTATTTGCTGCTACTGTAGAGTGCCCAAGTTCAGTTCCCAGCATCCACATGGAAGCTCATAATCTCTAGTTCCTCTAGTTCCTCGGGATCTTATACCATCTTCTGGCATCTGTGGGCACTGGGATGTGACTCGGTTATAACCCTGGGTTTAATCCTCCAATGAACCTACCAAATGAACTGGTCATCCTACTACTCAGGAGTTTAGAGGCAGGAGGATCAAAAGGTAAAGGTCAGATTCTGCTACATAGTAAGTCTGAAGACAGCCTAGGCAATAGAAGACCCTAGAGAGAGAGAGAGACAGAGAGATAGAGAGACAGAGACAGAGAGACAGAGAGAGAGAGAGACAGAGAGACAGAGACAGAGAGAGAGCAAATAACATTTATAGATTATTTAAACACAGGTTCCAAGGCCCTGCCTAGAGATTCTACCTGCAGTGGGTCTTGGAAGTAGTCCTTGCAACCCAAATATTTAATGTGCCCCAACACACTGTTGATGCCCACAGTTTGATACTCAGACATGAGTCTTAATCTAAATGTCAGGAATCAGGAAGGAAGCGGCAAAGCAGCGTGCTGAGGGGTAGGCAAGAGGACTGGCCAAGAGAAGGGCCTCTGGAAGGCTCAAACCTAGCTACAGTGTCCAGAGCTGGCAAAGATCAGTTCCCCACACTCCGGGCTTCAGCAAGTTCCTCAGTCCCCCTCTTTTTCTTACTTTCTACCTTCTCTATGGACTTTCAGTACCCAGGCACCTATCTGACTTTTGAAGTGGTGTCCTTTGTGCCCTATGACCGAAACCTCATCGATGTCAGCCTGCTGTCCCCGGATCAGGTAAGCGTCTTTAGTATTGCCCGCTCTTCAGGCAGCTGACTTCCAACCACCCTAGGCCTTTCTTGTCTCTATTCTCCCTACTCCAAGGACTTCTGCCCTTCACCAGGAAGATCCACATTGTGGCACCTTAGGTACTCATTGGGGCATATCTTCCCAGCTTGTCAGAGATTCCAAAGCTTCTAGGACTTTCTAGCTGGACCAGCATCCCCAAACTCAGTAAACCCCTAGGGCTACTTAGCTCTGCCACTAAAAGGCATAGAATGATATGCAGTCCCTTCACCACTCTGGGTCCCCAGTCTCCTCTTTTATAAGATGGAGATAACTACTCTCCTTCCTTTTTATTCCTCTGCCAGACATCAACCTCCTCTCCATGAGCATCACCATATTACTAAGCCATCACCACGGGGCACTGCCTCTGGAAAGCTCCAGAAAATAGCAGAGGTCTGAAAGTGGCTGGGACCCTAGTCCACAGTGAAGCTCGAGTACCATGGCAGGGGATCAGATGGTACCAAGAGCTCATCTCCTGGCAGCTTAGCTCAAACCTACTTCCCTTTGCAGCTCCAGTACCTGAATCGTTACTACCAGACCATTCGTGAGACTGTTGGCCCAGAACTGCAGCGGCGGCAGCTGCTGGAGGAGTTTGCATGGCTGGAGCGGCACACAAAACCCCTGTCAGCCTTGGCCCCTCATTTCACCTCTTTGACCTCCGTGTGGGTAGCCTCTGCTCTTGCCATCCTCAGCTGGAGTAGCTAGACCCCCCCCATGCCCCCCATTCTCCTGCGGACTGTTCGGACTGTTCGTTTGGGTTTGGGATTCATTTTCTCTTGCTTAGCTAGCCTCTCTCTGTGCCATACATGTCCCAAGAGCCCCTGCTGGCCCATCACCTTGAAGTCACTCTCTGAAGCTTCCTCCAGAGCCAGACCCCAGGCAGCACATTCTACCTTCTCCCGGATGTGCATGCCTCATCATGGACTCCCACCCCCAGGCCCTGGGAGAGCAGAGCCACTGTAGCCTGCTACAGTGAGTCCCTGTCCCCAAAGTAAAGGAGCCTTATAGGCTAATGCCCCTCTTCATAGGGCTCCATAGCCCAGAGGGCCCCATCCTATCCTACTTGCTGAAGAGGGCGAGAGCTGTTCCCACCCACGCTGACTCCAGACTTTTAGGGCAGCCTCTGGCCACCCTTATTCAGCCCCAGGCCTACAGTGGCCTCCTGGCTCTAGACTGTAGAGTTGAGGGACTATGGGTGACTCAAGCCTGCCTGCCCTACCCGTAGAAGGAGGTGGCTGGGTGAACTGGTTGCAGACTGCCACTCTAGCACTGGGGAGAACAGATGAGCGGAAGTCAGCTGTGGCCTGGAACTGGAGACCTGTCAGGACAGGCCTCAGTCCTCTCCCCATATGTGAACCCACAGCTCCTAAAGCACCAGTGTGCTCCTTGACAAGTGATCCCACAGGGAGTTAAGGCAGAGGACTTTGCCTGTGAAGAGAGAATGGCAAAGGTACTCTGGAATGTGGGCATCAGCCTGGGCAGGATAGCCACACTCTCCCGGACTCCTCTGGCACTCAGGGAGCATTTTAATCTTCTAAGGTGTAGCCACCATGTCAATGCTATTAAAGCCTTCCATGTCTCTGAAACCCTCTTAACTTTCTGTGGGCAGCCTCTGATTCCCCCATTTTATAGACAGGAAAACGGACTTTCAGACAGGAGGTGTGGCCTGCCTGAAGAGACCCAGCACTTGGTTAGGAGATGGGGTTAGGGGGTGGGGGGCCAGATGGGCTGGCGCTCCAGCTCCCATCAGCACTGTGGCAAGTCTCTTCAACTACGTGTCAGCCACTGCCTCATTCACTGAACCCACTCTCATCAGTGTTTTCTCTGGTCTGGCCCTGACTAGTCGTTAGCCACCTGGCCTCACATCCTGCTAGATGCTTAAAACAACTTTGCAAAGAATGCAAAGATGCCTGCCTCTGGTTTTGCATTGTGTCTGCTGTTGCTGTATTGGAGGAGGCTGCTGGTACCTGTGGCTTTTGTGGTGGGGGAGGAAGAGAAGAGGCTCAGGTGGGGGCAGGGATGTGAGGCTCCCAGAATCTCAGTAGGGAAACACGTGGGCTTGAGAATGTGCTCATGCTCAGGCGCATGCGTGTTAGTGTATGTGTGTGTGTGTGTGCGCGCGCGCGCGCGCGTGTACTTATGCTCATGGGCATGTGCTCCACACACAGCCAGCTACCTCCAGCCTGTCTGAAGGTTGTTGAAACATTATGAAGGAGGCAGACATGGGTTCATCACTCTTGGGAACTTATTAAGTGTGGTCCATAAAAGGTGGAGCCAGCTCTTTTGTCTCAAGGGGGCACATTGAAGGTGAGAATCAAGGTTCTAGAGGCCCAGTGTTCAACAAACAACAGACTGAGAGTTTGCCTGGCCTGGTCCAACAAGGCCTAATTCTCCAAGTGTGAAAGTGATGTATGGAGGCTGGGGAAATATATGTCTTGGTGGTTTAAAGCATTGCTACACAAGTGTGAGGACCAGAGTTCCTAACCGCAGAAACTCCTATAAATGCTAGATGGGTGTGGAGGCCTGCCTGTAATTCTAGTCTCCCAAGGTGAAGACAGGGCCTCCCCAGAGCAAGCTGGCTAGCAAGACTAGCCATATTGGCAAGCTTTTGGTTTACCAAGAAATCCTACCTCAATGAATAAGAAGAGGCATAGATGATTTCCAATATAAACCTCCTGCTTCAACATGGGCACGCACACACAAGCAAAAACATGTACATACACTCCACACACATGAAAAAAATTATATATGACCACCCAAATTTGCTTCCAAAGGCCTCACAGCTGTCCTGTCCTCACTGAGAAGTCTGGCACGGGTGAGGCTGTTTGAGGTGTCACTTGCTCTCTGAGAGCCTCCTACTTATAAAAAGTAAAGTCGTCACCATCACCACCGCGTTCTGTACCACTGTGTGGAAAACTTTTCGTACATTGTCTCATTTTATCTTCCCAAGCTCTGAGAAGGTATTGGTATCATTCTTATTTTCAAAGTGAGGCTAGTGAGTGAGGCCTTTAGAGACTGGAGAGAAAGCAAAATGCTCAAGGTGGTTTTTATATTAAGTTGGTGAATAAAACAGAATTCAAACCAATCAGATGGCTCAAGGACCTGCTCTCTGAAAAGAACAGGAGGGTTATGACTCCTCCCACTTTCCAAATGAGAAAACAGGCTCCCTGTTTCCCAGAGCCTGCCTGCCCAGGCCTGGCCTGTGTGCCCCGGAACTTGCTCTGCTGGTCATGGGCACTAACCAAGCCCCATCGGCAGGTCATTCAAGCCAAAACCTACAACTCCACCTGATCACCTTACAATGTCGCTCCCCTGCACTCCCATCGACGGCCTTGAGATGAAGTCCAGCCTCAGATGCACAGCTGTAGAAGGGTCTCCAGCTAGCCCAGCTCCTCCCTTCCTTGGGACCTGGAGGGCTGGCCATAAGTGTTCCTGTTTAACAGCCTTACCACATTTCTCCTGACCTTATTGCTGCTAGGGAGCAGGCCAGGTGGAAAAGCTCCTCTCTGTTCCTAGGAGTTAGGTTTCTAGGATTCTAGCCTCATTTGGAGCAGCTGCATGGCCTTGGGCAAGTCACGTGTCTCTCTAGTCTTTGGTTATCAGTTTTGTAAACTACCCATGCAGGCTTCCTGGAGAGGCTGTAGAGAACAGCCTCTAAGACCCGGATGTGGCATTATTCTGTAAATCAGGAAGCTACACAGACAAAAGATAATAATGCTGTTATTCACCTAGCACAAGCTACCTTCAGAGGTAGATGGGGAAACAATTTATTTTGGGCCCAAATTACCTTTTCCCCCCTCCCTCCCTCCTTCTCTCCTTCCCACCCACCCAGCCACTCTCTGAAAAGGCTGTTGGGGCTAGCTTCTAATTTGGCGTCTTCTAACTATGCTCCCTAGAGCCTGAGTTTCCTTAGAAACGCTGCAGGGCCTGTCACCAAATGCAGAGCTCCAGCAGCAAGTGGCCCTCCTGGGCTTTCCACACAACTGTGCTTGAAGAAGTTGAAGGGTCCAATTTGTGGGTGTGTGGCCTGGGCATTCCTTCAGGGACTTGTGCTCAGAGGGGCCTCAAGCTGGTTTGAAAGGTCTCTTCCCAGCTGCCTGTCTTACTGCTCTTTTCTTCCTTGCTTGCTTTTTTGTTTTTGTCTATCTGTTCATTTGTTTTTATTTCTGTTTTGTGAGACAGTCTCTTGTAATCCAAGATGGCCTCAAGCTCACTATGTAGTGGAAGTTGGCCTTGCTTGTTTCTCCACCTTGTTTCATGATTCTTAATACTTTTTAAAAAAGAGCCCTGCATTTCCGTTTTGCATCCAAGCCTGCAAGTTCCATATTCAGCCCTGAACAGTACCTTCATGAACAGAGAGAGAGAAAGGACACACCCATGATCATATAGTCTGCCAGGAGCAAGTATTAAATCCCAGACATTCTGCTTCAGCTCTGTGGTGACTCCTCTCCCTCTTTTTCTCTTTCTCTCTTTCTTTGTATAAAAGAAAGCATTTAATTGAGGGCCTGCTTACAGTTTCAGAGGCTTAGTCCATTATCATCACGGCAGGGAGCATGGCAGCAGGCAGGTGTGGTGCTGGAGAAGCAGCTGAGAGCTGCAGCCTGATCTGCAAGCGGGGTGGGGGTGGGGGGGACGACGACAGAGACAGCCTGGGCCTGGCCTGGCATGGGTGCGTGGGCTTTTATCCCCTCCCACTTCCACTGTGTGCTTCTGTCTCTCCCATGTAGTCTCAAATGAACAAAATGAGACCCAAGGAGACCTGTTTGAGGTCATGTAACTGCGATGAAAGTGTTAAGGCATTGACATTTTTTGAGACTGAGGTTTCCTATGTACCCCAGGTTGGCCTCAGGCTATCCTTCTGCCCTTCTCTCCCAAGTACTGAGACAACAGACCACAACCAAGCTGTGCTCTAAGCCACATTTTTGTTTGTTGTTGCTGAGGGTCTTACTATATAATCCAGACAGCCTATAATTCCCTATGTACCCCAGGTTGACCTTGAATTCATGGCAGTCCCCCTGCCTCACTCAGCCTCCAAGTATTGCTGTTACAGGCAGTCACTACTTAACTTTCTTTGTGCTTTAAATCCTTTTCAGACTAGGAAAGGATGTGGGCAAAATGGCAGATACATACACAAACACCCTCACGGGGAGTTTAAATAGTTCATCTCTAGGTGACAGTCAGTTCTTACTCCTTTGTAGCCAACTGGCTCCAGCTGGTCATGAGTTGGGCCCTCCCTCAGAATGGACTGGGCCATCTAACAGTTAACCCACGTCAGCAGTGAATTTTACCAACTCACTGGGCACTTCCTCAAATAAATAGTTGGGCATTCTTGGTCTCAGAGAAACAGAAAAATGAAGGTTTAGTAGCTACTGTTTCCTCTCTGTCCATCCCTGCCCCCACCCCCAAGGTTCATCACAGCTGGGAGTGGGAGGTGCTCCCCAAACCCTCGCCCAGGCAGCCCTTGCTCTGAGGCTGGCCCATCTCTTCACTTCTGGGTTTCTCTATGAAACAGGAACTTAGCAAGCCGCTTCGCTTTGGTAGGATGGATGGTTGAGAAAACCCCAGCGGGCTGTGGCAAGGCCCCGAAGCTGAAAAACTGGTTTCCCTCCTAGCGAGGCCCAAGCAGCTGTAGGCCTTTTTACTTGTCAACACCACATAGGTTCATTTGGGCAGAGGGACCTTGACTTGGCAAGGTGGAAAGACATAAGCTATAGAGACACACTAGACACGGGTCAATGGGATCCTGGGGAGAAGTTTAAAGTAGGCGCAAGAACCTAGGAGGTGCCAAGGTGATGTGGGGAGGAGGCAGTAGCTCCAAAATAGTCATCACCAAGGTTATCTTTGCTTTGATCAAGTTTAAAAAAGTCTCCCAGAGGAAACCTAGAGGGAACTGATGTAGGGTCATCCACCAGGGATCAAGCATGTTCCATGAGTTCTCCCTCTGTGTAGGTAATCTGTAATAAGCCTAGTCTGCTTGCCTGCCTGCCTGCCTCTGTCTCTCTCTCTCTCTCTCTCTCTCTCTCTCTCTCTCTCTCTCTCTCTCTCTCTCTCTCTCTCACACACACACACACACACACACACACACACACACACACACACACTATCAGTTCGTCTTCACTAAGGCACAAATACTGTTATTTGCCCAAGGTTTCCCATCCAATAAGAACATTTTGAACTCAGTCCAACCTGCCTCCTTTTCTGGGATGTGTTCTCCTTGTCCTTAGAACCCTCGAAAATTGTCCCCACGGCCCTACAGAGCTCATAGATGTTTGTCCTGGTAACCTTGGCACTGAGTTCTAGGCAGAGCAACCCAGCCACACCTAGTCCTCCATAGTAAGGCCCTCCAATGAGTCATTAGCATGTTTTGTTCTGAGCACCAAAGCCCCGCCTCCTCTTGAGAGGGCAACAGCCACAGCTGCCTGCAGGTGCCTTTTGTTTTTAAACCAAGACCTTATCATGAGTTCAGAACTCCAGATATGATTGTCTTTCTGGTAGGAGCTCCCCAGTGTTCCTGAGCTGAAAGCCCTGTGTGCATCTTGCACATGGTGTGTGTTAGGCTTCCTAGCCCTTGTCTCCTGGCCCCTCTGCCCCTGTTTGCAGTTCCTCTCCCTGCACTCACTCTGCCTAAGATCAGGAGCCAGGCTGCTAACGTGGTAGGCTTCACCTGGAAATCCCCAGGTATTTTTCAAGGGACTACATAATCCTTGCTTAGATATTTCTAGAAACAAAACTACTACTTAACCGGGACTGAATTAGTATAAGCTGACTATCCAAAATTCCTTCCTTTAAATGAATCCAAAGAATCCATTTTCCTATTCCTCATCATTCCTAGCCACATAGATGTGTTCACCTATATGACAGGTGCTGGGAATCGACATGCCTCGAATCCCTCCCCCAACTCTCTAGGCGAAATATGACAGATGTTTGCTCCTCGACATGATGACAAGGGCCTCCCTATCTGTCATCCCACTTAACCAGCCCTGGTTACTGCAGCTGTAGCGTACATGATGTGACTGCAGATGCCTTCTTCATCCTGTTCATGCCCCTGTGGGCCTGCTTTGAGGTGGCCCTGTGGCATCTAGTCCTGTACCCAGCCCAGCATAGTCCCAGCATGGAGAAAAAGCATGCCCAAAGGGCTCCACAATGCTTTCGTCTCCCCTTTTAACAATTCTGTATTAGAGGCACCACAAACACTTAATAGTGTGGCCCCGAAGCAAGACATGCCACCTGTTTAGAACTCTGACATCAGTACTAGCTGTACAGTCTTGAGCAAGTCACTTAACCCCACTGTGCCTTGACTTCCTGGAAAATGGGGCTGACCACAGTGCCTGGGTTGGGGGGTTGTCGTAAAGCCAACAAGTTTTCACCTGGAGTGTAGGGAGGGCTGAAGGTAGGAAGTGAGATAAGAATCTTTGGGGGAAATGTAAGTATTCCTTCAGTATCCAAACTCTTAGTGTCTCAAAGCAGGGATGCACCCATTCAGGGACACGCGGAATGCAACTCCACACGTCTGGCTCCCACCTGCCTTATGTGTCCCACCCATGATCTCTATCTACCGAAAGAGAATCTCCACTGGGTATGCTGGTGGGGGCCTGCTCTGTGTGGACACAGTCGACAAGGGCCTGGTGTCTTTGGCACCCCTACATCCACCACCTGAGGGTTCATAATCATCTTGCTGTCTGTAAGATAACCCCAAACAGCGCACACACACACACACACACACACACACACACACACACACACACACACTTGTGTGCTAAATCAAGGTTCCCTTATCCAATTATTTATACTTCCTTCTAGGCCACACCTCCGCAATAATTGATTCCAGCCTAAGCTACCTCCCTTGTTTCTCTGGAGGGTTGTAGCGGGACTGAAGAATATTTGTGAAGGATCTAATGAAGTGCTCGGCAAGGAATAAGCACAGGGCAAATGGGTACCTGCCACTCCACCTAGGATGGCAGCGCTCAGGGGCAAGGGACTTTGACATCTGTTTATCTTGTACCTCCACCAAGTGCCTAGCACAAGGCTGTGGCCACAGCAAGCTCCTGGGGCCTGCCTGTCAGCCCATTATCAAGTTTAAGGTGGCCTAGTTCATTGAACTATTTTGCCCTGGGTCACTACTTTAGCTGAGGACTCTGTGTACCCGGAATGGAACCTATAAAATGCAAATATGACACAGAAGCCTATTAAACAAGTATTTAGGACCCATTAGCTTCCTGGAGCTTGACCCACTGGGACTCTAGCCAGGGTCATTTGCTGAAAGAAAGGCTGGCGGAAAACAAGTCTGCATGAGGGAAGACCCTGAACCCCCCAGAACACGGGCTGCTCCGCCTGGTCAGGGGTCTGCCACCTCTCTGTATTCAGTCCTGAATGACCTCACCTCCCACTTTACCCCCACCCCTTTCCCAGGCTTCAGCAGCCCATCGCCCACCCGCCCACCGGGTTTGCTGGCAGCCTTTGAAGGTTCTGCGGTTAGTGTGTGAGCTCTGCTCGTTGCTGGGGCTGGGCAAACAGGAAGTGGGCACATCCTGAGCGCCGGTCAGGGACGCTGCACAGGCCCGGAAGGTTCTGTGAGTTGTTCCCACCTTCGAGGCGCCTGGCCTTGTAAGCTTCAGGTCTCCCTAGCCCAGACCTGGACAGAACGACTTGGATCACACTGAACCCCCACAGGCTGGATGTGTCCGTCCCCTTCCTAGCTTTCAGGGTCCTAAACACACTGCAAAGCCTTAACCAGTTAACACTTGGTGCCCCTAGGCAGCCAGGGAAAGACTTTCAGACTGAAAAAAAGCAAGCCGATAAAAAAGGAATGGGGAACGCAGAATCTTTTCATGAGTCAGCCTGACAGTTTGGCTGGACTAGCGCCAGAGGAAATACAGTTTTATCTGGAGAGAGATGGACTTTGTCCTTCTTTCCTTAGCTCACAGATGAATGATCTGAAGGCCTGAGGGCCCAGGGAGGAAGTCACGAGAACATCTTGGGAGCTGGGGCAGGCCAGCTCGGGATTTCACAAGTTCCATAGAATCGAAAGCCTTTCAAAGGTGTATCACTAGAATTCTTTATGACGTTCCAGGAGGCTAGGGAATAAAAATCGAAGGTAGCGCATGAACCAGGTAAGAAAGACTCCTCATTGAAGATGAATATTTCGTGTCACATCACTTGGAGAGTTTACTTCTTCCTTGTTCTCTTCTGCCTTCTTTGAAGAATTATTTTAGTCTAAGAATAAAGCTGTCTTTGAATTAAAAAAAAAAAAGTGCACATCTCTCACCCCAGCAATTCCAAACTTTCTGGACATTTAACTTAATAATAAACTAATAGATGTGACTGAGTAAATTTTACCTTAAGGACTTTCAGTAAGTATTTGTGTGTTTTTTAAAAACCAACCAAGACAAGATTAATTATTGTGGGTTCACGAAACCAAATGCTAAGCAGCCATTTTAAAAAATCATGTAATTCAGGCTGGGGGGATGGCTCTTTGAGAAATTGCTTGTTGTACTTGAGTTCAGATCCCCAGCACCCACATAAAAGCTGGGTACAGTGACATACATCTGTAACTCCAGCACTCGATGGGGAGAGCAGAGACCTGCGGATCCCCGAAGTTCACTAGCTAGCCAGTCTAGGTGAAAGCCATGAGCTCCAGGTTCAATGAGAGACCCTTCCTCAAAAACCAAGGTAGAGAGCAATAGAAGAAGACATCCAGCATTGACGTCTAGCCTCCACATGTGAATGCACAGGTAAGCATGCCCTCTGACTATGCACATGTGCACACTCATGCACACATCTAATCACATAGTTCCAGACTATTTCAGCCAGTCATGGTGGTGCACATCTATAATCCCAGCACCCAGGAAACTGGGACATGAGGATCACAAGTTACAAGCCAGCCTGGGATACAAAGCAAGACCCTGTGCATGAGAAAATATAAATATATTCCACATGAAAAGCAAATACGAAGAGTTTATGAAATGTGTTTTTTTTTCATTGAAAATTAAAAAATAGCTTTACTGAGATATACTTGAACTTCAGCAAAACAAAGTTTGAAAAGTTTTAACATACATTCATAAGACTTTCACTACAATCAAAATAGCACACATATTCATCACCTCCAAAAAGTTCTATGTGCCCTTAGTGATCTGTCCCTCCCATCTCTGCAAATCTCCCCAAACCAATGCTCTGCCTCCTGTACAGTATGATTTTTGTAAGAAGTAAACTTAGTTTAAACAGAGGTGCTAGATGCTGAAAAGGGTAAAAGGCCATTTCTCTAAACAGTGTGGAAGCCTATTTGGAGACTTTTTGAAGTTTTTTGTTTGTTTGTTTTTGTTTGTTTGTTTGTTTCCGGTTTTTTGAGACAGGGTTTCTCTGTGTAGTTTTGGAGCCTGTCCTGGATCTTGCTCCGAAGACCAGGCTGGCCTCGAACTCACAGAGATCCGCCTGGCTCTGCCTCCCGAGTGCTGGGATTAAAGATATGAGCCACCACTACTGGGCCTGAAGTTTCTTTTTATTGTCCAACTGTATTTTCTAAAGTATATATGATGTATAACAGTTGCTTTGTAGTAAACAGGAGTCATTGAAAGTATTTACACATCTGTCACAAATGCATATGTAAGTCATGGGTTAGACCCTTAATCACTGCAAATCATCACCGTGATTGTCCTCCTCCTCATCTGCCGCACTAATTCTAAGATGGGTGTGGTGAATAGGCATTTGATAAATGCCTTTTGAATGGGGCACCTATTGTTGACATGGCATTGCCTGCAAATGTTTCTCAGTTGTTCTTGTAATTAGAGTTTGTGTGACAGCTGAGGGGTGGTGAGTGTAGGCACACCTCATCTAGAATGAGAGCCGTATGTGTGCTGATGGAAATGTGGATTGTGGCTGGGATGGCAGCTGTAGGAGTTGTGGATACAGGGTTCTTGAAGGTTGTGGAGCCAAGAGCATCATGAATGCAATGTTTGTAGGGGTGACAACTATACGGATGATAAAAGCAGTGGAAATATCTGACAAGATGACAGCTTTATCGATCATGGCTAAGGTGTGCTGATCGCAGTGGGGATGGTGGGAAGGATGATGGTTGTAGAGGTCATGGTTGTAGGAGTGAGTAGTGACGATCTGGTAATGGGAGCAGAAGTGATGGCCACAGAGATAGTGGTCATAGGGGTGACCATCAGGGTAATTATGATAGCAGTAATGACTTTGAATTTGCCACTTGACTGAGGGCATTCATTTACTCAACAGGCAGAGAGATTGTTCACGGTCTGATTTCTGAAGTTTAATTAGTGAGGCTAGAGCCTGAATAAGCCAGAGAGGAAAGAACTGCTGGTGAATGGCGTGAGACAACCGGATTGGGGCTTTTCTCTGATTGTTCAACTCAAGATCTGTCTGCATCAGAATCTCTGGAGACCGAAGCTGGGACTTCCTTCCTCCCTAGAGGCCAGCAGGGGCCATGATTGCTGTAAGAGTAGGTCACGTGGCAAGGTTTCCTGTATGCTGCTGCTCCTGCTGCTGGGTGTCCATGGCCCTCACCCCCAAGCTGCAGTAACAGTGGCAGCCGGAGGCTCAGTCTATGTCGTGCTCCCTGATTGCTGCTGGTGAGGCTGAGCAAGAGGTCTTTGCATCTCAGCATCTTGGAGAACAGAGCAGGAGTGTCGTCACAGTAGAGGACCATGTTGCGTCGCAAACCCTCCAACGCCAGTGACAAGGAGCCCACTCAGAAGAAAAAGGTGAGGAGCATTTTTGAGCGCTCACTCCTTCCTGTCCTCCTCCACACTCTCCACCAATCCCCTCCTGGACTCTTGGTAGGGGGAAGTTGAGCCAAGACTGTGTGTTGAGCTTGTAGGTGAGGGCCATTCTCCCCGAAAGAAAAAGGCATGGGCTCAGCGGTCACCAGAGTAGGAAACGTACGGAAGACGCTTTTGAAACTCTGGCGTATAGAGCTATGAGTTGGACTTTTAGAAGTGCAACCCTACAACGGTGAGACTAAAGAATTTAAGGGCTAGAACCACAGACTTCAGTTTGGGAATGACAAAATACCGAGCCCAAGCTGAATCCCAAGAGCGGACTTCTGTCTCTCCTAGCCTGGTTCGGTATCACTTCTCTTCAAATGTGTCCTCTTGGGAACCATCTCATTCAGAGGGCCCCGCTGGCCTAGCCAACCGAGGTGGGTGGCCAAGCCCCTGCCCACTGGGCTCATGTCTACTACAGCTCCCCAGGCCACTGGAGATGAGGCAATAGGTGCTTTTCCGACTCGGGAGAAGGGCCCACCAAAACACAGTGGAATTCGGGAGGGTTAGATGAGTTCTTTCTGGGCAGGGAGAGAACGTGTGAAAAATGAGAAATGAAGCTGATGACATGGTGAGTAGGTGTGAGAGCTGAGGAGGAAAATTTTGCCAGGGGAGGGAGATTTCAAAGGCCAGGAAGGAAGGTAGCTGTCATGGATGGCTGAGGTGTTCATCTTCCTGAGACAGCAGCTAGATGGAAAGAGGCTTGAGGACTCTGCTATAGCCAGATCTCTCTGATTGTATGTACAGAGTTCATTTTGTGGTAGGATTCTCCCAGGCAATCAGCCTGTCTGGCCTGTATGTCTAGTGAGAGCACAGGAATATCCCAACAGGTCTGACTAGATCCAAGCGCCCAAGCCATAGTTAGGGCCCCCAGGACTCACTGTGCCCTACAAGTTTCCCCTGGAATTCAACTCAGGTACACTGTGGGGGAGCCCCCTTGTCAGTTCCCAGACAGAGGGTGGCAGCTGAGAAACAGGCTTGGAGCACTGGGGTGTGCATCCTGTCCCATCTCTGAGGAGCTGGGGGGGTTGCCACTTTTGCGTGTGCACTCTCCCCACCTCAGCGGCTTCTCAAAGGCTGCAGAGCTGGGAGGGGGAGGAGGGGGAGGTTTGTGAATCTTCACCCAGGGCCCTATCCCCCTCCGCCCCCCTCCCCGCCTAAACTAGGCCCCAAAAGCCTGCCATTGGCTGCCCCTCCTCAGAGCCAAGCTACTTCCCCTTGCTCTCTCGCTCATGAGAGAAACAGAGACTGCTGTGTAGACACGGGTAGGCCCCAAACCACAGGAGAATCAAGCTGGAGGAAAGTCTGAGAAAAGGTTCACACTGTGACACTAGGACCCTATGCTACCTCAGGCAGAGGTGCTCTGAGGCCCACAGAATGAGAAATCCCTTTCCTCTCTCTTGGCTCCGACTACCCAGATTCTATGTTTGGCAGATGGGCCTCTGGGAATTCCTCCAGGCCTCTTCTAGAAAAGTCTTCAGTCTACATCCCTTAGGGAAGAGTAGTCCATGCAAACTGCACCATACCCCTGTCAGAGCCTATACCAGCCTCCAGGAGCCAAGATGAGCTTGCCTCTACACACCCAAGCCCCAGACTATAAAAATGCCCTTAGCACAACTAAACTCCAGAAGACGGGGCATCTTCCCAGGGCCGACAGCCAGCCAACTCCATCTGTGATCGTCAGATGACTGAAGTCAAGTCCCTTCCCTTTGGAAACTGAGGTGATAGGGTAGAAGGGAATGAACAAAGACAAAGAAAGCTTCTCTTACTTGTCCCATCTCCTCCTTCTGCCCGTGAAAATGTGCTGGTGGGGGGAGGGGCAAGGAAGTGGGGTTGGACTCCTGCTGTGTTCTGCCTCAGGGCCCTGGACAGTTCATTGACTTCTAGTGGGCTTCAGTTTCTTCACCTCTAAAAGGAAAGGTGAAGTCTGATCTAGAGGTAGGGATCACTGGAATAACAGTTGTGAAAGCACTCTGTCACGTGTGCACTCCTGCCTACAAGGAGGCGCTTGCTTTGGCATGAGCCAAGACAGGGAATACATTGCAAAGAATAAACCATGGTTTCCACCCTTGAAGTACAGGAAACAAGACCTATGGAGAGCCACCACTGAGGGAAGGCTCATCAGAGGCCATGTGCTGTGCTCTGCACTCTGGCCATGGCTTAGCTTGCTGACTTCAACCTCCAAGAGTAGGGCAGGTGTTGCTTTTCTACTGATTTCACACTAAAGGCCCAGACTGGTGAAATTTGCTGGAACTCTCGCAGCTAGTAAGTTGCAGGGATCCAAGCCAAGATGCTTAATTTCAGACTCTTACCTCCTCTCTGTACTCCCTTGTCCCCGTCCTGATCTCAGAAGCACTAGGAGAGAGTAACAAGCACAAGATTCAGTGTACCAGTAGGGCCAGGGTCTAGGATATGGAGAGGGATTTGTTCTGGACTTGTCTCCCCTGAAGACAGCCCTGCTCTAACGAAGCCTGGCCTCCCTCCAGGGGAAATGGAAAGGAACGGGCGAGGCTCATGTTCAAGTGCGGGGCTGTTGCCTCCTTCCAGTCTTTCTTCTCATCTCTTCCCCCAATACCAGAGCATTGTTCCCCATGTCACACTTCTAGAATGGCACTCCAGCAACACATGCTTTGTTGTCTCACTGCAGGTTGAGCATCCTTATTATGAAAATCTGAAATGCTCCAAAACCTGAAGGATTTTCAAAGTCCACATGATGCTACAAGTAGAAAATTCCACACCTGATCTTATGTGACAGGTCACAGTCAAAACACAGGCACATTAAAAGTGTTATATAGCCAGGCGGTGGTGGCGCACGCCTTTAATCCCAGCACTTGGGAGGCAGAGCCAGGCGGATCTCTGTGAGTTTGAGGCCAGCCTGGGCTACCAAGTGAGTTCCAGGAAAGGCACAAAGCTACACAGAGAAACCCTGTCTCAAAAAACAAAAAAAAAAAAAAAAAAAAAAGCGTTATATAAAATTACCTGGGGGTTGGGGATTTAGCTCAGTGATAGAGCGCTTGCTTAGCAAGAGCAAGGCCCTGGGTTCTATCCTCAGCTCCGGGAAAAAAATACCTTCAAATCATATATATATATATATATTTATATGATTATATATAATATATATAAATATATATATTTCATGTATATGAAATATACATGAAATTCATGTCTAGATGTCTCATTGACAAAATATTTCATTATATATGCACATATTAAATTTTTTATATTGGAAGGGTTATGATGTATATGATGTTATATGATGTAGCTCAGTCACTAGAGTGCTTATCTAGTATTCATAAAGCTCTCAGCTCTGTCCTCAGCACCACAGAAACTGAATATGGTAGCCACAGATGTAATCTTAGTGAATATTGGTCATCCTCTGCTACATAGCAAATTAGAGGCCAGCCTGGGCTACACAAGGTACTCTCTCAAAAACCAAAATCTGAAACGTGGAACACTTTTGGTCCTAAGCATTTCAGATAAATGATATTCAACTTGTGGCTCCCCGTCGTCCCCAGGGACATGGCCAGCAAGGACCTTCCATGGCCTTTTCTGCTTTGCCTTCCAGAACAGCTATGAACATGCCCAGCACTACATCACCCTCGTTTCTCACTCTCGTTCCAATGCTTCCTAGCTCAGTGTGGAGGGCTCTCCCATCTCTTGCCCGAGTCCATTTAAATGTGCATCCCCCCCAAGCCTGAGCCGTTCCTCCACCACTGCTCCCCCCTGCTCTCCTGGTGGCTCCAGGCGAACAGTGCCCGTAGTCAGCCCTGTACTCAGCCCATCTCCATCTTGGTGTAGGAGTGACTGCGCTAGCTGGGAGGCGGGACCAGCACAGTAACGCCCATGGCCTTCCAGTGTCAAGTCCCAGACCGGGGTTTAGGAGTGCCCTGCTCTTGTGTCTCCACGATAAGTCATGGGACTCTGCCTAGAACACTTCCCTTCTTTCCATCTCCGTTTCCTTCACTGAGAGGTGGGGATGTATTATGGAGTTGGTGATGCTGGAGTAGGCTGTCACATGTGAAGAACCTGGAAGGCTATCGGGCATATGGGCAGTTTCTTGGATGGTTTCACATACAGGCAGAGGCTAGGGCTTAGATCACTGAAGTAGCTTAGAGGGCAATTCAGGGGATATGTAGGGAAGGTGAGCCACCTGTGGTAGGGTGAAGCTATGAGGGGTGATCAGAGAAAAAGTTTCTGTAGGGGTGCTGCCTTAGACACTTGAGTAGAAACCACTTTTTTTCTGTCTGAGTATGATATCCATATGGTGAGTTTCCATAAAGTGGATATCCTCAGGGAGGCAGCACTCAGCTCAAGAAATAAACCATTTCTGAAATTCCAGAAGTTTCTCTTACAACCCTATCTGTCACCACATAATCCCTTCCCCAAGAGAAACTTTCCTGACTTCTAACAGCATAAATGAGTTCCTCCACTTCTTTGAACTTTGTGTAGGAAGAATTATGTGTCATACTTTTGGGGGAAGCTGACCAGTTTTCATCAACTGTGTGTTGGTGAGATTTATTCAGATTTTTGGAATAAATATTGCTGAGATAGTTGCATTGTTGGTTACTGTCCTCTTGTATGACTCTGACACAATTAATCCACTCTGCAGTTGATGGACATTTGTATTGTGTCCAAGTAAACGAAAATCTAAAGGATATTTCTTTCTGGCAGTTGCTAAAAGTATAGAGTGTTTAAGGTGGGGAAATGTCCAGGTTAAGAGTTTGCAGGTAAGGCCTGGTGTTGTGGCACACACCTTTGATCCCAGAACTCAGGAGGTAGAGACAGGTGGATCTCTGTGAGTTCAAAGCCAGCCTGGTCTACAAGTAGAGTTCCAGGACAGCCAGGACTACACAGAGAAATCCTGTCTCAAAAAAAAACAAACAAAATATTGCCACTCTTCCCAGAGTCCTCTGGGGTAAGAACACCTGAGTCATCTTCTGGAATCTGTGACAACAAAAGAAGAGGTTGAGGGACCATGCTAACACTGGCTTGGATCAGTTTGCTGATGGGTCATACAAAAAGCTAAACATAAAGCAGCATCCCAGAAGGGCCAGATGTGCCCAGTGATGTTCCCAGTGCTGGACGGGTACTCGGTTCATCTCAACAACAGTCCAGTGCAGTAGAGGGTTTTGTCTTCTTTTTACTAATGAGGAAACAACAGCGCAGAGAAAATAGTAACTTACACAGCTGGTCAGTGGCAGAAAAGAAGAAACTGAGGTTTGAAAGGTTAAGTAAGTCATCTGAGGCCACACATGCCAGAGTCATACCAGAGCTGAACTTAGCAACGCCCAATGCCCAAAGTGTAGCTGTTTCCAAGAGGCTCACATGCTCTCCTTAGACTTGAAAAAGAGGCCACCAGTACATGAGACTTCCTCCTTGCCTGCGCAGCTCCCAGCCAGGCTTCACCCCAAAGGGAAGACAGATAATAAAAAAACAAGCTCATGGATTTCAACTCACCTTTGGGCTAGGTTATCCCAGGGTAAGCAAAAGTCAGCCAGGATATTTGCAGCTGCCCTGGAGCATGGAGGAAGGCCTAGTAAAAGAACACCTTAGCTGACTCTTGCCGCTGATCACCTGAAGAACATGTGCCTGTCTGCTTATTTATCTGGACTAAGGAGTAGCCAGTTGGGTGGGCCCAAGCCCCAGAATTATCTTCATGGCTCTTTTGGGTTATCTCCTGCTTTGGGCTTAAGTTAAGACAGAGGGGCCATCTCAGGGGCCTGGGAGTCAAAGGCCTCTCCTCCAAGTTTCCCAGCCTGCAAATTAATGACCGGAAAAGGTCTGGAGAAAGAACAGCCAGCAATGAGCTTACTCTTCCCTAACAAAGCCTACTTTTCCCACCTCACATCTGCCCTCTGGCTTGCTTTTCAGCCTCACCAGTCCCTGGGGCTTCAGGGGCGACTCTCAGCCTCCTACTCTGGAGGCTAGGTTAAGCAGTTATGGAGAGAAGGCCACAATAGGCCGCATCGGCCTATAAATAGCAACCCAGCCTGCTCTCCTTGGGCCCAAGCCAGCCTGGTGCCCACCCTCTCCCTGTTCCCTCTTCTCCATGCAATAAGAGGGGGAAGTTATCCAGGCAGCTGCATCCTACCATACAAGAAAAGGAAATAGATGCAAAGTAGAGGAAGGAGGGGAAAGAAAGAAAGAAAGAAAGAAAGAAAGAAAGAAAGAGAGAGAGAGAGAGAGAGAAAGAAAAGAAAGAAAGAAAGAAAGAAAGAAAGAAAGAAAGAAAGAAAGAAAGAAAGAAAGAAAGAAAGAAAGAAGAGAAAAGAATAGTGGGAGGTGGCGCTAAGGATGGAGGATGGAGGAGATGTATGGGAATCATGGAAATCACCCCATGGTCAGATATTCCTCTCTATATACCCACTCACAGCACCCCCTCCAGGTCTCTAAGGTATCACAAAGGAAACTTACCACCTGAGGCTCCAGGCACCCACCTACCTATGTGGCCCCGGATGAAGCTGGTTTCTGCTTGGCCTGACTGCTGACCTAGTTTCTGGTCAACTACCTTTAGGAATACATGACCCTGAAAAGTAGTTGCTGATTCATCTTTGGTCAAGACCCAGAAAATGTACCAGACAGCTACAGTGCAGTCTCTAGGAGTTAGGACAGATTGCACTTGAGAGGCAAGTGCTCTTGCCCCTGCTTTGGGGGGTGTGTGTGTGTGTGTCACTAGACACACCCCCACTTAGTAGGAAGAAGGATGTGAAACCTTCAGCTTTAGTGGGGGTTTGGAGCTCTGGTTCCTCAAGCCCTTATCTTGGGTGTCTGAAGTCTATCCCCACTCTATCTGTCTGGCCATCTGTGAACCCTGGTTCCTGTGTGTGTCTTCTGGTCTTGTCTGTTTATCGCGACACAGGCTTAGTCTCAACTCTTTGTGTCTATAGCTACCCCATTACCTGTCTTGTCCTGTTTTCAGGCTGCTATCTCAGCGTGTACACGTGTAGAGAGTTAAAGATCACCTCCTAAAGACAGTCTCATCAACACAAACAATAGGCCATGCCTGAAAGTCCAAACACTGGCAAAAGTCAGCAGTTGCCAGCTTCTCACATCAGTGGCCAAGGTTAAACTCAGAGATGAATCAAGAGAAAATCGTGGCTTTCTTGAACTGAATTGGCTCCAATCGTTTATGAGCCAAATCTATAGGCACCTTCTATACGTAAGTCTCTGCTGTGCTTTTCCTAGAAAGTGTCACGCCAGGCATCTGGTGGGACTGTCTTTTCTGTTCCCAGGACATGAGTTCATCAGGCTATAGGCCTGGATATTTGTCCCTGTCGCTGTGATAGCAACCTGACTCAGTGCCCACCAGAGTGTGGAGGCCAGGGAAATGCTTCTGTGAGGGATTGCCTCCCAGTTCACTCCCGACATTTTCATATGTGCTGAAGTGGACACTGACTCTGATCCATTGACTCTGTTATGCCAGAGTTCTGAGACCAAGCTTTGGGTGCTGGTGGGAATTGGAGTTTAGCCTGGAGCTGCACTGAGGTATGAGGCACCTGAGGCCAGAAGTCCTTTGTTCTGTGGCCAGGGATAGAATGAAGAACAATTCATCTTGTCCCTTCACCTCAGGGCTTCCATTGTTCTGCCCAGCCCTGATGTGGGCATATGTGCCCACAAGGGAGAAGAGATCCACCCCTGGGCAGCCATTTTAGCACCACTGATTACATCATTTCTGCTTCTTCCAGCTTTCACTTCAGCGCTCCAGCAGCTTCAAGGATTTCGCCAAATCCAAGCCCAGCTCCCCTGTGGTGAGCGAGAAGGAATTTAACCTGGATGATAATGTGAGTTTCAGAGATTCTTGGGGTATACTGAGTAGGGGAAGTGGTGAGTAGGGGGTGGAATGGGACTGGGAAACAGGAGGTCTTAGTGTCTCTGGGACAAAGCTTCCTTAACACAGAAGGGCTGCTTCTCCTAGGAACCAAATTTCTGCTTGGATTAATTACACATTAAACAGCAAATGAATTCATCACAAATTAATAAGTCTGAGAACAGGATTGGGCCTGATGAAAAAGGGAATTGGAGGGCAAGTTGCTCTCAATCCTACCACCTCCACCCACTTCCGGATCCTGAAGACTTCTTTGTATGCCAAGACCTGGCCCCAAGCCAGTGTTAGCATGGTCCCTCAACCTCTTCTTTTGTTGTCACAGATTCCAGAAGATGACTCAGGTGTTCTTACCCCAGAGGACTCTGGGAAGAGTGGCAAAAAGTTGGGAAAGAAGTGGAGGGCAGTCATTTCCCGAACCATGAACAGGAAGATGGGCAAGATGATGGTGAAGGCCCTGTCAGAGGAGATGGTGAGGCCTGGAATCCAAGGGTGGGGTGTGGCCCAGGAGGGCCAAGGAGGCCATTCTGGCAGGGGAGTGAGCATGATCACCTGGATAGTTGCGACTTAGATGTGCATGTGCTGCTCAGTGCAAACAGGAGGTTCACGAGGAGGTGGGGGGGAGGGGGCAAGGATTTACCACCAGCCACGGGCAGCAGGGGGCTGGCTAGGAAAGGACTGAGGCTGAGGAAAGATGAAAGTCTGGGCAACAGAAGCTCTCTGCAAAGACAGGCATAGAGTGAGGGCAGTTGAAAGGAAGATGAACTCTCCTGAGCTGTATGTATCCAGCCAAAAGCTCTGACTGGAAGAAGCCCCTGAGACAGATTTTTTAAAAGGCCTGATTCCAGGAAAATAGAGAGAAAACTACAGATGCACCTCTATTTACCATGTGGTTACATCCCGATAAGCCCTAAGTTCAAAATGCCACGAGTCAAGAATGCACACCCAGCCTACTGAACACTACTAAGCTTAGCAACATAGCACTGTGCAGAGTGTCCCGTGCTCCCTTCCCCTCACAGCTTTGTTGCTGATGGAGAGCTATGACTTGCTGTTGCTACCCAGCATCACCAGAGAGGATCACACTACCTAGTGCCAGCCTGGGCAAAGATCCAAACTCAAGATTGAAAGTGTGCTTCCCCCTGAATGGTGTCACGTTTGTAACCATCAGAAAGTCAAATAGACTGCGGGGCTAACAAGATGGCTCAGTGGTTAAGAGTGTATACTGTTCTTCCAGGGAACAAAAGGTTGGTTCCCAGCAGCCATGTTGGGTGACTTAAAACCACCCGTAATTCCAGCTTCAAAGTATCTAATGCCCTCTTCTGGATTCTGAAGGCACTTGCATTGGCATGCATATACCCCCCCATGTCATCCTATCCATACATATACACATAATTTAAAAAGTAAAACAGATCTGTAAAAAAGAAAGAGATAGATTGGTTGAACCTGACAGGGTTTCTCTGTGCTGTTTTGGTGCCTGTCCTGGATCTCTCTCTGTAGACCAGGCTGGCCTCGAACTCACAGAGATCCGCCTGGCTCTGCTTCCCGAGTGCTGGGATTAAAGGCATGCGCCACCACCACCACCACCACCACCACCGCCCGGCTGGTTGAACCTCCATTAACTCAAAGACTGTAGAGAAAATGGAGGTTGCTAGCTTCAGCCCCAGGAGGAGGGGGTACAGAGAGCTATGGGGGCAGGCATAGCTTAGAGCACTCAGTGGGCTGCTTGTGCATGTGGCTCTTACAGGAGGCATCTTGAATACTGGAGCCAGCTCAACTAGCTTGTATGGGCAGTTGGTTAACTGCCATGAATTCCGTAAGCCAGTTGTTAAATAGAACTCTTATTAGAAATCAACTTCTATAGACTTACAGAAATCAGTGGTAAAGTACTTGCCTAGCATGTGCAAAGCCCTGGGTTTGATCACCAACACTACCACACTACCAAACACACACACACACACACACTCATGAGAGAGAGAACTTTAAATCAAGTATGTCCTATTAAAAGCAAAGGTTGTCCTAATTAGGGTTCCTATTGCTGTAATGAAACACCATGACCAAAGCAAGCTGAGGAGGAAAGGGTTTATTTGGCTTATACTTCTACACTGTAGTCCATCATTCAAGGAAGTCAGGACCGGAATTCAAACAGGGCAGGAACCTGGAGGCAAGAGCTGATGCAGAGGCCATGGATGGGCACTGCTTACTGGCTTGCTTTGCCTGCTTTCTTAAAGAACCCAGGACCACCAGCTTGGGAATAGCACCACCCACGATGGGTCTTCCCCGATAAATCACTGATTAAGAAAATACCCTACAGTCCAATTTTATTGGAGGCATTTTCCCAATTGAGGCTCCCTCTCTCAGATGATTTTAGCTTGTTTCAAGTTGACATAACACTAGCCAGGACAAAGGTGATGCTAAAAAAATCTTCAAAATTCATCATCTCCTATTGCCAACACAACCTGTTCTTCTTACTCATGTTGCTGATGTGTGTGTATAGTGTCTACATAATGGAAATAACCTAGATAGCTCTTCTGACAACTCATCCAGGGACATGCAGTGGTACCCAGATGATGACCATTGATGGGGGACATTCACAAAATAGGAGTTGGCAAATCATCCAGTCCTTTATTCAAAGAGAACCAGTTGCTAAACAACAGTATGCTCAGATGCACTGAGCTGAGGTGGAAGGAGCTCTGGAACCAGGCAACTCAGTTGTTGTTTCTCTCAGGCCTTGGCAAAGTTATTTATTTTAAAACTAAGGCCAACCATACCACTTAACTTCAAGTGTTACTGTGAGGATTAAATGAAATGGCAGGCCAGCCTGGCACACACGAATGTGGACAATTGTTCTCAGACAAAATTGTCTGCCTCACTGGGTCATGGCAACAGCCCCAAGTCCAAGTTTAGTCGCTCTGGCCTCTTCTTCATATCCACCAACACCGGAAGCTGACAAAATATGTCCACTCTATGCCCTAGGAGTCTCTTTCTGTGAGAACTGGGCCTGCCATCCTCATTTTTATAAAAGAGGAAACTAAGGTTCAGAATGTGGTCACTGAGCCTGTAGGTAACAAAACTGCGATCTGAACGAAGCTCATGCCCAGTTTCACCACACTGGGGACTGGCCTATCTTACCACAGCAAGGCTTCTCAGCGCTTCCAACGCTCTTCCTATAGGGAGACACACTGGAGGAGGGCTCAGCCTCCCCAACATCTCCAGACTGCAGCCTGGACAGCCCCGGTCCTGAGAAGATGGCCCTAGCCTTTTCTGAGCAGGAGGAGCGTGAACTGCCAGCACTCAGCCGCCAGACATCGACAGGTGAGGGAGGTGAGGGGACCTGTGCCAGATCTGGAGAGAAGACCTAGACTAGGGCAGTGCCAGGGGCTTTTCTGGGAAAGGCTGAAAGAGAAATGAGTATTTGTCTTCTCCTTACTGGAATCTCCTCGGCCCACTTCACATTAAATCTTCGTCCAACCTGATAGGACCTGTACTGTTATCCCCACTTTATTGATGTGGAAACTGAGGCTTACGGAAGTAACTTGCCAAGTGACCCAGTATTGAACTCAGATCTGCTTTCCAGGGGCTTCCACTTGCTATTTCAGGCCTGGAAAGGCCCACAGGCAGAGGAAGAACCTCAATGTCCTCAAAGACCAGCCCGTCCTTAGCTGTCCAAGGGGACCTACAGGCTACAGCCCTTGAGTATCTCAAACATCCCACCTTGAAGTCCAGAGGTAGTTTCCATTTCTGAAGAGTCAGCCTCTTGGACCTCAGATCTTTGTTTATTGAGCTTATGGCACCATTGAGCATCTTTTAGAAGTTCAGGGGCTAGACAAGAGGTGCCTTGCCTGAAGAAGTCCCTCAGGCTCACCCCACTTTGGTCACCCTCTCTCTGCCTCCCACTGGAATCCACTTAAAATGCCCATCACCCTGCCCCTCTCAGGTAGAAAGAGTGCACTTGCGTTTTCGTAAGGCCTTGTTACTCATCGTCAAGTCTTATAAAATAGAGAGAGTTAAAGGATCCTGCAAGATATGACTTCCTGTGTGGAAGGAACACATAGTGGGAATAAGGACCTGTAAGGAGCCCTGGAGTGTGGTAGACCCAGTGGCACCAAGTACATGTGAGAAGTCTTGTGTGGGGGGGGGGTGGGGGGCATCATTTGGCCTACCTGGCCTCCGATTCTTCACCTGTTCAGTAAGGTGTTGGCCCTACTGAGCCCCAGAGGTGGTCCGGATTTGCCCATTCTTTAGTCTCTATGAGCCAGCTCTCCAGCCACCAACTCTTCATTGTCTGAAGCCCTGGAGGTAAAAAGCTGTGCTTCACCAGAGTGGCTAAGGGGATGAACCACTTCCGCACTTCCTGTGAGAGCGCAGCTTCTGTCACCGGGGTGTTTACTTGCGAGCTTCCTGTAGTGGCCCTACTAGGCACTGCTTACCCCAGCTGCCTTGGGACGAAGACATGCTTCCTCTCTACCCATCTCCTGCAGGCAGTGAACTCTGTAGCCCTGGCCCAGGCTCTGGAAGCTTCATGGAGGACTCACCTGCTCCCCAGTACACAGGGCCTTTCTGTGGGCGTGCTCGAGTCCACACTGACTTCACTCCCAGCCCTTATGACCACGACTCCCTGAAACTGCAGGTAAAGTGGGCATCTGGGTCCCTCCAGAGCCTGGCAGGCTTCAGCCACAAAGAAAGAAAACAAAACAGAGCCAATGTATGACAAGTATCAGCAGAAGCCAAGTGTTCCCTCCCCCTGCTCTCTTCTGCTCTCCCCCCCCCCAGAAAGGAGATGTGATCCAGATCATAGAAAAGCCACCTGTGGGCACATGGCTGGGCCTTCTCAATGGCAAGCTGGGCTCTTTCAAATTCATCTATGTGGACGTGCTGCCTGAGGAGGCTGTGGGGCCTGTGCGCCCCAGCCGCCGACAGAGCAAAGGCAAGAGGCCCAAGCCCAAGACTCTGCATGAACTGCTGGAACGCATTGGCCTGGAGGTTTGAGTTTGGACTTGCATTAGTGTCTGGGAGTCAAGGAGGCATGCTTGCCCCTGGGATGGGGGCGAAGGGGACAGCTGCTATGTGTAAGGGAAAGGTTCCAGACAAGGGTGACTCATAAAGGAGACTGCTGATGGCCTGTCTCTGCCCCCAGGAGCACACATCCACCCTGCTGCTCAATGGCTACCAGACACTGGAAGACTTCAAAGAGCTGAGGGAAACACACCTCAATGAGCTGAACATCATGGACCCACAGCACCGGGCCAAGCTGCTCACGGCTGCAGAGCTGCTGCTGGACTATGACAGTGAGTCGCATTGGTGGGGGTGGGCATAGGTACTCGCTGGCATGGGAGAGCCTGTGCTCTGACCATGCTCTGCCCCAGACCCCCCTTTGCAGCAGGAAGGCACTTTTCTACACTTCAATTGGGGTTTCCGGGAAAATTTGTTGGGGGTGGGGGTGGGGAGCAAGTTATAGGGGTAGTCAGGCCCAACCCCCTTTGAATCAGAGGGGAGATTAAGGCCAGAGAAGGCAAGGGATTTACCCCAGAGTCCAAGTCCAGATTGCCTGGCTCCAGCTCAGTGCTGGGGATGTGTGAGCTCTTGGGCCTGGGAACAGCTCCCACTTTCTATGCTGAAACTGGGGAGAAGAAAAACAGAGCTGACTGCCTACAGGAGACTGCCCAGGGGTCCCAGCCCATGACCAGGCCCCAAAGGCTTCTCAAAACACCCTGCTATCCCTCTCCTACCTCCACCCCAAACCAGCTTAGGACCCAGTCCCTCCATTTTGTCTTCATTCCTAGCAGCTGGCAGTGAAGAGGCCGAAGAGGGTGCCGAGAGCAGCCAGGAGCCTATGCATACAGTGTCAGAACCCAAGGTGGACATCCCCCGTGACTCTGGCTGCTTTGAGGGCTCAGAGAGTGGGCGTGATGAATCGGAGCTGGCAGGCACAGAGGAGCAGCTGCAGGGTCTCTCCCTGGCGGGGGCACCTTGAAATGAAGATGGCAAAGGCCAAGGCTGAGCCCTAGCTGCAGAGACTGCAGGGATGGGTGTGGCCTCCTCCCACAATGGCTCAGGATCAGAGGACTGGTACAGAATCTGGCCCTGCTTCACCAGGGAGGCTTATGGCTGAAGGCCCTGCCAGGGTGCTACAGGCTCAAATAGAGTGGATAAGGGACTGCCCAGAGGCATATCTCACCTTCTGGACCCCATTCCTCCACCAGTGACTGACAGTATGGGCCCTTCTGGCACCTCCCATTCTCCCATTATGGACATGCAAGTGGGGCATCAAGGGACCTAGCCATGCCCCACGACCAAGACACCCCAAACCTTCTTACTCTCACACCACTGCCACACTGCTAGAAGAACACCAAACCACTGTTTCAAACCAGTCTCATAGCCCTGGGGAAGCTGTCTGTTTCAAAGGACCTCAGTTGGACATAGGTGAATCTAGAATTCCTTAAATGAGGTTTGAAGGAAGCTACACCTACTATTCCTGCTATCCTTCTCAACATTTTAGAGGTCTGACCACTAAGTCACCATGAGACTTGAACTAGCCTGGTCAAGATTCAAATGGGCAGTTTTGAGGACCCCATCGCTGACATTCTGCACCTTTAAATATGCACTCTCCAGTTGCCTACCATCCAAGACACCAGTGGGCTTCTTGAGGAGGCTGGAGGGGCCCCAGGCTTTTCAATGAACTAGCTCCTTCTTCTCATCCACGTCATACCTTCCCATGTGACTCAAACTGAGTGGCACCTTCTTCCAGCTTAAAACAATGCCCGTATCTCATATAAGTGTTCACACCAGTTCCTTGGCCCCTTCAAGTGAGATTTCCCACAGGCTAGTTGAAGATGGCTACACCTGGCTTCCAATGACACAACTGCCTCTTTGGGGCCCAGATTTGGTCATTTATGTGGCTCTTCACAAAAAAAGGCTTCTTTTGCTTGACATTGGAGGCTCCACTATTCCCAACATTGCTCTGCTAAAGGTTTTTTAGTACCCTCGCTCCAAAGGGCGGGGAGACCATCACATCTGTTACTGGCCCTCCTTGACTTCAGCAGCAAGAGCAGCTCTTCCTGATGCAGGGTCACCTGTGCCCATCACAGGTGGGACTACCTGCTTAGTAAGTGGTCATGCTTCTGATCTACCACCAGGAACTTTCGTAAAGTCTAGTTTCGATGAAGCGGTTGAATTATTGTAAATAGGGTTATCGGGGAAAGAAATTAGTAGCAATAAATAGAAACAGAACTTATTTAGAGTCTCCTGTTTTCTTTCCTATGGAGAGAGGGTTGGGAGAGGGACAGAAAGGTCTTTAAAGCTGATCTCGGCAAAATATCCATGTGTTGTCCTTTCAGAGTCATCTTTCCCCTTCCCGAGGATGCAAGAATCCTTGACTCAGCTAACCTAACTCTCCATCTAAAGCTCCAGCTGGTTCCATCCTTCCTTCCAAACATCCCTACTGAGAAGAGGGCTCAGGTGTATCGACAGGCCTTGCTGGGGTCTGTGAGCTAGTCAAGGAAGAGCTACTTCCCTCTTCCTATAATCCCTTAAACAAGAGCCTTTTAAAGCTCTACATTGGGGAGCTTTGCAGGGTACAAAAGTAGGACAACTGGAATTTGCAGGGCTTTTCTTCTGAAGCCCTCCTCCTGGACCTCCTCCTGGACACACTAAAGTGTCATGATCTTCTGGGAAGTGACATGGTGATGGAGACCCCTGAGCTTCCTTGGCACAGCATTACCTGAACTAGGGAGGGCCAATTAGAGTGAGATATGCTACCAGACTAAGCATGGGGGCTTCCAGGCTGTTCCACCATACTGCTCCTAGTGACTCTGGGTATCAGAAAGCTATGAGCATTATCTTCACCCAAGAAATAAGCACCCTGAGAATGACTGATTAATTGCTATTATCACTGAGCATTTTATGTATTTAGGTAGGTATCATCATCATGATCATCATCGAATTTATAGAAGAAACAAGCTGAAAGGTCAGAGAGTGATTAGAAAGTCACAGAGTTGCCAGGTAGTGGTGGCACACACCTTTAATCCCAGCACTCGGGAAGCAGAGCCAGGTGGATCTCTGTGAGTTCGAGGCCAGCCTGGTCTACCAAGCAAGATCCAGGACAGGCACCAAAGCTACACAGAGGAAACCCTGTCTCAAAAAAAAAAAAAAGAAAGAAAGAAAAGAAAAGAATGTCAGAGGGCAAGCCCATATTTAAAGTATAATTTAAAATTATACTTTTATCTGTATTAGTGTTTTACCTGCATATATAAATATATAAATATGCACCATATATGTGCCTGGTGCCCAGGGAGATCAGAAGAGGCTGCCAGATCCTCTGGAACTAGAGCTACAGATGCTTCTAAATCATCATGTTGGTGCTGAGAACCAAATCCAGGTCCTCTGCAAAAGCAAGTGCTTTTTTAACTGCTGAGCCATCTCTCCATCCCCCAAGGCCAAGTTCTTAAGTCTTATCTTACATTTCTCTCTATCCAACAAGCAATAGCTGGGGGCACTTCAGAAGAAATCTGACCCCTTGACACAACCTTTCCTCTTCTACAATTTGTCCTACATACAGAATAAAAACCGGGAAAGATCCGCCCTAAAGGTGATGAGGGATGTTCTTGTGATCAAAGAGGACTTGAGTTTGAGGTCATCCAAGACTAATACAGAAAGTTCCAGGCCAGCCTGGGCTATATAACAAGAACCTGTCTCAAACACACACACACACACACACACACACACACACACACACACACACACACACATATATATATATATATATATAAAATTAGATTTAATCAAGGTAATACTGCCTAACTTCTGCCCTCTAATACAGGGTAAAAGTTTCTGGAAAGATGAAAGATGGAGATTGTGGGTAACTAATGCCCAAAGTGCTTTAAAAGAAATCATTTGCCCCAGAGGTCCCTATCAGAGGAAATCCCTAAACTGGACTGGAGCATAGCTCAGCAGTAGGACTCATCTCACCTAGTATGCACAAGGACTTGGGCTCCACCCTCAACACCACAAAACAAAAACCCATAAACAATATAACCTTGGGTAATGGTTTTATAATAGCGCCAAGCTGAAGGGAAACATCAGAAAAAGAACACATGAGAAAACGATGTTTTGATACCCTCTCTTGACCTGGGGAAGAGTGTGGGGAGTAGAAGGACAGCTCAAAGATATGGGACTCATTTTGGCCAGTATGTCAATTACAAACTTAAAGGAGGTAGTCACACAACGGCCCCAATGATCACAGGAGGAACAGATGAGGGGCATCAAGGTAATGCAGACAACAGGCCACAGGGTATGCAGGACAAGAAAAACAGTGCCAAGCAAGGCTACAGGTCAGCCCGAAGATCCTTCTCCATGAAGGGTTGCCAAGCCCTCTTGTCCAACCAACTACCTGAACTGTTGGAAGATGATGTATAGTAGTACCCTTACCCTGAGCTCAGCAAACTGAAGTCTGGGGTCCAAAAGGCTGATATCTCAAGGTGGAGACGGTACACTCTCACTTCAGCCTGGTTGTTGGAGGCCTAAGACTGTAACCAGTGTCTCCCCTAAGAAGGATGGGGACAGACTAGTCCAAGAAGGAAGATCTTTGTCCAACCAGAGCCAAAGGACAGCAACAGGGATGTCCTCTAGAAAAGGTGAGGCCTAGCCTTTAGGAACTGGGGCCAACCTAATTAAATTCAAGGGTTAGATGCCTCTCACTAGCTGTGTTACTTTAAACAAGTCACATGACTTCCTTAAGCCTCAATTTCCACATTACATCAAGAAAGTGAGGATATGGAGCCTCGTGTGGGCACATGCCTTTAATCCCAGTACTCAGGAGGCAGAGGTTGTGAGTTTGAAGCCAGCCTGGTCTACATAGTGAGTTCCAGGACAACCAGAGCTACACAGTGAGACCCTGTCTCACAAAATAAAAACAAAAACAAAAATAGAAAGTGGAGATAACAGTATTAGCCTCATGATACTAGTATACGTACTTAACAATGAATAGTGCACCTGCATATCCCTATTTTGTACCACTCTGCCACCTCCATTTCATTTCCTTCAAGGCCTATCTTCCCCTGGCCCCTAGTAAATATAGTGAGCATGAACAATGTTAAAAAGATTTCAAGATCTGGCATCACCACTCACTAGTTACTTGACTTCAGGTAAGTTACATATACACTGCCTTCCTTATAAATGGGAATAGTGGCCTATTAATAGAAGTGGTCTAATAGTACATTTAGAGAACTAAACACGATAACGCATACTAAATTTTTGGCACACAATGTCAGTAAGTTACAATTCTTTGACCTTTTTATGATGTCCAGAGTACTGAGTTCAAGAATAGGCCCAGAAACCGTGCTAATATATGCTTGTCTGTAGACAGACATTCTCACCTGCCATAGCCTAGAATCAAGCTGATCCTCAAATACCTAGGAGATGTTGGGTTTCAAGGGTCGATTGAGGGTGCCGACTCTGATTACCACGGAGGCTGGTGATGGAGATAAGGTCCCTCTAAGGAGTCTAGAGCAGCTAGGGCGGCCCTGAGCTCTGTCCAGTTTGTAGAATTTCAGCCCTAGGCACAAGACTCCTGTCTGCTAAAAGCTAGATGACAGGGTTCGTCTGGTCAGCTACTGTCCAATTCAAGGTGACAGGCACATTTTTCTTCTTCCCATCAGAGGAAGCAGCTCCTGGCACTGGCACATACCAGCTAAACTACCTCCCTTCTCACAGACTCCATATCTCATTAACACTACCTAAAACCACTCTAGGCAGGTTCTGACCAGCTGGCCACAGACCCTCCCCATTCTCTTTCCCACCTGCCCTCAACCCCCATGGCAATGTGGGTCAACATATGGCAAAGGCCCCAGTCCCTGCTGGTAATCTTCCAACTTCTCACTCTCTAAACATCCCACTCAGACTTTTCACAGGCGCGGAGGCCTTATTTGGAGCACAGAACCCAAGGACATTGAATTACAAGACAGGGGGTGGGGGACACACACTGATAGACCCAGAGTCCCATTATTCCAGCAGGGCCCAACACCTTCCTCCCTCCCAATTCAGGAAATTCAGGATGAGGTATGAGGTTTCCAAGCTGGGAAAAAAAAGTGGTTCTCCCAGCTCTCTCTCTCACAATAGAACCTACCTTCACTTCTCACACAACAGTGGCCACATTACATTATTATTTAGCCAAGAACACAATCAAGTGGGAAGGAACTGCCTCCCCTCTGGACTTAGCCAAGACTCCTCCTCCAGGAAGTACTTAAATAAGTGGAATTCTATAGTACTTGATATGTAGGCTTCACCTTTTCCTATAACTTCATAGTGACCAATATAGCATTTGTATACCATTACCTCTGGGACCTGCTAGGGATAGCGTCAGAAAGCCAGAATGAGCCCAAGGCAATGGCCCTCACAAAGGCACAGCCAACTTGATTGTGGGAACTGGCAAGGCAATTTCCTGACTTTCAATACTAAAGAAACCTCACCACCAGTTCAACCTAAGTGCAGGGGTCTGGAGAAAAATCGAACAGATTTAATTTTTAAACAAAAACCAGTAACCACCCCCTTGTCAACCTGACCCCTAAAATGGAGAACGCATCAATCCTATACACTCCAAATGACAATCCTAAAAACCATTGTTGTGTGTCGAGACGCTTAAGAGAGAATGAGGTCAGCAATGGAGTTTCTCCTGTTAACCCTAGGACCTTCCTGATGCTATGACCCTTTAATACAGTTCCTCGTGTTGTGGTGACCCCAACCATAAAATTATTTTCATTGCTACTTTATAGCTGTAATTTTGCTACTTTTATGAATCATAACGTAAATATCTGATATGCAGGATATCTGATATGTGATCCCTGTGAAAGGATCGTTCCACCCCAGAGGGATCATGACTCACAGGTTTAAGAACCATTGCCCTAGCACAGACCACACAATACTCAGACATTACTTTTTAAATGTGAAAACCAATCAAAGGCTTATTTCATTCAAATGTCAGTTGTAGTAATCCAAACTCCTTCTGTTAATACCCACTTAACATAGAGGGAGTGGGTTATACTAGAAAACTCTCTGGATTTTGAAATCAGCGCATCTTCCTTTTGGTCTTGGCTTTACTGGTAACTCTTTATGGGACTTTGCATAAGTCTTTGTACTAAATTTGGAGAGAGAAAGATCATGAATATGAGAGCACCAGCAAGTAGCATGGCCCACGTCATCAATAGGCTCCTCTCAGCTATGTTGTTCAGCAGAGCCTGCATTTTATGAAAAATAATCATCATGTGTCTTATTTGAACACAAAACTCTAACTCTTTCATCCAAGTTGGAATAGACAAATAACTAGTGATAGATAGACAAATAGATGGGCAGTAGCTCTCAGAAAAGACTGGGAAGATGGGCATCAAACAGTGGGGGCTAGATTAAAAGTATACCTTTTGTAGAGGACCTGAGTTCAGCTCCCAGCACTCATGTGAGTTGGCTCACAACTCTCTATAACTCCAAATCCAAGAGATCTGACACCTTCTTCTGACCTCTGCAGGCATTGTACATATGTGGGACATACTCATAAGCAAACATACATATATATGCATAATTAAAATATAAAAATAAGTCTAAAAAAAGAAAGCAAAGGAATATGGAATGTCAAGGAGGTAACTCTAGCCTGTATTCTGGAATTGTAAAACCATTTCTAAATCAAGGGTCCTATCATTTCCAAACCCATGAGGGAGTGGGAGCCCCAACCTCTGATTTATTTATTTATCAGAAAATGACCTGGTACCAAAAGAACATGGACCACAGACAGATAATTCACAGAAGAACTACAAATGTCCATAAATATAGAGTAGATAGAAATTGCAGAAAATGTCTAATCTCACTATTAACCAAGCAAGCATATGACACTGAGATTTACACTCTCAAATTACTGTGCTGATTGTTTGAATGACACGGATTGAAGGAAGCTTTCTGATACACTGCTAGCACCCTTTCCATGTAAGAATTTGGCCAAGAGCTTGTAAAAGAACATTTTCTGTGACTCAATATTTCTGCTTCTAAAAAGATATGGGCATATCTGTGATTACAGCCTTATATATTTCTAGAAACAGAACTTTTGAGTCACTGAGTGCTCTTTCACAACCCACAGCATTCAAATATTCAGTGCACTGTATTATGGAATATCGACACACAAAAGTCTGTATTTAGTATGCTTAGTATAGATAGATGCAGGATGTTCTTGTTTTGAAATAGGGTCTCACTGTGTAGCCCTGGTTGGCCTAGAACTCACTCACTCTGTAGACCAGGCTGGCCTCAAACTCACAGAGATTCACCTGCCTCTGCCTCTGGAGTGCTGAAGTTAATGCACCACCACACCAGGCACAGATGAAGTTTTTAAGAATATCTATCTTATCTAAGGTTATTTTTATCTGTGAATGTGGAACACACAAAAGAAGAGCCTACTGTACTAGCTATACTATAAAGGGAAAAACTAAAAGAAAGTAATTTATAAAATAATGCATGTTCGCCGGGCGTTGGTGGCGCACGCCTTTAATCCCAGCACTTGGGAGGCAGAGCCAGGCGGATCTCTGTGAGTTCGAGGTCAGCCTGGGCTACAAAGTGAGCTCCAGGAAAGGCGCAAAGCTACACAGAGAAACCCTGTCTCCAAAAAAAACCAAAAAAAAAATGCATGTTAATAGAAATACTTGGGAATGTTTATGCTAAGACATAAAGTACAAGATCCATCCTACTATCTGTAGAATTAGTGTTGAATGCCATATAAACATACGCTCACACAGGTAAGTTGTGCTGGCAACTTCAATACCCAAGAATGGCAATAGAGACAAGAAAAGCTCATAGTAAGTTTCCAAACAAAGAAAATACTACCTTGTCGGGCGGTGGTGGCGCATGCCTTTAGTCCCAGCACTCGGGAGGCAGGCGGATCTCTGTTAGTTCGAGGCCAGCCTGGGCTACCAAGTGAGTTCCAGGAAAGGCGCAAAACTGCACAGAGAAACCCTGTCTCGAAAAACCAAAAGAAAAAATACTACCTTTCCACAATCTACATAGTTGCTGCATTCCTGGAAACTCCATCCATGTATATTCACACTATAAGATCATTTTGCATTTATTTATGAAATTATTAGGACCAATGATTATACCATTTTTTTCACCTGTATTCATGTTCTACAGGACAGTTGAATGTTCTTAAGATGTATGTGTATACTTCTTATTCCCCTTTCATATTTACCTAAAACATGCAATTCACCAACACTCTTTCTTGTGTGTTGGGCTTGCATCCTTTAAAATTAATGAGATTCAGAGTTTGAGCCTTTGAGGCTATTTTTAAAACCTATCGCCTGAGAACAGCAAGAGATTCCTAGAATGTATTCTCAAAAGTAACACAAATGCCTTTTGAATTACTGGGAACGTGATTCTTCTTTAGTAGCACCATAAGAAAAAAAAAATTATTATCTTAGGGGGAAAAAAGCTATTTACTGTGATCTCTTGGTGATTTTCTAGCCTGGCCCCAGCCTCGAGAGTATAAAATGAACTGAGTTGGAAGAAAGGACTAACAGGGCCAGGCTACAGGGAGTGTGAAGGAGGCTAAGTTGCTAGGTTACCACTTGATCCAATCTAAGTGGTCCCAGAGGGGTACCAGATACCGGACAGGTGTCTCTCTCTCTCTCTCTCTCTCTCTCTCTCTCTCTCTCTCTCTCTCTCTCTCTCTCTCTCTCTCCCTCCCTCCCTCCCTCTCTCCCTCCCTCCAAGTTGAGGGCTCTCTCAAAGGAAAAGGGGAGGTTTCAAAGGTGAGGGAGGGGCCAAATCACTCATACTAGGCACAAGTAAAGAAATGAGGCAGAAGCACAAAGAAACAGACAGCCCTATATTTCTAAAACCATTCAAGTCTCCTTCATTAATTGGCTTCCCCCCAAAAGAAAGATTTCTTTATTAAGAAATACCAGAGAGTGAAAAACCCCAACACATACACATTTGTAGGCTCACACAAAAGTGCAGAGATTTACATATTAAATTGCATTTAAGTTAGAAAATAGATTTAAAAACAAAATATTTTCCCCCAAACAAGGTAAAGAGATTTGGTCAGTAGGAAAAGGGGCCTTAGGGGTAAGGGCAGGATGGTCAGGATAGGAAGAATGGAGTTTAGCTGCTATAGAATTAGAACCCACCTCTAATCCAACCCCACTCCTGGGGAAAAATGGAAAAGGAACAATAATGATCTCAGCTAGGCCAAGAGGTCCCCAGAGCCAAAAGGACATAAATTTCCCCTTCCCTTAGAGGTCTTGGATCAATGCCAACCATCCTGGCCTGGGGAAGTGGGGTGGGTGCATAGGAAGCGTAAGGAATGGAGAGGAAGGGGAGAGTTGGAGAGAGTGTCAGCCATTGAAAACATCAAACAATATAAGGCCTCTTTCCCCAGAGAAAGATCAAGTCTTCAATCTCTCCTCTGATCAGAGCTCAGACTAGGGACAGTCCCAGCTGATATAAGGTATGAATGGGACAGGTCTTCAGGCCAAGATCTTAAGTACAGAAGACTTACCAAAAAAAAGAGAGAGAAAGAGGGCAAGGGGTGTGAGGGAGCAGATTTAAACAAACAAACAACAACAAAACAAACAAAACCATTTTGTACCAGAGATAAGAGATTTCCATTTTGATCCTTCCCACCAGAAAGAGAACGCTCTTCTGACTGACCTAAGGGGCAGCAGAAGAGTAGCTGAGGTAAGTTGAGGGAGGAAAGAAACTCATTGTGGCCCAAGAGTGGAGATGGGCTGAGTAGGGACTAGTAAGGGAGTCCCGTGAGGGACAGGTTGATTGGAAAAAAACACTAACAAAAAAACCGTGGAACTTCCACCCTCTCCATGATTGCCCTAGTTTTGAACTAACTGAAGCCAAACTGTAGAACAAAAGTGAGAGAGCCATTTAAAAAGTGGGAAAGGAGAAGCAGAGAGAAGAGGAATCTGAGTCCAGCTCTCTGCCAATGACTCTCTCCCCAGGGAAATTATTTTCAAATCCTGCAACAACCAACACAGAAAGACACAGAGAAACCTGGGAGCAGCCACATTTCACTAATTACAATTACCTGGAAAGAGTGAGATAGGAGTCTTGATTATAGACCATTTGAAAAGAAACGCATGCCATCACTTGTGAAAGATCACTAAAGGAATATTTCCAAGGGGAGGCCCTGATCAGCCTGCGGCAAAAACCACGACTCACTTGCAGATAACAGTGTCCATCTACTTAAAACAATAGCCCCATGAAGAACATGTTCTCTTAGTAAGTGTAATCCCTCTACTCTCCCAGTCTTGTTCACACTGTATATTGCTTGGAAGTCCTGTCTTCATAGTCCAGAATAAGATAAACTTCAGTCCAGAATTAAATGGATCAACGGAGAGGTTGAATTTGAGAGGTATCTATCTCTTCAACCCAAGGGTACCCTGGAAAATGGAAGTATGGGTAGTAACAAGCAACCCCTTCTACCCCCCCACCCACCCCCTGACCCAACACACAAACACATTCACAACCCCATGGTGGTTCTTGAAATGGAAGGGGAAGGAGGAGGCAGGCAGCTTGCATTAGACACAGTTTAATCGCCTTCAAATAGATTAAAAGTTGTGGTTCACACCCCTCCCTGTCCCCATAAGTCGTCCAGACAAGACCCTGGCTTAGAAAGAGAAAAACACAGGTGCTCTAGGAAATATAGCCACATATAATACATAGATCTTCTTCCCTGAAATAGTGCAGGTCCTGAGCAGAGCTGCCTGGGGGGTCACAGTCCACCCCCAGGATGAAGTGGCTCCGGGACTCTGCCGGTGGAAGTGCTGGAAGAGCAGGGCTCGGACGAAGCCCTGGTGTGGTTACCATTGCCAGAGGTGGGCTGAGGCCTTGGAGTGGAATACCCGGGAGGGCAGCAGTGCTGGGCTTTCCCTCACTCAGCCAAGGCTTAATGGAAGTACTGTTTAGCCTTTTTGTTTGCTTTTTTTTTTTCTCTTTTTTGTTTTTTTTTTGAGGGGATGAAGAGGGAGAGGAGAGGAGAGGAGAGGAGAGCCTCTCTGTGCCTTGGCTTCCCCATTTGTGCATTCAGGGCCTCTGCAGGCCTTACACAAGAAGTCTGAGGGGTAGTGTTTTAAGTGAGCACTCAGGCTTCCTCTGAGGAAAAGGAACCACCCAAGTGCAGACTTTTATTACTGCCATTCCCGCTCCCAGTGGAAGCAGGAGTCAAAGGAAGAAAATTAAAATGGGCTCATGAGAAAAGAGGGGAGATGAGACAGAGAGTGTGAGGGGCTATGCTGTTGGCATCTCATCAATGCTTATTGGGAATAGCACAGGCATTGAAGTTTCCGGAGAGTCTATGAGAAATGTCAATTGTTAGCTCTACTATGACTACTTACATATATCACCTAATGGGGAGAGCGGATCTTGGATGTTAGAGAGTGGAGGGAGGGTGGGAGGAGAAGCTACACAAATAAATACAAGTGGAAGGTACCTGCCCTATTCCTAAAAGGATTGGCTGGCAATGCTGGCCCTTTGTAGCCAGGAAAATCCTCCAACCTCACTCTCCAATCCTCATTAGTTCTGAAGGAGTCAAGAGCCTAGTTAGGATTCCCTGGCCAGAGGTCTCTGTGATTGCCTCTGGACTCAGGACATGCAGCAGCTGGAAAGGACTTGAGTCAGTCTTGAGAATCTTTACCCAAGAATGAAACCAATGACCCCCAGCAGGAGAGCTAGGATCTGGAGGGAAGAGAAGGGGAGTCCAAGGACACCTTGTGGCTGAGACAATGGAAAACAAGTGCCATGTCCCAAGAGACCCATTTGTCCAGTTGCCAGAGGTAACTGGCATCTTCTGCCACTGTCATAAGTCCATAAATTTTAAAAAAAGTTTCCAGCAAGAAAACGCCAGTGTGCAATTCGGTGACTAAAGACCAAAGGAAAATAGTAATAAGGACAGCTTATTTGTTCTCTGTCTCAGGTTGATCTTTCCCCTGAAATCTCCCATAGCCCTAATGAAACACAAATAAAAGTCTCTTCCATAGACAGGCTACTTCTCAGCTTCAGTTGCCTCCTGTGGTGGCTCTGGGGGCTCTGGAGGTGGCATCTCTTCCGGAGTGCTGCTGTCTTCCGGCATCTCAGTAGAGTTCATATGTTCTGTTGAGGCCTGAGAAGTAAAAAATACCAGATTCAACACAAAGCTCTCTCAAAAATCTAAATGCAGATAATTCAAAGGCATTGAATTCTTCCTGTGACAACCTGTGACAACAGTGACACTAAAGATATGCATCCATGGTCACCAAACACAGCCCAAGACCATCTATCTCCTCAGCAGAATGCACCTGCACCTTATTACAGGTCTATCCTTAACTGTTACGGACAGATGTTTCCACTATCATAAATGATGATAATAATATACACCATAAATAATTATGTGCAAGCACACCCACCACAATATAATATTATACTGTGCTTGTCTAACAGGGTCTGACCCACCAGTTTTGAATCCTGTTTCTCCCAACAGAAAATGTATTATAATAGTAAGCTGAAACCTATGAAAGTGGTTTCAAATGATCCATATGATTTAAAACATCTCCTACGTGAGTCTAAAATAATCCTCTCCTATATTCAACTGAGAACCACTAACCTATACATTGTTATTATTTGGGACCAGACTCATCAGAAAAATGATATTCAAGATGATGACAATAACATGTAAACTTGCTTGCTGTCCTTTAAAAAGCAAACAAAAGATTTAGGGGAGAAGAGAATAATAATTTTAAGTATGCACATAAAATAAGTTTCTATTCTGAAACAAAGTTTAAATCTAAAAATCTATTAGAATGAAAACATGTTTGCTTAGATTTCAGAATATTAGACTGATATACAAAGTATGTTTCTCTACACCCTACTAAGCAATGCAAAAATGAACTTAGGAAATCAACTTCATTTACATTAATGTCAAAAAGAACAAAATATTTATGTAACAAGAGATTCATTTTAAACTATAGCATCAAAGAAAACCAAAATGAACAAAAAGGCAGCCCATGCTTTTTGGTAAGAAAGCTACTGTCCCACTATATCATGACATGGCAGCGGGGATAACAGTCGAGGAGACAGAACTGCTCTCTCTCTCTCTCTCTCTCTCTGTCTCTCTCTCTGTCTCTCTCTCTGTCTCTCTCTCTCTCTCTCTCTCTCTCTCTCTCTCTCTCTCTCTCTCTCTCTCTCTGTCTCTCTCAATCTCTCCCCTCTGTGTGTATATGTGCATCTGGGTGTGCATGTGTTGCAAATACCCTACCACTGAGCTCCATCTCCAGCAAAAGATAGCCATGTTAATGGCTCAGAAAACTTGTGTTACAGTGGTAATATTCCTCAAACTGATCTACAGAGTCAATGCAATCTCTATCGAAATTCTAGTTGTTTTCTTCACAGAAACTAATAAGCTTTAAGAGAATCCTAAGGTCCATTCAGGTTTCAAGGAACCAAGAATAGCCAAAACAAACATGAAAAAGAATAAAGTTGAAGGAATAGTATTGCCTGTTTTAAAAACTTTTCAGTGCTAAAGCACCAGAGACAGTGTACTATAGGCCTAGGAACAGACATATTGATCAACAGAGTCCAGAAATGAACTCACATCACACATCTCAGTCAACTGATTTTCAGCAAGAGTGTCAAAATAATGGGGGGAAACGAAACAATCTTTCAACAAATGGTAGAAGGATAACTGGATATCCCCAGACAAAAGTAAATAAATAAAATGTGTACTCCCTACCTCTTCCCATGTATAAAAATTATCCTACAATGGATCAAAAATATAAATGTAAAAGTTCAAACTATAGGGTTGGGCAGTGGTGGCGCACACCTTTAATCCCAGCACTCGAGAGGCAAAGCCAGGCAGAACTCTGTGAGTTCGAGGCCAGCCTGGTCTACAGAGCGAGATCCAGGACAGGCACCAAAACCACACAGAGAAACCCTGTCTCGAAAACACACACACACACACACACACACACACACAAAGTTCAAACTATAAAACTCACAGAAGAAGCAGAGGAATAAATCTTCACAACCATGGACTAGGTAACAGTTTCTTAGATATGGCACCAAAAACATGAGCAATAAAATAAAAGAAAGAGAAACTGATATAATATATATAATATATAAAAATAATATAATATAATAATATATATATATAACAATTTAGAACCACAGAGATAGCTCAGTGGTAAAGAGCTTTCTGTGTAAATATGAAGACCCGAGGAACCCAGGGTGGGGGAAAGCTAAGAATGGTGACACGCACCTCTGATCCCAGCACTGGGGAGGCAGAGACAGAAGGATCAATGGAGTTGGATGCAGGCTATCTAAAATTCTAAAAACAAACAAAACCACAAGCCAAACATATGAACAAGCCATCAAAAAGGAAAGCTGAAAAGCACTTAAGGAACAGTAAGTTATCCTCAGGCCCTCTGTCCACCTACGCACATGAAGTGGGGAGTGGGAGGGAGGGATGGAGGGAGGAAGCGAAGGGGGGGGAGAGACAGAGCACGCACAAACAAAAGATTTGAATAAACATTCCCTTGTGGAGATATACAAATGACTAATACCTATATGGAAAGATGTATGCATCATTAGTCATCAGGGAAATGCAAATGAAAGCCACAATGAGATAACACTTCACATCTACTGAGGTTAAAATAGAAACGATCAGATAACCTATCAGATAATGCTAGTGGAAATGAAAAATGGTGCAACCACTTTAGAAAGCATCTCAGCAGCATCCCAAAAGATGTAAATGTTTTATTTATATAATTGAGTTACCACTTCTCTCAGCAATTTCACTCCTAGGAATACAGCCAAGAAAAATTAAAGCATATGTCCATACAAAAACTTGCACAGAGATGTTCATAGTAGCATTGCTTATAATAACCAAAAGGTGGAACCAGGGCTAGTGAGATGACTTAGCAGGTAAGAGCACTTGCCAGGTAAGCCTGATGACTTAAGTTTGATCCCTGGGGCCCACAGTGAGGAGAGAGAACTGACTCTAAAAGTTGTCACCTGACCTCCACACACACCCACCATGGCACACACATGCCCACACTCACACACATGTACCACATATACACACACCACAGTAATGCTAAATAACATTCTAAAAATAAAAAAAAAATGTGGAACCAGTGAATAGATAGATACAGTATGGTATAACCATGTGATGTGATATGAGTCAGCCATATAAAGGAATGAAGTACAGCCACGTGGAATACAGATGAGCATTAAAAATATTATGCTAAGGCCTGGGGAGCTCATTGGTAGAGTGCTTGCCTAGCATGTATGAGGCCCTGGCTTCCATCCCCAGATCTCACTGCTAAGGTATACAAGGTTTCTTAAGGCAGAGGAGAAGGAAATGCTTTTCTAATTTGTGACAATCATACATGTTAGCATACTATACTAAGGAATTGTACATTTTAAATAGATATGTGCATCATATCTCAATAAAGCTCTTAAAAATAAATTTCAAATAACTTTTAAGAACATATTTTACAAGATAGATCTTGACCGAGATACCTGGGAGAAGGCTCACAACACCTGTATAATATACCAATGTAACCACATCACTAACTCTAACATGGTCCTCTGGCCACATCTTTGCCTCTATAACATTGTATAGTTCCTTAATCGAGTTACTCTTCACTCACTGAGCAATGCTCTGTTTTCTTTATTATTCATTTATTTATTTATATTTATTTTTTGGTTTTACGAGACAGGGTTTCTCTGTGTAGCTTTGCACCTTTCCTGGAACTCACTCTGTAGACCAGGCTGGCCTTGAACTCACAGAGATCTGCCTGCCTCTGCCTCCCGAGTGCTGGAATTAAAGGCGTGCGCCACCACCGCCGGCTAATGCTCTGTTTTCATATCCCCCCATCTCCACCAAACAATAAGTTATTTCAGGGTAGGACATCATTCAACTTGCTCACTGGTGTAACCCTCGAACCTATGAAAGCTGTTGGCCAGCCAGGCATGGTAGTACACGCCTTTAATCCCAGCACTCAGGAGGCAGAGGCAGGCAGATCTCTGTGAGTTTGAGGCTAGCCTGTGCACCAAAACTACACAGAGAAACCCTGTCTCAGGAAAAAAAAAGAAAGAAAGTGGTTGGCACAGTATGTATCAAAAGAATTAATAAATCTTTGTTTGTTTTGAGACAGGGTTTCTCCATGTAGCTTTGGAGCCTGTCCTGGAACTCGCTCTGTAGACCAGGCTGGCCTCAAACTCACAAAAATCTGCCTGGCTCTGCCTCCCCAGTGCTGGGATTAAAGGCGTGTGCCACCACCGCTGCCTGGCTCAATAAATCTTAATCTATGTCAAGGGCACAAAGATCTGGAGGCACCATCAGGGCAAAGCAAAGACAGGGAATCTGGGGAGATTAAGGATACAAAAGCACACAGTTATATTTTGAAGTTGTAGAGGCAGCCTACATGGTTCCTATCACCAACACAGCACAAATCTGCAATACTCACTGGACTCTGTGGCAAAAGGCTACTGCTGGTCTCTTGAGTACTTGGAGGTCGACTTCCATTTTCTTCCAGTGGCAAAATACCCCTTCGATCCAGCACACTGACAGAGACAGGAGAATGAATCAAGGACTTGGCAATCGCTGTTCTACCAGCTCAGTCCCCACTGAACCTTGTTATGTACATTAGAAAGCACAAACATACCTTTGGCAATCTGTCCTGACCCTAGAACACATCTATCTTCCATCTACTCTTCCACAAACTAGAGGATGTCACATTAACCAGGGAACAAACAAATGAAATAATCAGCCATGGTTTATGGCCCACGGAGATATGGGGCCATGTAACAATTCCCAGGAAGACCTATTTGATATCAAGAAGCTCCATTCAGAAGAATGCAGCAGAGCAGGCAAGAGGATGAGTGTGAGTAGTTCATCTTAGGAGGCCAGGGCATTTTTGTTACTTGAGTACCTGGGGGGCAAGGGGCCACAAAGCACTTCACAGCAGTTCTTCACAATGTTGCCATGACTGTAGGGATTCTGCACACGATTCTTCCCTGTCCATGATCCTTTGATCTGCAAGATAAAGGCCAGGGCTTACATTGAAAAGCTATGTTGGAGAAATACATGCAGTATGGGATGATGAAAACTGTTCAAGAGGTGGATGATGGCAATAATTGCACAAAAACATGAATGCACTAAATGTCACTGAACTGTACATTTAGAAAAGTTTAAGATGTTGGGCATAGTACATGTGCTGCCGAAGCAAGGAAGAGGGAGATCTGTGTTTGGTATGTAAAATGAATAAAAAAATTCCTTAATAAAAGAAAAGATGTTGGGCATAATTTCACACACCCTGTAATCTCAGAACTTGGGAGGCCAAGGATGGAAGAGTCTGGGTGCTAGGCCAACCTAGTCTACATAGTAATCTCAAAATCCCACAAAAATAAATTAATAAAAAAATTTAAATTGTTAAAACGGTATGTATGCTTTATGTTATATATATTTTTCCAAAATTAATGACAAAAATAGGGGCCAGGGAGATTGCTCAGTGGCTGAAGGCACTTGCCACCAAGCCTGATGGTCTGAGTCAGCAGGACTCACATGATAGAAGGAGAGAACCAAGTTGTCCTCTGAAATCACACAAGTGAAGTCATTCATGTACATACATACTAATTAATAAATTTCGTTTTAAAAAGAAATAGTTGGACATGAAGACTGTTCATAAGAGGAAGAAAAAGACAAATGAACATGTACTATTTTTATTTTAAAATACAGTGTATCTTCAAACTCACAGAGACTGTGATAGCACATACAAGACCTGCACTGGTTCAAACCAGACAAAATCCCAGCACAAAGAAGAGGAAATGGACACAAAGTCCTAACACTAACCAAGAAGTTATTTGCAATTGATAGCTGCTGGGAAAGGAAGTCAGCTTTCTCCAGTGAGTGTCACTGGATATAACAACCATACTCCAAGGCAGGCTCCATGCCCAGGAGTAGCTGGCCAACACAAAACAGACTTTTTGTTTTCTGCTCTTTTTGTTTCACTTTGCTTTGGTATTTTTTGTCTTACTGTTTTTGTTTTTGTTTTTGAGTTTGTTTCGAATTTTACTTTGATATTTTTCTTTCTTTTTAAAAGAGAAGAAGAACATGAAGCCAGGTGGGTAGGGAGGTAGGGGAGATCTGGAAGGAGTTAAGGGAGGAGAAAGAATATGATCAAAATATATTGTTATGAAAAATTTTATATAAAAATCAAATTAATGAATAGAACAAAATAAATTGCCTGTGATGGAAAAAAAATCAAATTAAAAATACAGTGTATATGTAAACAAATAAGATCAAATCTAGACAAGTTTAGAAGACTATAAATCATACCATTAACAAAAGTGATATCTAGAAAGTAAAGTTACAGGGATTTCTTTATTTGTTCAACTATATATTTCTCTCTCATTATCCATAATGAATGTGAATTGGTAATTCATTAAAAGTAAATATTTATTTGGTGCAATTGCCCTTCTCTATTCCAAATTTAGAAGCATCAATAGCCTTTTTTATTATTTGCTTGTTTTTAGGACAAGATCTAGCTATGTAGCTCAAGCTGGTCTCTTTGTCACTATGTAGCCCAGAGTAGCCTTCAACTTGAGATCTTTCTGTCTGAGTCTCTCTAGCAAGCGTTGAGATTATAAAAGTGCTCCATCACACTAGAACTTCAACTAGCCTTTAAGGACCTAAAAACAGTTAAAAGACGCCATGCCTATCCAACTTTTCAACCGCTTCCTAATGTTCTACAGGCATTCGGCTCCAAACAAAGCTGTCTGCCTGCTCTTCTACACCTTTATTTAACAACCTCCCAAGCCAGGTTTCTTTCCCACTTGTCTCAACCTTCTGGGTCCTGGAGACATGGTTTCCTATCAGGGAACTAGAGAATGGGCATAGAGAGAAGAGTGATCTATAGCACGATGAGAAAGTTGACTCACGTCTTCATTGGTTGTCTGGTTGAGAGCCACCAGGAAAGTGTGAAATCCAGTCAGTCCCACAACAGACCAGAGTGTGAAGAAGCAAATGAGGACTTCCAGAACAGTGAGGTTAGGTTAAGGAATGTGAAGAACTCATAGTAGGGGACTTGATGCTTCCGCCCATATTTGTGATATCAATTATATCATTTTTACTTCTTGGAACAAGAATAATGAAAAGCCAAATTATGTGTATATAACCATAGATGAATTCTAAACTTCATTGGATAGGTCCTTTATGAAAGTTAATGTATTTTCTGTTTATTCACTATGAATAAATCTCCAGCATCTCTAGTGTGTAGCATTTGACTGTTTGTCATTGGCTCTTAGAAGAGGACATTTAGGAAGGTGCCAAAGCTAAACAATGTTAGCCACCACTGCTAATGAAAATCCCACAAAAATACACTTTATAAATGAAAAATCAGTGGGATGGAAACAAGATGTGGTTTATCCAAATCTCTTCTAAATCTTCTTTTCAGAGATGTAGCCACTGCAAAAAATAAGCCTTCACTGAAACAGGAGGGCAGGGCTCCCAGCAAATAGCACAAAAGTGTATTGAGATAGACGGTAGCCAACTAGAGGCATTAAGGCTGAGCCAAGCAAGAGGTGAGGGGCAAACGTCCCTTAAAGTCCTGACCATTTTCCATTCTAGTTGCTAACACGAGGACTACACTTGTTAATTTTAGGCTTTGGCAGTCACTGGTGTCTGAAAAACTAGATAGCAGGAGAAGTGCGGGAAGAAAACAGGCTGGCAAGCAGTTTAAGGCAGCTTCACAGGGATAAACTGCCAGGGGAGGATATGTTCCAGGAGTTTCTTTCAATGTCTCCAGGAAGCCAATTTTCAAGGATTCTGTGGAATTGGGAAGAGGAACAGAAAGAAAAATTAGTGACTTTAGTCCAAACTATAAAAAGCCCCTTTAGTATCTCCTCACTTCCTCATCTCCCTGTCCTGTCCTGTACTCTGGCACAAGAGAAGGTCCCCCTGGGGCAAGGTAGAGTTTCCCCTTCACCTGCAAGCTTGTGACTGAGTTCACATTCCCAACACACTCCAGTGCAGCGCTAAGCACTGGAGCAGAGCTGGGAGAAACCAAGCACTAGGTTCCCTTTCCTTTTCCCAGTTCCCAAATATGGACCTGTAGCGGGCCACTCACAGATGAAAGAAAGCAGAAGTATTCTAGAGAAACCTTCTCACCGATGCCCTCCCTTGTGTGCTGGCCAGCTTGGCGCTCCTCCCTGGTCAAGACCACTTGCTTAGCTCCATACTCTTCCTGTCCTTAGCTACTTTGTGTGTGTGCACATGCAAACATGTGGATGTGTATTTTGCATCTCTGGAGTATACCATGATCCACTAACAGGTAAAAGCTCTTCCACCACCCACCACAGAGCTATATATCCTGCAAGACGGAATGAGAGGCTATGTAGAGGCAAATACATACCCAACCTTTTGTATCACTTCAGAACCTCTCAGTACTCTGGATGTGGCTCAGGAATTAGGGCCCCATTCTGACCAGCAGATGGCCAGAGAGAAGGCTAGAATACTCAGTAAATACCTACCAATATGAGCTTTGTTACAACTCAACAACAGACAACAGTACTCGCTTCAACTTGCTCCTGGGGTGTCTTCCTAGTGGCAAAAGTGCCACCAGAAATGCAACTTCCCCTAAGCTACCCTCAAGCCTTTCCCCCACCCTACTCTCATTCCAGTGACAGGTGCTGCCCTGTATACTCACTGAGGGCCACGTAGACGATGTTAAAGGCAAAGACATAAATTGTAAGGAGGGAGAGAGAAAGAATGAAGAGGTAGAAGTAGCGGTAGTTCCTCTTTCCAACACAATTGCCCACCCAGGGGCAGTGATGGTCGAAGCGCTCTGTGAAAGAAAGAGAGTTCAATGCCAAACTCTAAACAGAAGCAACCCTACCAACCACATAGAACCAAAGAACTCAAGGAGCTGCGCATGATGGTACACACCTTTAATCCCAGCACTCGTAGAGGCAGGTGTATCTCTAGGAGTGTGGGGCCAACCCAGTTTACATAGTGTGTTCTAGGCCAGCCAGAGTTACATAATACCTGTCTCAAAAAAGAGCTATATACATACCTGTCTCAAAAGGGGGTGGGGGAGAAATAACTCCAGTTGACATTCTTTACTTTATGAAAACGTTTTCACCACTAGTTCATTTGACCTTGTGATGGCTCATCTTTGTTGTCAACTTGACAATACTGGAAATCAACTAAAACTCAAGCTGCTTGATGAGCCTGTGAGGAATTCTCTTAATCATATTGTTTGAGGCAGGAAGACCCACTAAATCTGGGCTACACCTTCTAATGGCAGCCTACCAAAAAGGACATGAAGAAGGAAGCTTTTGCTTTTTGCCTGTTTGCCCTCACTCTTGCTGGCAAGTTCATCTATCCTGTTGCTGAGGTATTCCTTCACTGTAACCAGTACATACTTCTTCAGATTCCAAAATAGACTAAAGACCAGAAGTTCTCTAGGAATCCTCTGGGACTCTGGCTTCCAGAGTCATGGACTTAACAACTACTTATTGGATTCTTGGCCTTTTCATCAGGAGACAGACATTGTTGGATTAATCAGACCATAGCCTGTGTGTGTGTGTGTGTGTGTGTGTGTGTGTGTGTGTGTGTGTGTGTATTCATTCTACCAGTTATGTCTCCTTAGAGAATCCTGACTGAAGAGATCTTCACAACTACACTGGATATCAGTTAAAAAATATTTTCTCACTTTATAGATCAAGAAACAAAGGCTTTCAACAGTTCAACAGTCAGGTTATTCTGTCAGTTAAGGGCAGAGGCATTGCTTTTTTCAGTAAAAATCTTAGCGGGTGAATTTAGTAAATTCAGAAAATAAATTTGAAAATGAATAGTATGAGTTTTTAACCTGTATTTATTAAAAATATAAATCTACAATACACTATTCTTAAAACTGTATGGCATAGTTCAATGTAACAAAAAGAACATAGAAATAGACTCCAGAATATATAGGAATTTACCATCTAATAAACACACCATTATAAAAGGAAGTATGATTTCATGAATAATTGTGAGAGAATAGGCTAATTGGTAGAAAATGAGCTTACATTTTTTCCCTTCTATTTGCCAAAATAAATTCCAGATGGATTAATTGTTACAGGTAAAAACCAATTTGGATCAAAAAATAACTACACAGACCAGATATAGGACTTTCCAACCACATAAGTACTGCAACAAAACATAGAGAACAAAGAAACACAGATTTTACTTGGGAAGCAGAGGCAGGAGGATCTCTGTGAGTTTAAGGCCAGACTGGTCTACAGAGCAAGCTCTAGGACATTGAAGACTAAATGAGAAACTCTGTGTCATAAAACCAAAAAAAGTCTCTGCCTTTTCAAAAATGACTTTCCATACATTAAAAATACTAGAGAGCCAGTGAGATGGCTCAGCACTCGCCTGCAAGCCCAGCCACCTAAGTTAGCTGCCCAGAGCTCATGTAAAGGTAAGAGTGAATCACAAGCCATGATGTTGTCCTCTGACCTCTACACATGTGGCATGGCACACAAGCCCCACCCACATCAAACAAACACACACAAAACATTCTCTCTCTCCATAATAAAAGGAAAAACTAGAGAGAAAAAACATATATGCCTGGTTTTGTGAGAAATCTTTCTTAAATTATATATATATATATATATATATATTTCTTCAAGGAAAGTACCAAAGGCTACCAGAAATTTATTAAGGGAGAAGTTCTCTTTTGTTTTTGTTTGTTTGTCTGTTTGTTTCAAGACAAGGTTTCTCTGTGTAGCCCTGGCTATTCTGGAACTCGTTTTGTAGACTCAAAGCTTTGCCTGCCTCTGCCTCCCAAGTGCTGAGACTAAAGGCATGCACCACCACCACCCAGCTTTGCTTGTATTTTGTAAGACATTATCTCACTATGTAGTCATAGGGTGGGGCCTTAATTCAATAGGACTTGTATCCTCCTATGAAGAGGATGAGACACTAAAAATGTGTGGACATATTTTAAAAAGGTGTAAGAATACAGCAAGGAAGAAGCCATCTGCAAGCCATACAAAGAGGCCTTACCAGAAACTAACCCTTTTGTCACCTTGATCTTGGATTTCCCATTCTCCAGAACCATGAAATATGAACATTCTGTTGATTAAACAATCAAGTCTATAGGATTTTGTTGTCATAACCCAAGCAAACATCCAAGTATATAGTCAGAAGTTCACCTGTTAGATCATACGCTAATGCCATGTTAAACTTTTGAGGACCTAGCCAAATGTCTTCCACATTGGATACACAATTTTATATTCCTATTAGAAATGGAAGGAGGTTTGATCTTCTCCACATTATTAAGCTTAATATAATTTTCTGAAACAGGGTCTTGCTATGTAGTTCAAGCTGGCCTTGAACACACAATCTTCCTGCCTTAACCTCTCAAGTGCTAGGATTACAAGTGTAAACCACCAAAGCTAACTGAGCTCAATAATTTTTATTTCAGTGTTATAATAATAATAATAGCATCTAATTGGAGGAGACTGGCTAAATAAACTAGAATAAAACCTTATGATAGATCATGCCACTAAGATAATTTTAAAGATGTAGAAGAGCTTAAGATATAATTTTAATTTTTTTTTTGTTTTGTTTTGTTTTGTTTTGTTTTTTCGAGACAGGGTTTCTCTGTGTAGCTTTGCGCCTTTCCTGGGACTCACTTGGTAGTCCAGGCTGGCCTCGAAAGATATAATTTTAAGAAACAAAAGTAAAGCCCGGCATCACCTTTAATCCCTCCCTTGGGAGGCAGACAGGTGTATCTCTGTGAGTTTAGGACACCCTGGTCTACACAGTGAGTTCCAGGCCAGACAGGGATACACAGTGAGACTGTCTAAAATAAAATAACAATGATAAAAGACAAGCTCAAGATTAGAAGCTCTTATCAGGAGCTACAGAGATGGCTCAGTGATTAAGAGCACTTGCTGCTCTTATGGAGGACCAGGGTTCAATTCCCACCAACCACATGGTGGCTCATAACCATCAGTTACTTCAGTTCCAGGAGATCTAACATCCTCTTCTGACCTCTGCAGGCACCAGGCACACATATGGTGCATAGGTAAGCATTCACGCAGGCAAATATACATTAAAACTTAAATATTAAAAAAAAAAAACTCTTATCAGGCTGGAGAGATGGCTTAGTCTGTAAAGTGCTTGCCACACGAGCATGTGGACCTGATTTGGGTCCCTGGCACTCACATAAAACACTAGACATGAGCAGGAGAGAAGGCTCAGTGATTAATAGCACTTGCTCTCGCAGAGGATCTGGGTCCATTTCCTATTATTACCCATATGGTGACTCACAACCGTCTTTATTTAGCTCTAGTCCTAAGAAAATCCAATGCCTTCTTCTGACTTCCATGAGCTCCAAGCATGCATATGGTACACATACATGCAGCAAAAATCTCATACATATAAAATATAATAAACAAATCTAAAACAAAACATTAGGCATGGTGGCACATGCTTGTAATCCTAGAGGCAGAGACAGCAGAACCCCTGGGGCTCCTTGGCAAGTGAGTTTAGCAGACTCTATGATCTCCAAGTTCAATGAGAGACCCTGTCTCAAAAGAGTAAGTTGGGGAGGGATCAACAAGATGGTTCAAAGGACAAGTATTTGCTGTGTAAACAAATCAACCTCAGCTGAATCCATGGGACTGACTTAAAGGTAGAAGGAAAGAACCACATTAAATTGTGCTCTGTGGCACATAAGCACAAATAAACATCACACACACACACACACACACACACACACACACACACACACAAATTAAATTAAATTTAAACTAAGCAATTGAGGAAGACATCCAATATTGACCTTTAGCCTCCAACAGCACATGCACACACACACACACACACACACACACACACACACACACACACGAACATGTCAACACACATACACACTAAAAAATAAAATAAACCTCTTATATGTGGAGCAGCCAGAGAATCAGTGTAGAGAATACTCAGAAAACTAAAAATAAAACTATCATAATAATCAGCTATACCACTGGGTATATACCCAAAAGAATCTAATATGTCCTCCACAGAGATGCTTGCACATCAGTGTTTACTGCTGCAGTACTCACAATGGCCAAGATAATGGAACCAGTCTAGAAGCCCATCAATTGATAAATAAATATGCTATACATATAACAATCAAATTCTATTCAGCTGTAAAGAAGAATGAAAATAAGTCGTTTTTAGGAAGATGGATGGAACTAGAGATGATTATGCTAAATAAAATAAGCCAGCGTCAGGTAAATGCTACAAGTTTTCTCTCATATGCAGAATCAAGATTTGTGTGTGTGTGTGTGTGTGTGTGTGTGTGTGTGTGTGTGTGAGAGAGAGAGAGAGAGAGAGAGAGAGAGAGAGAGAGAGAAAGAGAGAGAGAGATGCAAGAAGGGAACTAATGGGGAAACAGGAGTTGAACAGGAATTATTGGGGCAAATAAGAGCAAGGTTAAATGATATATATGAATGAACACATCATAATGAAACCTATTATTTTGTACAATAACTAAAAAAAAAAGATGGGAGATGTAACCTGTGGTCAAGTGCTTGCCTAACATATGTAAGGACCTGATTCAACCCCAGTACCACGAAAATCTAATTCAGAAATTAAAAAACTCTTATATTATGTAATGTCTTATGTTACAATCAAAGGGATTAAAATAAAGATAGCAAAAATAGAGTATGAATTTAAAATTGGCTTTTATTTATATTTTTATACCACCAATATTTTCTAACACGTGCATATTATTTTAACTGACTTTTAAACAAAGGGGTTGAGGGCTGAAGAGATGACTCAGTGGTTAAGAGCACCTTCTGCTCTTCCAAAGAACCTGAGTTCAATTCCCAGCACCTATAATAACATCTCACAACCATCTGGAACTCCAGTTCTAGGGGATCCAACGCCCTCTTCTGGCCTATGAATCCCAGGTACACAAGTGGTGCACAGAAATACACACAGGCAAAACACCCATACAAGTAAAGATAACATAAAAATAAATTAAACAGGCTTGGAGGGATAGCTCTGTCATAGCATTTTCTGTGCAAGCATGAGGGTTAGACAACCCCCAGACTCACATAAAAAATATGAGACATGGTGGCACATCTTATAATCCCAGCACTAGAGAGGCAGAGACAAGGGTATCCCTGGGGCTCACTCGTCAGCTAGGATAACCTAACTAATTTGGCAAGTCATAGATCCCAGAGAGAGACCCTGTCTCTAAAAACAGGGAGGAATGACACCCAAAGTTGTCCTCTGGCTTACATATGCATGTACAACCACACACACATGAACACACACACACACACACACACACACACACACACACACACGAACGCCTCTAAAGGGGGCTAGTTTTTGAAGAACAGTGAGCTATGTACTAACCAAAAATAAGACTAAGAATAGTACATCTCCTTGCTAAAGGATTACAATATATATATTTTTTTGAAAAGAAGAAATGTATAAAGAAACTGTCATGCTCAAGCGGTTAGCATCATGCCTAGAATTATAGATAGAGCCTCATTTTAAGCAAACTTGCCATATAAAAACATTGAGAAAATGTAAATTTATACAGATCTATGTTTTACCATATTTTTAGTGCTGCTTTCAACTTGGTTATAGAAGCTGCCCCCACCCACCCCTGCAGTGGAAGGAGTCAAGGCAGACACTCAGACCTGATCAAAGTGCTGAGATAAGTGACTGTTGAGCTCAGTCATAAATGGGACATCTATATTGACCCCACTAAGGCTCAGGGAACATCATGGAAGAAGGACAGGAAAGAGCACAAGAGCCGGAGGATTTGGAATGTTGTTTTCTGGACATGACAGGACGACTGTTCTCATGAACGAACAGCTTCTATGGTTACCTACACAGGACCAGGCCAGTTAATAATTCCAGCATGAATGAAGGAGGGGCTCAGGAGGCTCCCCTTTAGCTGAGGAGCCGTCAGCAATTGATGGCTGCTGGAGATGGACAGTTGTTTTTCTTTAGGGGTGTGGTTGCCAGATAATCAATGACCCCATACCCATGCACATGCATGCAGCACTAATTGGACTCAGTGGGTTATAAAGAATAAAAAGAAGAGGGAATGAAGTTGTGACAGGCATGTGTTGGGGATTTTGGAGAAGGCCAAGACACTTTTTGTATGTATCATGGAATTGTCAAGAAAAATTAAAATACATTTTTTAAAAAGAATTCAGTTTTAATATTTATCTCTGATTATTAGTAGGAGTGGACATATTTTCACATCAATTAGATAATTAAATTTCCTGTTTTATGAACTGTTCATGTTTCTCAGAAAGCATCAGTGCTTTTCAAAAAATCAACTTGTAGGCCGGGCGGTGGTGGCACACGCCTTTAATCTCAGCACTCGGGAGGCAGAGCCAGGCAGATCTCTGTGAGTTTGAGGCCAGCCTGGACTACCAATTGAGTTCCAGGAAAAGGCACAAAGCTACACAGAGAAACCCTGTCTTGAAAAACCAAAAAAAAAAAAAAATCAACTTGTAAGCTGGTGTAGTGGCATATGCCTTTAATCCTAGCACCTGAGAGGAAGAGACATACAGATCTCTGTGAGTTCTAGGGCAGCCTGGTTTACGTAGAAAGCTTCAGGGCAGCCAGAGCTACAGAGAGAGGCCCTATCTCAAAAAATCAACTTGTACAATTCTTTTATTATTTTCTTATGTGTATGGGTTTGCCTACATGCATGTCTGCAGCACATGCATGTCTAGTACCCACAGAAGCCAGAAGAGGGTGTCAGATCCCCTGGAACTGAAGTTATAGATGCCATCATATGAGTGCTGGGAATTGAACCCAGGTCCTCTGGAAGAGCAGCCAGGGCTATTAACCATTGAGCCATTTCCAATCCCTTATATGAGTTCTTTTATTTTTTCTTTAGTTTTTCTGAAATAGGACTTCTCTATTTATTCCTGGCTGTCCTGGAATTCTCTTTGTAGACCAGGCTTGCCTCGAACTCACAGATACCCACATACCTCTGCCTCCTAAGCGCTGAGATTAAAGGCATGCACCATCACACCTGACTATATGAGTTATGTATATTTAAGAATATTAATAAAGAGAGGGAATTCTTCATGAAACCCTCACATCACACTTTAAATATTGTTTGTAGTCATTTAAAATTAGTCTTTATTTATAAACTCTAACCCACATATCAATTTGGACCATATAAAAGAATATATATCTCCCCAAACTTTGCCTGAAGAACTGGCTAGCAGGAAGAAAGCAAGGTTCTCAGACATGGTACAGAGCAGACAGAATATCAGAATTACATCAGTGACCAGCAATGTGACCTATATACCTATCAATGAGCACCTTTATTATCTGTGTATTATCTTCCCCATAGCTCAACATAAAGTAGGAAGTATGTCTAAGACTCATATATGCAGATGGCAACATGGACCTTGTATTCTGCACACCTACACACATACAGTAAGAGCAAAGACATAGAAAAAAAAGATGCAGGCTTGGACATCAGACCTGATCAAGCATCATCTCATGCCAATTACACGAACTTACACAAAGGCACTTCACTGTCTTCATCTGTAAAATGGGTATGATACTGGTTTCTAGGGGTTGCCATGAGTCTTAATGAGAGAAAGGACAAGCACTCAGCCCGGGGACTAGTACATAGTGGGAATGCAAAGACCACTTTTGCCATAGGCCTTCCTCAATACTGCCCTCCAGTGGACAATGGTATTCTCCTCCTTTGTAAAGTGGGCCACATCTGACATGGATCCAGGAGAGAAAAATTGAGACTTCCCAAACAGGTATTGCTTCCCATTTAACAAAGAGATTTTTCAGACCAGATCTCCATAAGTAGGCTGAGCTGCTGTTGTGTAGGAGCTTCTTTCCTATCTATATCTACCTTGTTTCTCATCAGAATCTGCCTTCTCATTCCCATTGAATTTTCCCAAGAACTATTGGCCACTCACTGTGAGATCCCTTCTTCAACTGAGCTTAGCCCTCACCCCCTTGGTTTACTCACCCACACAGTTGTCACAGATGCTACAGTGGGAGGCCCGGGGAGGTCGGAAGATCTTGCATGTATAACAGTATTTCAGTTTCACAATCTGGTTGTTTATCTGGAAATTCTTAATACGAGGAGGTGGTCGCTGGCCCTGTGGCACCGCACCATTGGTGGCTTCTGTAAGTCAGTAAAACAGCTTTAATTCACTGCTATCCTTTGTTTGAGTCCAAAGTCTCACCGTCTCCAAAAGTTATGGAGGCCATGAAAGATCAAGGCTCCTCGTTTCCAGGCAGCCCTACCAGACTAGAATTTCAACATCACACAGCTTTCTCCACATGTCTACTAAATGTCATACAATTTTTACAAGTGATGGACATGTAAAAAGGTGTTTCTTCAAGGGTATTGGGTTAGGAGGGCAGGTTAATTAAAAATGAAAAACATAAAAAGAAAAATGGCAAGAATCTGAAATGAAAGCATCTAACTTGACTAATAATCAGAGAAATGAAACTAAAATATAATCTAGCATGTTGGTCACATGCCGTTATTCCTAGCATTCAGGAGGCAGAGGCAAGCAGATCTCCATGAGTCCAAGGCCAACCTGATCTATATAACAAGTTCCAGACCAGCCAGGGCTACACAGTGATACCCTATGTCAAAGAAAACTATTAAAACACAAAAATAGCCAGGCAGTGATGTGATGGTACCCACCTTTAATCCCAGCACTCTGGAGGCAGAGCCAGGTGGATCTCTGTGAGTTCAAGCCAGCATGGACTACAGAGTGAGATCCAGGGCAAGCTAAAGCTACACAGAGAAAACCTGCCTCAAAGCCCCCCAAATACTATTTCTACCTATTACAATTGACAAATACTAAAAAGAAGATAAATACCTAGTATACCTAGAAAAGGTCAATCTTTTATCTTACCAGTGAACAACACATTAACAGCTACCATAATTTTAAATGTATACACTCTGTAACGTAGTAATTCTACTAGCAAAATTCAAAGAGAACTACAAAGCATGATTATGCAAGAGTATTTTAATCATGTCCTTTTTAATAGTGAAAACTACCAGCATGGCAGCACATGTCTGCCATCAAAGCACTTAGGAGGTATAAGCAGCAGGATCAGGAATTTGAGGAAAGACTTGGGTACAGAGCACATTAGAGACCAGCCTGGGCTACATGAGACCCTGTCTCAAAAAAAAAAATGTCTAGAGGGGAAGAACACGTTCCAAGTACATTATATACTGACATGAAAGTGTCCTTGTGAAACCTAGTGCCATATAGAATTAATATATGACAATTAAAATAATATTTCAAGGGCCTGGAAAGTTGGCTCCTCAGTTAAGAACATTTGCTCTTTTTGCAGAGGTCTCGGGTTTGGTTCCCAGCACCAAAATGGCGGCTCACAACTGCTTGAAACTCCTGTGCCAGGGACCTGATGTCCTCATGTGCCTCTATGGGTACTGCATGTGCATGGTGCACTTACATACACGCATGTAAAACATCCACACACATCAAATAAAACAAAAACATCTTTAAAAAATTGTTCCAAAACCAAAAAGGAAGAGAGGCTACTGAGACAGCTCAGCAGACTAAGGCATCTGCCGGAAGCCTAAGGACCTGAGTTTGGTTCCCAGTGAAGGACAGAACTGACTCCCGAAAGTTGTCTTCTGACCTACACACACGCACACACCATGATGCATGCAGTTCCCACCCCAAAATAAATAAATAAATGAATAAAAACAATAAAAATATGTTAAAATAAATTTTCTTAAAAAGGGGATAAACTGGGGCTGGAAAGACGGCTTAGCAGTTAAAAGCACACTGACTGCTCTTCCAGGGGAACCAGGTTCAATTCCCAGCACCCACATGGTAGCTCACAACTGTCTGTAACTCTAAGATCTGACAACTTCACACAGACATACATGCAGGCAAAACACCAATGCACACAAAAATAAATATTTTTGTTGTTGTTTTTTTTTTTGAGACAGGGTTTGTCTGTGTAGTTTTGGTGCCTGTCCTGGATCTCTGTAGCCCAGGCTGGCCTCGAACTCACAGAGATCCACCTGGCTCTGCCTCCCAAGTGCTGGGATCAAAAAGCATGCACCACCACTGCCTGGATAAAAGTAAATAATTTTTTTTCGTTTTTTTTGTTTGTTTGTTTGTTTTTGTTGTTGTTGTTTTTCGAGACAGGGTTTCTCTGTGTAGCTTTGCGCCTTTCCTGGAACTCACTTGGTAGCCCAGGCTGGCCTCGAACTCACAGAGATCTGCCTGGCTCTGCCTCCCCAGTGCTGGGATTAAAGGCGTGCGCCACCACCGCCCGGCAAATAATTTTTTTTAAAGGGGGTAAACCAAAAGTAACTTGCTTATATTAAAACGGCTATATTCATATTAAAGAAAAAAATGAAACAAGAATATACTAAAAATACTTACATGGTAGGTTGTTTTAAATATCTGCTATTTCACTTAACGGAACTCTTAAGGATCCCTTAATCACTCGGACAAAGGGTATGAGTCCTTAAAGCCACTTGGCTTATTGTCAAACTGCTTCGCAGACAGACCATATGAATTTGCATGCCTATCCATCCACAGCAGACGAGAGCGCTGGGCCCACTGCACCTTTGCCACCAAGTATAGCTCGAAAAACAGAGTATTTTTCAATTCACTTTGGTTTTAAAAATATCTGCCATATGGAACATTTTCCCTTTTTTGCCGAGTGGGGTAGGTGCTGTGAAATCAAACAATAACAGTGTGCTACAAGTCCCAAGAAGAGGAGGCTAGCTATTCCGAAGATGATGATGTAAGTGCCAGCATGCCGCTTTAATATCTATTTACATGTGCTTTCCAGGAGGGGGTGTGGGGGCACAGAGTTCATGGCAGAATCCAGGGGAGACATGGGGGTAGAACATGGGGTACTTAAGAGCAAGATAAGGGGCGGGGACGGCGAGTACTGTTTTTTATCTAGCTGGATTACTCTTTCAGAGCTACTTTCTCATTCACATGTGGATTCTGCCTATGTCAGCAGCCCTCGCCTCTACTTTATGCTTACTATTTCCACTCTCACCTTACCCCATGGAGCTTTAGCTTAGATATGTGCAAACCATTTTTTCTTTAGCTCAACTACAACTGGCTGGGTTTTTCCAAAAATAAACATACTATAAAAGCAGAGGGAAACAGTTCAAATAAACAAACAGAAAAGCATGGCCAGCCTTCAGAGCAACATCAAAGACCTAAAGGCTAGCCACAGACTGGCACTCTACTAACACAGAGATTCAGCATTCCAAGTTCTGGGTCACAGAGCGGGAGATACAGCTCAGTAGTAAAGTATGTGCCTAGCATGCCCAGGGGACTGGGTTCAACCCCCAGTACCCAGGGGCAAGGAGGTGATAAAACAAGTCCTGGGTCCCTTTTTTTCTGTTCTTATCTTGTTTTTATGTGGACTCAAGCTACTGTCAAAACAAAACTGAGAAACACAGCCACTGCTGCTGAGCTAGTGGGCTCCCACTTGCTCCTAGTACTTGCATCATTGACTTGTTCACAGTAGGAACTCCCAGGATATCCCCTTTCTAGCTCTAGGATGTTCTATTTCAATTCATGAAGCCATCATGGCTCCTGGTGGTGTTACATTTCAGTCTCGGAGCTGCAGTCTGTAAATTCTGAGCCTGAAATTGCTTCCTGTGCTCCTCTGAGTGGTTCCTGGTACCATGGTAGCCCCTTCTCACTTTGTGTGACCCCCCCCTAAAGCAGGAAATCTTGGTCATGGATCCATGAATGAACTTCAGAAAATCTATGAAATTATATCCAAAGTTGTATGTATATGCAAAAAAGAACATTTTATGGAAAGACAGTTTACAGCTTCCCTCAACAAACAGATGTCTGATGGCCTCCTCCAAAAATGGAAAAGACACTCTCTTGGCAGCAATTCAGCCAGACCTTGGCAACAAATTCTTTCTTCAATGCAACTCAACATGCAGAAAAAGAAAGTGCATGACTTTACAGGCTTACTGTACCTGTCTTACTGAAGTCATAGGTCATCATTTAGGATCTCAGACAGAAAAAGCTGGAATATTAGTCTGAATCTGTAACTACCATGATGATTCCACTCTCCTACCCAACAGGACCACCCACTGTATAACAACTTGCAAGACTCACCTATTTCCATTTCTATGAAAGCTGCTTCATCTGGTAGTGCTCGAGGAATCACTCCAGGGTCACTGAAACTGGTCCTCAACAGTGTGGCCATAGAGAAAAGAAAGAGCATGGCAGCAAACACAGGGATGGCAGGAGACAGCTGAACAGCCAGGTAGCGACACCTGAAGAAAGGAAGCAATTTTACTTTAATGTAATATATATCTAGTCATTGCAACCATGTCAATCTGGTCTCCACAACTAGAACAGCAGATCTCCAGGGCAAAAGACTATGTTATTTACTTCCTCTGAATATTCCAAACACTTAAGATGTGATTCTAAACACAGTGTAACCTCAATACATACTTAATAGATTGAGGTCACCTATGGCATATAAAAACAATCTCAAGGGAACTCCCTTATGCCTAAGATAACCCATGCCTCTTATAACTCATGCCTCTTATCAGGCCTCTAGGAACATTTTGTCTGCCTCAGAAAAGGTTGACACTGGCTAGGGACAGAGAAGCAAGAGCCTGGACTTGTAAGCACCATAGGGTACTTTTGCTCTGGGAATATACAGAGCTTTTCATATCCACTCATCTGGCATTAGGACTGAGCTTAATGAGGAGGAGAAAAAAATAGGATCAATCAGGAAGCAGGCTCACAGTGGCTCACAGTGGCACACAGAGGGTATCTCAGCATGCTTTAAGACCAGTGAAAAGTTTCCAGGCTGCTGATTGACTCTATAACATCCATTCCTTTTGTCTCCTCAAATAGCTCAGCTAGTGGGTGATGAATGACCATCAGCAATGGAATAAGAAAACTCCTTAACACCACTTCCCAACACCATGTACACTTCTGTCTTTCCTCATAATGCACTTTTTCCTCTCCATATCCCCAATGAACTTATATTTCAGGTCCTAGAAACATCACTGTCATCATGGCAACTACAATTTACCAATACCAGGCACTGTGCTAACTACCTTAAATACCTGATTTCATCCAATTCTCACACCAAAGCTACAAGGTAGGACCCCTTATATTTATTGATAGGTGAAGAATTTGAGACTTAAAGAAGTCTCATCTCCTCCTAAAGGCCTATGGGAAGCAGCATTCCCCCTTTCCTCCTGCCAATATCGTCACTGTGAAAGCCTTGCATTATTTCCTAGCTCTTTATCAGTATGTTGATTTTACCTCCCTCAACTTGACTTCTTAAGAACAACAAACTGGTCTCACAGGACCTTGGGTTCAAATTCTGGTTCTACCAACTCCTGACTAGGTGATAGCTGATATCAGTTTCCCCATCCGTAAAATGGAGACAGTAGTAGTATTTGGGGGGGGGGTCACTATGTAGACCAAATGCACTAGTATAAAAAGTGCTTAGAAGGATACTTGATGCATAATGGACACTAAATAAATGATCTCTATTAACATTAGCATCTGATTGTATATTTGCTAGATATCCATTCAAGTAAGGGAACAAAGAAGCTATCAATAAAGACTTGTTGCTCTGAACTGACTATGAAACCGAATGAATGAGAGTATGTGATGTGCATTATTACTGACCTATTTTTATCCATCTCCTCCCAAGGCACATTTCTCCTTGAAAACAGAGATCATCACTGGAGGCAGACTATAAGTGGATGAGCAAGGAGCAGAGGGAGAGCAGAGAAAGTAAGCGGAGAAAAAAGCTTACTTCATCAGCCTGGAGAGTAAGCAAGCGGCAGTCTATTCAGGGCAAATGTTTAACTCCAGGCTGTATGTTTGCTCTAGTCACAGAACAACCCCCATGAGATACTCCCCTGTCTCCCCTCCACAGTATAGGTGCACAGAGTGTGTGTGTGGGTGGGGGGGGTGAACGCACTGTTATATTAGGCTAAATAGTATTTATAATGGAAGTGAGCATATGTATTGAACTTGCAAAATGATTTCAGTGCTTTTTGCTCATTTTAAAATATAATTTGTAGTCTTAGTTTTCTTTTAAACAATTTACTTCCTTCTTCTAAAAGTCAAAAGGGCATAGGGGGAACATGTCAAGAACTGAAGGACCTGGCAAAGGAGTTCAGGGTAACTAAGGGTCAAGCATATTACTAGTTTGTAGACTAGTTTCTTTTCCATTACTCCTTTTGCAGGAACAAATAATCAAAAAGTAAATTCAGGAACAAAAGTCACCACCACTTGCCAGAGACCCAAAGGACACAGAAGAATCATGAATCTATGTTTCATGAGCAAGTCAAGTGCAATCACTACACCAACAGAAAGCAGCTCTCTTCCTAGTCATCGATCATCTGTAAGATTGCTTTCCAAAACAAAGAAGCAATGTCTCTAGGACTAACTGCCTTGAGTATAGTCTCCAATCAACACGGAAGAGGGAAATCTCATGGGGCACCACCCATAAACAAAGAACTACAGGCAACTAGTGAATGCTAAGAGCAGGAGAAATAGCCCCCATCCCAGGGAAGAGCCCTCTAATTGCCCAGGGTAGAGTCCTCTAATTGGTTATCTAACACTAAACAGACTGAGCAAGGTGTGTGTGTGTGTGTGTGTGTGTGTGTGTGTGTGTGTGTGTAACAATTAAATAAAAAGAGGTCATAATTTCTAGAGGGAGCAAGGGGGGCTCATGGGAGGGGTTGGAAATAAGAAAGGGAAGGGGAATGATGTAATTATATTTTTTAAAGCTTTAAAACAGCAGAACTATTTGATTATCTACCAAAAAGGATGTTGTTCCTTTTTTAAGATTTATTTATTTGTATTTTATGTGTATATGTTTTTTGTATACATGTAGATATATGCACTACATGCATGCCTGGTGCCCTTGGAGGTCAGAAGAGGGTGTTGGATCCATGGAACTGGAGTTATAGATGGTTGTGAGCCACTATATGGGTGCTGGGAACCAAACCTAGGTCCTCTTCAAGAGCAGCAACTGATTTTAATCACTGAGCCATCTCACCAACCCCAATTCTTTTTATTTAAGAGAAAAGATATGGAGCTACTAAGACAACCACCAAAGGAAAAAAAATCAAATCAACGCTGGTCTCTGCAAAGAAGGACCAAAGCTTAACTAAGTCCAATTCCAACACCTGCTGTAGACTAGACAAAAGACAACTTCGATTTGAATTGTACTACACCATCAAGGATAAAGGTCTCTGTAGTCTCCATACAGACTATCTTCTGCACCTGCTAAAAACAATCCACTCTGTATGTCAACAAGCACACAACAGGCTCATTGTATTATTCTCTTCCCAGAGATGAGGCTAGTGGGAGCCAGTTGTCCCTAGTAAATGGGCGTGGTTAGAAAGGCAGATGGGAGACCAGAAGGCCTTTCTACTCCAAGTAAGAGGAAATGTCAAAACTAAGACTATTGTAAACTACAACCTATGGTGTCTCTCTTCTAAATAAACATGTTTAAATAAAAAACAGCATCCTAAGCAGGGATTGGTGGTGTATGCCTGTAGTCGCAGCTACTCAAAAGGCTGAATCAGGAGGACTACTTGTGTTTATGAGTTCAAGACCACCTTAGGCAATACAGAGAAACATATGTTTAAAAAAACTCCTTCAGTGTGGAAAGGTTGGGAATATAGTTGTCAAAGGTCACATAATTTCAGTAAGGAAGAATAGATTCAAGAGATCCACCACACATAACAGTGACTATAGCTAATAATAATACTTGAAAATGGTTCAAATTAGATTTTAAATGTTCTCTCCACAAGAAAAGATAAGTACATGAAATGCTACATATGTTAATGAGCTTCATTTTAACCATTCTACAACATATACATGCATCAAAATGTGTTGTTCACTATCAATATAGTGTGCATTTGCCACTTCACAAACATTTGAACCTTATTTTAGTTCCATGACTGCACTAAGCTGGAAGTCTATCTTTGACAGGAATAAGCTCCTTAAAAATTTAGTAGTAACTCTCCAAAGTCAAGGTAACCTCAAACTTCACTAATTTGTCTTAGAGAAATACTTGACCTGTCACCTACAAACTAATCGCTTTTCAAACTCCCTTCTACTTTCTGTCTATATCATTTATTGGAATAATGATATCCACACTCTCGTGGAAACAGAAGTCTCTTTTGTCTTCCAAGTACCAGGAGGCTGTCCTCCTTCCAGGGGTGAGAAGTTCCTATTCTTACTTTATAAATAAGCCACGTGCCCACTAAAGCATTCATTTCTGATACCTGAAAGGGCATTATCATTTTAAAATATCCTCTCCCAACTCCTTCACTGACCTCAGGCTTCCATAGCTGGGCTAGAATAGTGGATTTCCATATGTTCCCATGAGCCACATGCTGGTACTGACCAGCAGTATCCAGCAGTGCCAGGCTAGGCTAGTGCATCATGCCCCATGCCCCACCCCCAGCATGCTAGTTCATTGGAGGAATGATAGTAATGGCACAGACTTCAATTCACTTGAAAAAATTCTCAAAATAGATTCATGAGTGGAGCTGGTAAGAGACCAAATAGATTCTATGTTAGGGCTCTGCCTCGCAGACTGCAATCTTGGACTGTTCTATATAACATTCTGCCTCTAAGTCCCTAATAGCTTTCTTCTTACATTTTTAATGCTTTGTTTGTTCTTTTATCAGTGCAATCAATAAGCCAACATGTATTTATTGGTCTAACAACTGAAGAACAAGAAAAATAGGAGCTAATTTTGTTGGGGAAAACATAACTAACATATGAAACAGCTACAGCATAAGATGAGACCAATAATCAAGTGTTAGAATGGTGATTCAGACTCTCTGGACTGTAAGTGGTCAGGAAAGAGCTCTCTTGGGGAGCTGGTGGCTGTTGAAACTGTTCCAATAGCAGCTGTTAAGGATGGCTTTAAGGAAGAGCTGTGCTTTTAACAGCAAGAAGGGCCTAAGGATCTGAGCCCAATGATGCCCTTTTATCCAACATGATAGAAATAACACTTCGCTTTAATTCCTCCCAGATATAGGTGGTTAGTTGTCTCCTTATTCACTACTTAGGGCATACATTGAACGTTTTTGTTTCCACAAAATTCATGCTGAAATCCCAACCCCCGATTCAATAGCATCTGCAGGCGGGGTGAAACCCTTGGTAAATGATTATGTCACCTAAGTCTCCATCTTCACAAATCAGATTAATGACTCATATTAACAAGAGCTCCCTTGCCTTTCTATGATATGAGAAGACTGCAAGAAGACAACCATATCTAAGCTATGAACTAGGTCCTCATCAGACCCTGATTCTGCCAGCACTTTGACCTAAAGCTCTCTAGCCTCTAGAATTGGAAGACACAATTTTCTGTTGTTGTCTATAGTAGTTTGTGATGGGAGTCCAAACAGACTAGCAAGACTCTAACCATGTTAGAACTATCACCCAGAACACAGTTTCAAGGTTATCATAGCTATACTCAGAGTCTGCTGAAAGGGAAGAAGTCCCTTTTAACACTAAAAACTTAATTGAAAATTAACCTCCAGACATTTTGCTACATAAAGGTCAGAGGAAAATGCATAACCTTCCTTTGCTTCAGTAGAAATTTGCTTCAGTAGAAATGAAGAACATTAACTAAATGGGCATTTTCTATTCTGTGGTGATACAAATTCTCTTTTGAGGAGATACATAATCTGTATCTAGGTAAATCTATTCAGTAATTGTCAAATGTTAGTTGTAATGACAATTTTTAAACTTCAATCATAGTTTACCCCTGCTTAATAACTTGGTACTGCTGCCAACTATGTATTTTATATATATTCCCAAAGTCCACAGACCAGTATTCCAAGGCCTTCCATTAACTAGCCTTATCTAATCATCATCACAAGGCTCCTGTCTTCTCATTGCTCCATTTCAGAAACATCCCACTAATTACACTGAATTACCTAGCTTCCTGATTTGGCAAGAGACACAAGGTGCCTCCTTTGTTCATTCTTAAACAATACTAGCTCTGACATCTCTGAGGAGGAAGACTTCTGAGGTCTCTTTTCTCCCTCAGTAAGCACCTCAACTCATGTCAGATTGCTGAGAACATCTTTGTTCTTTGTGCTCACCTTTTCCAAAATAGTGAATCGCATACTTAATTAAGATTCATTCTAAACTGGTATGGTGGCTCAAACCCACTATCCTAGCACTCAGGAGACCGTGACAAAAAAGATCACTGATTAAAAGCCAGTGTGGGTTACCAAGAAAGTTGCAGGCCAGGCTGGACTAAGCAGACCCTTTCAAAAACAAACAAACATACAAACAAATGACTGGCTCTCATTCTTGGCTATAGTTCCATATAATTGGGAAGCTGAAGTAGGAGGGTTCAAAGCCTTTTGAACAACATAAAGAGATTGCCATCTCAAGAAAGGAAAGACTATAATCCTCTAGGGGGTAAGGGTATATAGCTCAATAGGAGGACACTTGTGAAGCCTTGGGTGGGACAGAAAAAACAATATTCATCTAGCTGAAATTTTAAAAGCAGATTGACAGTAAGTAAGCCATTACCCCAAAAGGTGAGGCGAGAATAAAACCATACAGAGGAATTCTGGATGACAGAACCATTAAGAATTATTAAAGAAAATAAAACTGTTTTGGAAACTCATCTTCAAAGAGCATGCATTATCAATAGTTACAGCTAGGGATGTAGCTCAGTTGCTATCCTGCCTGTCTAGCATTCAGGATGCCTGAGGTTCCATCCGCAGCACCACATAAAACCAGACATGGTGACACATGCTTGCAATACCAGCACTCAAAACATAGAGAAAGGAGGATCAAGAGTTCAAAGTCATCCTCAGCTACATAGTGCATTTAAAGCTAACCAAGGCTACATGAGACCTCATCTCAAAGAAGGAAAAAGTTAAGTTTAGCTAAGAACTGTAGTAAACTGATGTCAAAGAGGCCATTGGCCATTATAGCATTCTAAAACTTCCATTTGGTTGGTCAAGTACAGAACAGCTGTAACCCTCATAAAATGCAAGAATGACCTTCACAGAGTAACTGGAAAAGGAACACTCTCTTGGTCAGAGATCATGATAGTCACCTTTACAACTCTTCTCAGTCTCAGTGAAGGATGCTCTTTAGGATAAGGCAGTAGATTTCTACTATGTCAAAGTGTGGCTTTGGTCTCTGTAGTTCTGTATTTCCTTAAACCTGGTTAACTGTCATCAGATCTGCTTTTGCTACTCAGTCACGAGCACCCACAGAGTGTCTAGGTAAGGAGCACACCTTGCTCTATTTCTCTCCCAGCAATTTTCATCCTGGTATTCAGACCTAGGAGTGGCAATAGAGGCAATGATCCTTCATGAACTCACAAAGCATCTTACATTTAAGTGCTCACATATAGACAGGCCACTGTGCTCCTGCAAGAATGCCATGCCAGAATGCTGTCAGTTTTCTATAAAATATTCCTTGGTTTCCTAGGAGCATGAGTTTGGGAGATTCTAGCATTTGGCATCATACACAACTTTAATAATCTGAATGTCTTCAGAACCGTATAGTCAAAAGATAAGCATTCAACAGATCTTGAATTAGCTCACTTCTGTGGGCCTGATTTCCTAAACCACAAAAAGGATGGAGAGAGTCTCCAGAGCCCTTTATAACTCTACCATGCTGTGAGTCAAGACTGGAATTTTAAATGCATCCAGAATGTATTCTCCTGGCAACATTTATTGACCACCCACTCCAGTGCAGATCACCACAAGGGGCTACAGACACAGGAGATAACACCTGAGCCTGAAAGAGCTTGAAGCTATACAGGACAAATGAAGAGTGTATGCATAATAGAAACAGAAAAACAGCCAGGTTGGATGTGGTGGCACAGATCCATAATCCCAATACTCAGGGGGTGGAAGCAAGAGGATCAGGAACTCAAAGTCATCATTAGCTACACCGGAAATTCAAGGCTGTCCTGAGATACATGAGAACCCATCAAAGTAAGAACTCAGAAATGTAAGACATGTCACATTATTTGGTACAATGAGCGAATGTACAGTTAAAGGAACTTGAAAGAGGAGGAAAATTTGGGTGTGCTAGGAGAACTGAGATAATTACTAAGCAATAATATAAATCTCTTTTCTGGTTTATCCAATTCAGTGACTTCTCTTCTAATATGCACATCCAAAGAACCCATGGGGACCAGTTTGACAAACACGGGTCTGAAAGCACCTGTATTCAATTTCCTCCATATACAGCACACAGAGGGCATCAACACCAATCATAGCAGCAAGACACATCTATGTAGGGCTCAAGAGTCATGCAGTCCTTCTTGCCACATAAAAAGTCTGGGGACTTTGATCCCACTAGAAATCCGGTCAGACAGTTAAAAGAGAACACTTATAAGTTCATTCCAAAAACAATGTGTTTGATCTTTTTCCCAGCTCTATACTTCATCAGGAAGTTGAATACTTCATCAGGAAGTTGAGTCAAACCAAATATCACAAAATCTTTTCAGTAGTTGGACAGCTCACAGGTTGTCAATGTCATTCTGCTATAATGTTCTGGCATAAGCTGGACAGGGTTTGAGCAAAAGGCCTTAAATATCGTTCCTTGTGCTGAAAGCTAAAACTGGCATCTACATGCACATTTCCTAAATACCTCACCCCTAGAATTAATCAGAAAACCCTTTGTCTTTATGCATTTTACACTTTTCCCTTCCCTTTGAAATGTATATATACTTACCACAAATACAACGACCTATTGGTAATCTACACTCCCCCTTTGCACCTTCGTGTCCTTTCAGACAGAGCTCCCAGAGGTTTAACCACTTCGTACTGAATGTCCAAGCTGTGACAGCAACCTTGAGGGATGACCACCTAACTTCTTCAGAAACCCTTCTAACAGTTTGGTGCTAACTCCTCCCAGGTGAGTGATCTTTTAGGTTGATTTATGTAGTCAACATACAACCTGTCCACTTAAAATTACAGCTCTCTCCTTAGAACACCCAAGATTTGTAAAAGAAATTTGTAAAATGTCAAAGTGCAAGGCTGGCACTAGGACCAACACTGCACATTTTTTTTTTCATGAAGGGGCACCCACATGACTGACCAGACTGCTCAAGCCATCTGGCTGCTCCACAGCTATGCCAAATACAGCCATGAATCTGCTCACACTTGTTCCTAAGCACCTGCTGCCAACAGGACCTGGTTGATAAAAAGCACATCCAGATGTGTATCAAGATTTGAACTCCCTTCCTGGGTGGTAAAAATGAAACAGCTAGAGGATATGGAGTCTAGACACAGATAATTTAAGAATGAAAACAGACAGCAATCTGTGAATTCAAATATGCACTCCTACCACGTCTTGGTCTTTTGGCTAAAATCAAGTGCAATGTCAAATGTCATCATCACCCACCTGAAATTAGGGACTGGATCATCTGGTTTCCTTAGGTTTCATTGCATCTTAATATTAACAGTAGAGCCCCAACTCTGTCCTCCAGAGAGTAAATTATAGACTAGTCAACCAGAAAAAAGACTCAATTCCGCATTGTTAGGTGGTTGTGCCTTGTACAGCCTACCATTAGATAGATACAAAGTAGCCACCATTTGATTATCCATGTGCCTGCATGTGCCACACACACACACACACACACACACACACACACACACTACCTTTCTTATTAAAAGCATTCATCACCTAAAGCATTCATCACAGGAGTCTTCTTTTCTTTGTTCAGATTTACACTTCCCCATTCCACTACTAAGCTAACTCATTTACTTCCTCCTTCCCTCCCTCCCCCAGCCTTTACTTTTGAAATATTTACTCTTTCAAACAGACAGCTGGAACTCGGGGCAGTTTTACAAAACTTTGTATCTACAGAAAAACTCCAAGAAATAATTGTGAAATGGGAGTCATCTTGGAAGAAAACTGATAAGCCTCTGTTGAACAGCAATTTAGCTAATTAGAAGCTTCATCCCATGGGCAGTTTTTTTTCAGAGGCCTTCAGGGGCCTTAGTGGAACAGATCCAAGTCACAGTCTCTTTAAGCCTTCCAGGTACAAAAAACGAGTAAGGCCATGTTTCTCTGACCAAACCAGAGGTTTCCTGGTCCCAGAACTACCACCTCACTCAGAGCCTGGAAACAAGTCTCATCTCTGTCGTGAAAAATTCCAATCATAAACATCTAAGTGCAGAGATGAGGGGACCAAAAGGACAAGAGAGAAGGAGAATGACAGCAGAATTCAACGTTGTACTTCCATCCAGAAGAAAAAGAGGAACGAAGCAAGGAAACTGGAGAAAGGAGAGTGAGCTGAAGGAAAAAAAACAAACTGTTTTCTGTTTTCTGCCTGGCTGCACATGCTCACTTGTAGCACACATAAGCACATGGTCATGTCCACACACACACACACACACACACACACACACTGAGCTGTAAAACTCAGAATGTAAACCAGGTAACAAGCCTTCAACAGCCTCCCTAACTTCATGGAAAGCCTCCACAAAGTCAGCGGCAGTAACAACAAAAGGACCTTTAACGAAGACTTCATTTGATCTTCTTTTACCAGCCCTGTTACAGAACATTAGAACACGCTTCCCACCGCTGTTTCTCAAGCCAGCTGCCAACATCAAAAGTCTAGCAAAGGAGTCCCCAAATCACTCTGAGCGGCACAGAGAAAGCCTGTAACCCTTACAGGAAGACAAAAGTGAGTCTCAATGGACTGGAGCTCATTTTAATTACCTACTCAGTTTGGCCAAGGAGCCCCCTTGGCATCTCCCAGCCACACCCCAGCATGGGAACTCTTATTTCCAGGTCACCCATGAACACAAGCCATGGCAGGCTCACAGCAGGTGTGGCCTCAGTATGTACACCTCTGGTTTCCTCAAGGTCCTCCTTAATACAGTAATCCCAAAACAATTAGCACGGCTCCCATCCCTAGAGTGTAGAATCATTCTCAGTATACCCAGTAGTCATCTCACGGTGCACTAGATAGACTCCAACTGGCCACCTCCCTGCAGCAGTGACCTACACAGACTTCAAACAGTGTCTCTAGTACTAGGTGTCACATCACACAGAATGTTGATTTTTTTTTAATACTGAATGATTTTTGAAGGAAAGAAAGAACAGCTCACACTTCAAGAGCACCTATACGGCATCCCCAGAGTTCCTTTGTGGAACAGATGATACTGGGACCAATCTTCAGGTTCCCAATTCAGTTTGTTTTTCAACTTAACAGCTAGGTAAGAACTAGGGCTTACAAAAGTCGGACCCAAGGTAGCAGATTAAGTGGATATTGTAGAGTGGTGTTGTAATAATGAGGGTTACTCCCAGACTTGGGAGGGGTAGGGAAGAAGCAATTTGTCACTAAGTTACAATCAATGAAAGGAGGTGAATAATTAAGACAAACTCCCTTGGTTGTCAGGGGTTCTCCCCACCAGTGCCACGAAGCTGACGCTAACGTTCTTGGTCTTTTTATGGAATATACAGCCTACTATAACCAAACGCAGTGAATTCAATAGACACAGCCTATAGACAGTGTTCAACAAAAGAATAAAGTCAGGCAAGAACCACCACAAATGGCCAGGAAAGACCATTTCATTCCTGGGACCCAAATTAACCATCACCAGACAACTGCATTCAATGAAAACTCACTCGAAGGCAAAGAAGAGTGTGCACGTCCCCAGGATGAGGAAGAGGGTCAAGTAGAAGATGCCCTTTTGCCGGGCCATCATGACGCGGCCATCACAGCAGAAGGTGTTCCTGCCTGGGAGCTTCTCCCACTTCCGTGTCACCTTCTTTCTTACCACCATCACAGACATGATTGGAGGTCCTGGTCCAAAAACGGGCGACTACACAAGAGCAGAGACAGAGCTCGGCTTTGAAATTGCGTCGGGTACTACTGCTGCCACGGGGTCAAACATTATCAAGAGTCCTAAAAAAAAGCAAAGGGGAGGCAACGTGAGACAAGAAGAACGAAATGCAACTGAAATCTCATTTCCCAAGACAGAAAGAGTAACACTGCCTGGAGGAGTGGGAAGGGGGAAGTTTGAAATTTCTAATCTGTGTTTGCTCTCTAGAGAGGAAAACAAACGAAAGAAAAAACAGTTCTCCAAAAGGGGAGGGAACTAGTATTTCTTAAATAGTCAATCCCATTTCCAAACTAATGCTGATGATTTGGTTAATCGTGAGTCTTGGAAGTAAGTAGGAATTCTGTAAGTGGCCACCCTAATTACTATACTTTACCAATAAGTAAACTGAGGACCAGTGGGACGCTATAACATACCCAGGGTCACCCAGCAACAAAGCTGACACGAGAAAGCATGCCTACTGACTTCCAGTCCCTGGCACATTCCACTCCACCACAATATTCTTTAGTCCTCATTAAGAGACCTATAAAAAGAATACTAGCAGGTTTTTGTTTTCTTGTTGTTGTTGTTTGTCCCTAAGCAGCCCTTCCCATCCCTCATCTGCTCCACCTTCTTTCAATCAACCATTCAAAATACTAATTACAGGAGGGAAAAAGTAACCCTCTGGCTGGGGTAGGATGTTCTGAGCATTCTGGACACATACACACATCATATTTACACCAAACAGATTTCCCCGAATCAAACCTTCTGTAACTTCCTGAGTCCTAAAATGAAACAGTCCTGCTGGTCTAGCTTAGCATTTGAGGGACTCTTAAAAAACCACATCACCCTGTAGATAAAAGGCTTCCTTTAACAGGCGAGATTCTGGAATGGTTGGCATCTGATGATGGGGTGAGGGGTGGCTGAGGGCGGTGGCAGCAGCTAAGGTAAGTCCCTTGAGGGCTTCCTGGGACATGTCACCAATACCATTTCCAGTCAGCATCCTGGATTTCCAGGCCTACCTAGCCTTTCCCAGTCACTGTCATCCTTCTCTTCCTCTCAGGTGTGGGGCTGTGTCCTCTATTTACTGGCACCACATGCCCCATGCTGGCAAGAATGAGGCGGAAGCCTGCAGCCTGATGAGCAAGAAACCAGCCAGAGATCATTCTCGAGCTAGAGAGGGCAAAGGTCCAAAAGAGGACTAAGAGCTGAGCTGCGAGATGGAAAGGTGTCAGGCTTGGGAAAGGGGAGGGGGCCCCAGAGGTGCAAAGATCACTTCCTTTGTGTAAAACTAACCTGGCAAACAATCTCCTCCTCCTCAACTGACCCAGCAGGAGAACACAGACTAGGAAGGGGAGCCCAACCTGGGAGCAGAAAAAGGAAAATCCTTCGGAAAGCAGCGACCAACCGGGTTCAGCCGCCCAGTGCCAGAAGCCGGGGCTGTGCAGCGGCCCGGCCTCAGGAGGCCCGCCCTGCCTCCGCCACGCAGCCGACCACCGCCCCAGGCTGACTGGGACGCGCGCCACATCCACACGCACACGCGTCCACAAGCTCGTACACACTCACACACGCCCCGCCACGTGTAGTCACCCCGGGCCAGGGGCTTGGCGGCTGGCGAGGCGAGCAGGGCGGTGCCAACGTCCCTGGGTCCCAGCGGAGCTGAAGGGGGGCATGCAGCCCTCCAGACAGCGGAGCCCCGGAGACCCCCCACCCCACCCCCACCCCCTCTTACCTGGATGAGGGAGACCGAACTCGGCCGGCAGCGGAGGGCAGAAAGTGCACTGTCCCCGGGGATCGCGTCGGCCGCCAAAGGTGGTAGCGACTTCTCCCTGACAGGGAGGGTGCCTCCTCCTGACAAGGGGCCCCAATGGTCGGGGCCCTAAACCAGCTGTGGCAACCGCCCACCGCTGGCGGAATGGAACGCTCCTCACGTCAGCAGGTCGCTCCAGCAGTTGCTCATCCTCCATTGGCTAACCGGTCACAGGGCCTCCGTCCCGCCCCTGCCACGTACTGCCATTGGCTACTTCGGACGCCACTCCGGAGTGACTCCGCCCACTCCCCCACCCATCTCCTGCTACAAGCCCACCTGCCAAGCCACAGCCAGCCTCTCTCTGGGGCCCGAGCGCCAGCCAGTATGTGAAGTGTTCCCTTCTATTAATATAGTTACGCAAAAGCGGAGGCGAAAGGTAGTGTGGACTGGGCAGGGGAGGAGCCAAGAGCAGCCTCCCCACAAACACACGGCGAGATGCTGAAGCAACACTAGCTCACAGATCCGGACGCTCATTCGGAATTAGGTCTGCCCTGGGCCTCTCCAGTACTGTTTGCCTTAAAATCAACCAAGGTCTGGTAATGGGCATCTTTATGTGAAGTTCTCTGCTTCCCGAGTCCCATTCAGGAGCCAGGGACTCCGACGCAATCTCGAAGGCTTTCAGAAGGAAAAAAAAAAAAGGTGAAAAAGAATAACCGTCTCCGAGAGCATCGTTTTGTGATATTGAAAATAAGTAATTGACATTAAGGGAGTTGGGATAACTCCACTGAGACAATGTAAATACTTCCGGGTAGATAATGAGGGAAAGACTGCCAAAAGTGGTTAATTTCCATTAGAACTTGAGATCTTGTTGGGTGTGGTGAGGCAGAAATAAGTAGGTTTCTGTAGATATGAGGCCAGCCTGGTCTACATTATGAGATCCAGGCCAGACAGGGCTACATAGTAAGATCCTGTGTCAAAAGAATCAAACAAAAGAGCTGGAGATATTATGATAATTAAGGGAGGGGCATCCTAGGCACAATTTTCATACATCAGTCAGATTGGTTCTTTCCTTCTATGCCTCCTCTGCAGTTACTGCCTCGGCTATCAATCGTCGTGAATAACATCATTTAGAAATTTGAAACTGGAGTGAGGAAAACAGCTAAGAATCACAGCATTATATTATAGGATGGATGTTAAAAGGCACCAGGTCTGTTTCCACCAGTATGGCTGGTTCTTGCCTTCCAAATAATATGAGAGATGATTTAAAGTGGTCTGTCCTTGCCTACCACACTGTCAATGTTACCAGCCCAGGTTTTCCAGAGCTTGACCAGAGTTTCCCTAGGGTCACCACAGTAGTTGAATTAGTAGAGAAGGGACTGCCAATGCTCTCCCAAAGGCAGCTTTGTGATAGTTTTAATGAAGGACTACATACATGGTCAAGAATTATTCTTCCTTTGTAGTATTTTGGTCCCATATAATAGAAAACAAAAATCTTTATAACAATAATTATTCTTGACACATTTATGATGCCTTCCAATCAAAAAATTAAAGGATTTAAAAAGCATGGCCCAATTGTCTTACAAGAGAGTTGTGTTATAACTAATTTGTAGTTGAAAGTATGTCTTTATAAACCTCCTGTTATTCCTGAGTACTCAGGCTGACTATAATCATTGGTTTATTCCTTAGGAAACGTCTGATCAGCATTATTGCCTCCAGTTCCTGGAGGGTACTGGTATTATTACACACTTGGCATGGAAGGGACAGGAACTTCTCTTGGCCCTGTCAACTCACTGAATTCCCAAGCCTGTACATATGAGATGCTCTTAGGAATTGCATGCTCAGCCTAGCTGCCATTCTTGTGAGTGTAGAGCCATCAGAATGAAGTGACCAAAGAAAAACATGCTTTGGTCATCACTCAGATGCAGGTGAAGCCTAGGAAGTTCTGGAATGAACATAACTTAGCAACTCATTCCTGAGCTCTGCCCCTCCCTGATCTGGGTCACATTCCCTCTGGGATTAAATGGTTTTGCAAGTCAGGCTTGTTTTATTACAACTTGTTACTAGTATTGCTCACTGAAAGAAAAATAAGGAAATTTTACATGGCTAAATATTCCATAGCACTTCTTTCTACACAATTACATCATTTTACATAATCCTGAAGGTCTTAGTAAAAAGTATAAACTAAGATGGGTTTTCCTTTCCTTTTCTCTTTCTTTTCTTCCCTTTGCTGTTTTCGACGAACTTCCCTACTTTATGCATCCAAATCAGTGTTGGCTCTTTTGAAGGGGAGTTGAAGTCATCGAACAAGCAGGAGAAACACTACTAGAATCAAGGGGTAGCCGTCCATTTTATAAGACAGCTCAAGATTTAATGGTTTATGTTCTAGCACGCTATTTTTTTTAAAGAATTTGTCTTCATATTTATGGCATGTGTGTATGTGTATATGCATGCGTAGGTGTAAAGTAATGTTGAAGGTATTCAGACCCTGAATGCCATCACTGGATTGGACACTGCTTGTCAATGTTGTTCCAGAGACCATCCAGAACCAGGGCCAAGAACAGACACGTCAAATTAAATCCTAGATCACATTGTAGCTCATGATAACTCCTTTTTTCCCCTCTGTACTCAACCCAATACACACGTGCCTCTCCTCACCCCCACTTGTCTGACTTACATTCCTCTCCCTACTCCCTGGCTGCAAATAACTAATAGTAAACAAACCATGAATGCCCTGCCCACACATGACCAGCTAGTGTTACTAAACAAGATCTGCTTCTGTGGGGACAATATAGAAGAAGAAGAATGGTATTCAGTAGAGATAGAACATAAGCCTTATGATCAGGCAGATCTAAGTTCAAATTCAGGCTACTTAATATCTGGGGTAATGCTGGCAAGCAAATTATGTATTCCATGCTTATTTTCTCATCTATAAAATAAAGCTACTACAGATAGCCCTCCATATCATCCAACTACAGACATTTTTAAAATGTTCCAGGAAAAAAAATACCTCTACTGAACATATAGAAACTTCCTTTTGTCATTATTCTCCCAAACAATGCAATGTTAACATCATTTACATAACACCTAGAGTGCAGTCAGTATCATAAGTAATCTGGATTTAAAATACATGGGAGAAAAAAATTAAAATACATGGGAGGATTGCAAAGGCTATATGCAAGTACTATTCCATTCTACATGAAATATTTGAGCATACATGCACTTTCACATTCATGTGGGTCCTAGACCATCAATCCCCTTTGGATAATGACAGGCAACTGTATCTACTTTATAGAATTTTAAAGGTTATTAGAGATGGTGTGTTCTAAATGTTTGGCATATAGGAGAAAGACGACACATGTCAAATGTCATAGTCATGTCAATTCAACCTGCCATCGCCCACCACCCTCCTTCAGTCATGCTGCTGACTAGGGGTAGAGTTCAGAATGAGACTTGCTACCATGTTTTCATACTCTCTACCTTCGCCACTGAATTTAACCCTTATCTGGCAGGTTGCTTGGTTTCCAAGTCCCACAATTCACTTTAACCAGGTAAAGTTTGCCCAGTAATCTTTGTCTAGTCAAATGTCTGTTCTTCAGCACCATCTTCTCCATGAACCCTCAACACTGCTGTTACAATCTGTTTCAACAGATGAAAGAGAAATGGAAACTGCTTTCATTAAGCACCTGCCATGTTTACAACACTACACTTAACTTGTTGGCTCTTCCCTGAGAATAAGCAGCACCATTAAGATGTCCACACATATATACAAAAATCCAACAAAAACTGCCTGGGGTGTCAGAGATTGAACATCTCTTTTGGATTGTAGAAACTGAGCCTCACTCCATGGCTTTCTTCTTCATTTTTGTTGGTTGTTGTTGTTGTTGTTGTTGTTGTTGTGACACAGGGGCTTGCTGTGTGATGCAGGCCGTATTCAAACTTCAGATTCTCCTGCCTAAGCTGAAATGCCAGGATTATAGAACTACACCACAATGCCCACTCTTCAAACCCCTGTTTCACCTCTGTCCCTGGCTGCTCCTGCTGGTCCCCGATTTGTTTCCATTTCTGGACTGTGGCTTTCTGACTTTACCTGGAATAGTTTTAGGTGCCACACTTGAGCCTTCAACTCCCTCTAGTACTACCCTCTCTCATTAAACAGGAATCACACCAGCAAAAGAGAGGTCTTTTTAAGGAGCTTCCCTGGGCCAGGAATTGTGCTAGGTGCTTGATACAGATAAGGTTCCCAGATTAGGGTCTAAACTTGTCCAAGTGAGAGCAACTGATACTGACTTGGCACATTTCTAGTCTCTGACTCTGCCCAGCCCTCTCATTCCGGAGCTGACCTCAAAAAATTGTGTAGCCCACAAATATAAACTGGTTTAATAGTCATTCATTGGGTATGTATTGATCACCAACAGTTTGCCTGGGCTGTGCTGAGCACTATGGGAAATGCCAAAGAAGTGTATGGCATGATCTCAACCTCCAGGGAACTTAAAATATTCTAAGGGAGAAAAGACTAGCATCTGAGCAGTCATTAAAGATAAATACTAAACAGTTCAGAGTCAAATTCTCAACTACTTACTGCTGAGCCTCCAGTTAAAGCTTGACTCAAAAGAGTACTCTCTTAGAGATGGGGTATAGCTCAGGGATTAGAACACTTGCCTAGCATACATGTGGTCCCAGGTTCCATCCATAGCACTAAAATAGAAAGTTTGTGGGCTGGAGATACAGTTTAGCAGTTAAGAGTGCATACTGCCCTTGTAGAGGACCCAAGTTCAGATCTCAGTACCCATGCTACGAGGCTCACAACTGCCTGTAACTCTAGCATAAGGGGCATCCAATGCCCCTGACCTCCACTGGCACCTGCACTCATGAGTGCACACACATACACACACTTAAAAATAATAAAAATGAACCATAAAAAAGTAAAGCTGTACCCTCTCAAATGCTGTTGATAGAAGAATAAACTGGTTTTAAAATTAGTTGGGCTATATGGCAAGATCTCCTAATATTTATGTATTACCTAACCATTGATCCAACAACCCTGCTTCTATCTAGAAAAAAATAGTAAAAAAATGTTTGAAGAACAATGCTCAAAGACAATCACTAGAACATTGTATGTAATTGCAAAAATCAGTAAACAAAAATCCACTACATATTTGTACAGAACTGCCCAGCTGTTAAAAATAATGAGATTATCTGGCTACTCAGTAGCCTGAGGCAGAAAAATCACTGGTTCAAGGCTAGCCTGGACAACTTGGCAAGACATCTCAAAAAATAGTAGTAGGGATAGGGAGATAGCAGTTTGTCAAAATGCTTGACTTATAAATGTGAAGATCTGAGTTCATTTCCCAGAACCCACATGAAAAAGTCAGACATGGTGACCCATACTTGTAATCCCAGTACTGAGGAGGTGGAGACAGTTGGAACTCTGGGACTCACTGGCCAGCCAGCTGATCCTTCTAAGTGTCCCAAGCTAGGGAGATTAGTCTCAAAAAGCAAGGTGGATAGCATCCAAAAAACTTGAAGTTAGCCTCTGGTCTCCACAAACACAAGCATTCATGTATATGATACCTACACACAAGTCCTACAACACAAACATGCATACATACACTGAAAAAATAATAGCAATTATCCCGATAGCTTAGAAGATAATGACATTGGCCACTAAGCCTAACAACCTGAGACCTAAGTTTGATCCCTAAGACTCCTATATGGAAGGAGAGAACCACACACTAACGAAATAAGTGTAAAAAATTAATACAAAATTAAAAATAACAATGATAATGAAACAATAATAAACATACAAAAGAGTAGAATCATAATTTGTGTGTCTGTGTGCATAGTTCAAAACAAAACTTACATTAAAGAGCAGCAAAATGGCTCAGCGGTTAAGTCACTTGCCTCTTAGGCCTGCCTGGTGACCTGAGTTCAATCCCTCGAACTGCATAAAGGTAGAAGAACCAGTTCTACAAAGTGGTCCTCTGAGCTCCACATGCAAACCTTGGCACACATGCCTCCTCCATACACAATAACACTGTAAAATAAAACCAAAAAAAAAAAGGTGTGATGGGAGATTCGAATAGGTGAGCTCATCAATGGAAATGAAGGTCAATAGCCTAAATTTGCCTGGAAATGAAGATCATTTCCCTCGAATGGCCAGAAGTTTGGGAGTAATTCTCAAGTTCAGGAGAGCCTTCGAGGTCAGATGAAATATGATGTCATATTACAGGCTCCAGTGGGAAAGGGGAGAGTTCCGTTTTTTAAAAAAATTGAGCACTTGGGAGGCAGAGCCAGGGGGATCTCTGTGAGTTCGAGGCCAGCCTGGTCTACACAGCAAGATCCAGGACAGGCACCAAAACTACACAGAGAAACCCTGTCTCGAAAGACAAAACAAAACAAAAAAAAAATGGTATTAGGCTGGGTGTGGTGAAATTAGCCTTTAATGCCAGCACCTAGAAGCCAGAGGCAGGCAGATCTCTGTAGTTGGAGACCAGACTGGTCTATATAGTGTGCCCTCTTCTAAAAAAATTGGTGTTAAAGTTATTGAATAGAGTTGAAATCCTATAGCAGAAAAACTGTAATTAAAAAATGTTGCATTTATCATAATATTATATGTGTTTGCATGATGGGGGGGGCGGTATTTGTGTGCCACTGCATACATGTGGAGATCCATGTGGAGGTCAGAGGACAACTTTGCAGAGTTGGTCTTCCCCTTTCAGGTTATTGGGTTTTATGAGGCCTTTATCTGCTGAGCACTCCTACTGGCCTTATTTGTTTATTTTTCTTTATTTATTACATTTTTTATTAGGAGGCATTTCTATTATAGCACTCCTGTAGAAGTCAAAGGACAACTTGCAAGAGTTGATTTGATTCTCTGCTTCCAAAAAGTAGGCCTAAGGCTTGAACTCTGTTCCTCAATCTTGGTGACAAACATCTCTCTCTCCCACCTGAGCTATCTTGCTGAGCATCATTAGTTCTTTTTTCTTTTTTTAATATAATTTTTTATTAAAAATTTTTTTTTCAGCTGGGCGGTGGTGGCGCACGCCTTTAATCTCAGCACTCGGGAGGCAGAGCCAGGCGGATCTCTGTGAGTTTGAGGCCAGCCTGGGCTACAGAGTGAGTTCTAGGAAAGGTGCAAAGATACACAGAGAAACCCTGTCTCAAAAAAAAAATTATTTTCTTTCCTTTTACATACCAACCCCTGTTCCCCCCTTCCTCCTCTTCTCCTGCTCCCACACCTACCCCCATCCCACCCCATCCCCTCCTTATAGAGGGTAAGGCCTCCCTTGGGTAGTCAACACAGGCTGTCATACCATGTTGGGGACAGACCTAGGCCTCCCCACTGCATCAAGGCTGAGTAAGGCGTCGCACCATAGGGTATGGGCTCTAAAAAGCCAGTTTGTGTACCCGGGATAAGTCCTGGTCCCATTGCCAGGGGACCCACAAACACATCAAGCCATGCAACTTTCACCCACATTCAGAGGGCCTAGTTCAATCCTATGCAGGCTCCTCAGCTGTGAGTCCAGAGTCCGTGAGCTCCCATTAGCTTGGGTCAGCTGTCTGTGTGGTTTTTCCCATCAAGATTCTGATCCGCCTTGCTCTCACAACCCTTTCTCCCTCTCTTCAACTGAAGTCCAGGATCTTGGCCAAATGCTTGGCTGTGGGTGTCTGCATCTGCTTCCATCTTTTACTGGATGGATGTAGGTTCTATGATGACAGTTAGGGTAGACACCAATCTGAGTGCAGGGGAAGGCTAGTTCAAGAATACTCTCCACCATTGCTATGAGTCTTAGCTGAGGACAATCTTGTGAGTTCCTGGGGTTTTCACTAGCTGCAGATTTCTCCCCATCTCCTTACTGGTACACTCTGTCAAGGTATCTCTTTCATTGCTCTCCCTCCCTGTCTCTCCCCCATGTTCCCATGTTCCCACCTCCCATCCACTCCCCCATTCCCCTTCTCAGTTTGCCCAGGAGATCTTAACCCTTTCCCCTTCCCAGGAGGCTGAGGCAAAAGAGCCTCATGTTTGAGTTCAGAGTCTAACAAATTGTCAAAATATATGTTTATTATCTCATAAGAATTATGATTACACCCTTTAATTTTTTTTAATCAATCTGAGTTTTTCTATACTGTACAACCAGACAACCTGAACTCAAACATGAAGTTCTTCTGCCTCAGCCTCCTGAATGCTAGAACTACAGGTGTGTACACCTTACTGTATCAGAAACATGATTATATTATTTTCAATTGCAGCTGGGTAGAGATTTGTTTAAAATCCAAATGTTGCAGTTCTATATAGCATACTGACACAGAAATAATATTTTTGCATGTCTAATATATGCACATAGAACAAAATCTTAAAGTTATATAAGGATATACACTGACAATCAGGCCTCCCTGATTCTCCCTCATCTCAAATTCACCAATTTCTCCCTTTGAAGAGACTGTTGGCAGTCTCATGTGTTTCCTTTGATAGGTAAATCCATGGTGCTTTGATTAGGAAACAGAGTAATTGCCTTTTCCCTAGCAAGCTCTTAGTACCTGGCAATGTAAAAATGAAGTGGGCAAAACTAATGTTCTAGGTATTGGGATGGAACAGTGTCTTTCCTTGAATTTTCTCAACTTTGTCTTCAGAAAACATATTCTCAGAGCAGGTCACAAGATATTTGTTGCAACTACTTCTAGCTGGACAAAACACTAATGGACACACTGATTGTGAACATACAATAGCCAGCATACCTCACAGATCCAGAAATTTCAGTAAATGCTTTGGGTGGATTGTTGAACAAGCAGGGAGGTGTGCTTTTATGCAAGATGGAATCAGTGAGAAACTGTTCACTATTTTCTAAGTAGCTAGAGAAGATTTCATCAAGGAGGTGTTGTGTAAAAGACAGAAAGTTGGCCCCTGGCTCAGTGATGTACAGAAGGCATTCCAGCAAGATCTGTGGTCCAAGGGAAATCCTGGAATTAAGATTTGGGATAAAAGGGGGGGGGGGAGGCAGTAACTGATACTTATTTATGAAGAGCAGAAGAGATAAAATTAGAATGCCAGTGAGAAGCAATGCTGTGAGTGTGTGGCAATATGGGCTGAACCACCCATGGCATTTATGGATAATGAAGCCTTATGTAAACTTCTGTATAGAGAAGTCAATCTCCTAATATTTACTATACCTTCTACATTCCTGGAGCCGTCATGGGAATGTCATTCACTTCTGAATTTCTCTCAGAAGCACGAAAGAATGGATTGTGGAGAACAGCAGCAGATTTTCTACATTGTAGCCATCTCACAAGTTGACCCTATTTACTAAATGGTCATGGCTTTACTTAATAAGTTGTTGCAGCTATTTCATTTGCACATTTATATATAAATGTGTTTTTTTTTCCTGCAGGGAGCTATCCTGTGCCTTTTAAGATGTCAAACAGTGTCCCTGGTCCCCATAGGACTCCCCTGAAAATGTCTCTAGATATTGGCAAATGTCCCATGGAGAACTACTAAAAGCTTCATGAATCTTTTTTGTTTGCTTTGGTCTTCTGAGACAGGTTCTTGCTTTATTAGCCAGGCTGGTGTCGAATTTACAATCCTCCCTTAGTCTCCTCTGTACTTGGATTACAGGTGTATCCCTCCATACCTTGCTGAATCTTTTTGTTCTATAGAAACTTTTCAAATTAATATTTAAAATGTTTATCAAAAGATATTCCTAAAGGTTCAATAATGGCATTCATATCTTGGTACTACCAAACCAGTTGTCTAATTGGACTTACAGCTTACTTAACAGGAGGAAAATCATTTCCTACTACAGGAAACCTAGTCAGCTATCCAGGGCTAGTGAGGTATTGTGCTGACTGCCTCCCAGAGTCAGCAGAGAGTATGGTTCCCAGAGCTGGCAGTGAATTACCTCCACCATGTTGAAAAGCTGAGGTGGGCGGGGTCAGCAGCCAAGGCTGCCGTAATTTAGCAGTTTAAAATCTCTCCTGGTCAGAGAAAAATTATAGTCACAATAAGGCAGATTCAGATGGAATAAAACTTTAAGTGGCTTATAGAATATATAAAAATGTACATAGGCTTGGAAGAGAGATGAAAAGGAGTATATCCAGTTATATAAAGAAATAGTTTTTAAAAATAAAGTCTTTTAAAGAGACCGTAAAAGTAATATAAAAAATAAGCCACATAAAGATGGAAATCACACAGAGTCTAGATTATATTGTCTTCGGGACAACTGCAGAAAGACATTTGATCGTAAAGGCTGCTCAGTTAAACTAATATGTATATTTTAAAGGTATCTTGACTTCAAGATACTTGTGTTTAAGGATATGGTGCTTTGGAAAAGAGGTTCTGCTTTTGTTTCCACAGAAGATGAGAACCTATGGATTGCTTCCAAGCTAATATGGTTTGATCAAGGAAGACCCCCTGAAAGGTCTCCAGATGTTCCAACATCCAAAGCATCTTCAAGACAACTGGCTCAGACAATGCAGCCTCACAGACTATTCCAGTCAGGATTTGACCATAATTTTTAATTTTCTCAGGATCCTCATAAGATTGCCAGCACACCCATCTAGCAGGAAGTAGTATGAGAAGCTATGCCCAAATTCCCAAAATACTGTTTATAAATGTTTGTTTTTATTTAAAGGGGGTTTATTATAAATGCAATCTCTTTCTAAAGAAAAAATGGGATATTATAGATATGATAGGATACAGAGTAACAACTTGTTTAAAATGTTTTATGTTGCTATGAATCTTAGTTTATTGATACAAATATAATTTTGTTATACTGAGTCTACATTTCTACTCTTGTTTAAAGTATTTTGTTTGACCTGTCAGAACGGCTACGATCAAAAACACCAATGACAGTCAATGTTGGAGAGGATGTGGAGCAAAGGGAACACTCCTCCACTGTTGGTGGGAATGTAAACTTGTACAACCACTGTGGAAATCAGTATGGCTGTTTCTCAGAAAATTAGGAATCGAACTACCTCAAGACCCAGCCATCCCACTCTTGGGCATATACCCTAGGAATGCTGATTCATACCATAAAGATACATGCTCAGCTATGTTCATAGTGGCACTATTTGTAATAGCCAGAACCTGGAAACAACCTAGATGCCCATCAACGGAAGAATGGATGAAAAAAATGTGGTACATATACACAATGGAGTACTACACAGCAGAGAAAAACAATGAAAGCATGAAATTTGCAGGCAAATGGATGGAACTAGAAAAAATCATCCTGAGTGAGGTAATCCAAACCCAGAAAGACAGTCATGGTATGTACTCACTCATAAGTGGATTCTAGATATAAAATAAAGAACAATCAGACCACAACCCATAGAACCATGGAGGCTATATATATAGCATGGAGGTCTCTAGGACGACTGTGGCTTATAATAAATTTTGTTTTTACTCAATTATTGAAAAAAAATAGCCAAATGAATGGAAACACATGAAATATGAACCAAAGGCTGAGGGGCCCCCAGCTGGATCAGGCCCTCTGAATAGGTGAGACAGTTGATTGACTTGATCAGTTTGGGAGGCAACTAGGCAGTGGGACCATGTCCTGTGCTCATTGCATGAGTTGGCTGTTTGAAACCTGGAGCTTATGCAGGGACACTTGGCTCAGTCTGGGAGGAAAGGACTGGACCTGCCTGGACTGGGTCAACCAGGTTGATCGCAGTCCTTGGGGGAGGCTTTGCCCTGGAGGAGGTGGGAATGGGGGCTGGGCTGGGGGTAAGGGGAGGGGGTGGGAGGGGGAGAATAGGGAAACCCGTGGCTGATATGTAGAACTGAATGATATTGTAAAATAAATAAATAAATAAATAAATAAATAAATAAAGTATTTTGTTTGTGCAACTCATTTGAAATTGTAGTGTATAGTTGAGAAATACAGATTAATAGTCATCTATGATAATCAAACTTATAGTCATGTTAGTTAAGTTTTCTAGGTATACATAGATATATTTCAATTAGGTAGGTAATCTTCAAACACTTCAAAGACCTACATAATACAACATTTAAAATGTTTTAAAAACTTATACTTTCTGGACAGTGAGACACATCTGCTTCTGGCAGCACCGATTTACTTCAGAAAGGAAGATGGGAATCAAAGACACTCCATAGGGAGTTTATCTTCTTCTTGGCAGAACTGGCCATTTGGGCAAGAAACTGTTCTTGCCTGGACTGCTTCACAATATGTTGTATCAACTGGACATGCAGGACCCATGGGAAAATGACCACTAAATTTTGCCAAAATAAGGCAAGATAGTCCTTCGGGTTCCTGCTTCAAAGAGGAGACTGTCAGACATTCTGCAGAACACAGGGAGAAGTGACTAAAAAATTCTAGGGCTATGGGCTGAAGATGGATGCCCCAACATTGCAATGGAACTTTGGGTGACTGTCCAGGCAGGCAGCTGTCTCTGACATTTCCAGAATTTTCAAAGTTGCTTACAAGACATTTCCTGTTTACTTAGGTAATATTATTTATCCTTCTGGGATCTTTGATGTAGTTGAAGACTAGATAGTTATAATTATAGTTTTCCTTAGTAATGATAAAAGATAAATTAGATATGAAACTTTATATCACAAATACAGGATAGATGGAATATTTTCTTTAATTTTGCCAAATACAAATAGACTAGATATTGTAACTGTAAATCTTGCTTGATAACTGTTCTATTATATGTAATTTTACTATGTTAAAGTTAAAACCTTCCTTTTTGATTGGACAGAAAAGGGAAGGTGCTGTGGGATATCTTTCTGTATGCTGTGAATATGCGTTTCTCTGATTGGTTGATAAATAAAGGTGTATTGCCCTATGGCAAGGCAGCTTAGAGGCAGGCAGGAAGTAGATAGGAAGAAAGGAGAGGCAGAGAAGAGATGCCAGCCGCTGCCAGGAGAAGCAAGATGTGAAAGTACTGGTAAGCCACAGCCACGTGGCAACTTAAAAATTAATAGAAATGAGTTAAGTTATAGGAGTTAGCTAGCAAGAAGCCTGAGTCATTAGGCCATACAGTTTATAAGTAAGATAAGCCTCTGTGTGTTTACTTACTGAGTGGTTGCAGGACCGGACAGGACACAGGAAAACCTCCTACTATAGTATTAGATCTTAGAGGACAATCTACTAGTACAACTTGACTAAACCAGTATAATTCCTAACTTCATTCTAAATACTTATTCTTATACCCACAGATAAGTGTAGCTCTCACCTTTCATCAAAGAAGCTTCCCAGTGAAGCAGACTGCAGCCATTAAAGAAAACCATAACTGATCAAAATGCAGAGAACAGCTGATTGTGGGTTTTTTTATCCATAACTGATATATCCACAACACAACTCCCATACATAAGGCTCAGGGAACATTGTGAAAGAGAGAGTGGAAGTATCATGAGAGCCAGAGAGCCAGGAAATCTTCTGTGAGATTGCGTCTCCAAGAAATGCCTGAGAAGCATCACCCATGATACCTTAACAATACAGTTGCCTAAACAAGACATGAACAATGACATATAGACATGTTAACACAAAGGGGGAAAATCTCACAGGGGCTCAACCCTAGTCAAAAAACTATAAGCAACTAAGGACTACTGATAGAAAGAGAATTAATCTTCCCCAGGGATGAGCCCTCTAATTGGTTATCCAATATCAAGTGGTCAGCCCTGAAATCACAAACATACAAACAACACCAAACAAACTCAGCAGGTTGTAGTTACAGATTTATGCAGATATGAAGCAATAATAATTAAAGAAAAAGTGTTCATGAAAGGGAACACATGAGTGGGGAAAAATTGGAGTGAGGAGGATGGAGGAATTATGTAATTATATTTTATTTTAAAAATTGCAAACAATGAAATATTTCTACATTATAGAAAATGTAGATAATACAAAAAATCCCACTATGTAAAAAAACTTCATCATTATAAAAAAAATTATCAAAATACTGCATTTATGTACATAAAGATTAAATAGTACCAAAAGGCTTAGAATGAAAAACAGTATCTCTTGCCCCAGTCTTCCATGAAGGTAGTCTCATTCTCTAAAGGTTACCACAATTGTTTATGAGACGGGGCTTAATGTAGCCCAGGCTGGCCACGTAGCTGAGGATGTAATCTTGAATTCCTGATGCTCCTATCTCTGCCTCTGGAGTGCTGGCTTTAGACTTGTGCCATCACAACAGGTTTCCTGCAGTACCAGGGATTGACTTCAGAGATGTTTGCACACTTGGCAAGGATTCTAGCAACTGAGCTTTACCTTTAGCACTGAGCTACCACTTATAAGCATTTCTGACTTGGGTTTTTCTAATGGTTCATGCCATATCCATTAACTTGTGCTATAATTTGGATATGGCTTTTCTTCCAAGTTTCATTTGTTGGTAGCTTTGTCCTCAGTGTGGTTGAGGCTTTGTTGAAGCTGATGTTGTATAACCTTGAATAGGAGATTGTCATTTGTGCCATACCTCTTGGGAGAGATTAATGTAGTTTTCACTGGACTCTAATTAGTTCCTTTGAGAACATTGAGATTGGCCCCTGAATCTCTTTGGCTTCCCTTCTTTCCATTTGATCCCGCTCATGATCCCACATGGTACCTTATGATAGATCTAGAAGGTCCTCAACAGAACCCAGCATCTTGAATCTCCAGAACTGTGAGCCAAAAAAAAAAAAAATACATTCTGTATAAAGCACACAGCCTCCGGTGTTGAGTTAGAGCAATGGGGACTAATATATCCTGTTAATGCACTAATTTACACAAACAAAATATTTTTAAGCACTGTGTTTGTTTGCTAAGGTTACCATAACAAAATACCACACCTCCTAATCCTTCTAATCCTATCAAAGCATTCTATTTCCTGGTAACATTAAAATATGCGATCCACTGGGGGCCATTCTCAGCCATGCAACACAAAAAATATATGCAGTAAATGAGGAGAGGGCTCTTGAAAAGGTCCCAAGTTTCGTTTCCAGCACCAGTGACTCAAAACTGACTGTAACTCCAGCTCTAGCGGATATAACAACCTCTTTTAGTCTCTCTGGACACACACACACACACACACACACACACACACACAGCATACACACAGAGAGACACATATACATGAATAAAACTAAAAGTATTTTTAGAACAGTAAATGAATGCTATGGAGGAAAAACCAAAGAAAGGAGATAGACAGTATTCAGTCAGGGGGCTGCAATTTCAAATACAGTGGCCAGAGCAAACCTGAGAAGTAGGTGTTTTAATAAGCACCTGAAGGAGATGATAGAGTAAGTCACAATAATATCCAGAGAAAGATGATTCTAGGCAGAAAGCATAGCTGGTTTTAAGGTCCTAAAGTGGCAACAGGTATAGATCACTCAAGAAACAGCAAGGCAGCCGTGGGACTGTTGCAAAATGAGCAGGAGGACTAGCAGGAGCTGCCGGGAGAGGGAATGGTGAGGCAGACAATTGTGTAAAGCTTAGGTAGCCATTGCAATCACAGTCTTTTGTTCTGAGTGAGCCATGGAGACAGAGTTTAAGTTTTAAGTTTTAAGAAAATCTCTTCAGCCACTGTGTTAATAATAGACTAAAAGGGGGCAAAGGTGGAAGCAGAGAAACCAGTGACCGGAATAGTGTAAGAATCCATTTTCTCTAAATCATTCCTTGCTTTACCAACTGTAAACAGCATCTATTGCTTCCTGGTGTGATAGATGGGGATTTACCACTTACACTACAGCACCTCCCTCTCTTCCCCCTAATACATTACTATTTTTAGTTCCCCTCTTTAGTTTCCTCCACCACAGACAACAGATGTAATGTGCATCTTTTGGTTTGTCCTTTGCTTGTTTGTTTGTTTGTTTGCTTGCTTGTTTTTAAACAGTCTTTTGTGCCTTTATAAACATCTGTTTCTCATTCACCTATAGATAGTGTCTCTGGATTTCACACTTCTTAAAATTAGAATATTGATGTCTCTGTGTGTCTTTCTATCTCCTCAAATTCTACGTTCTGTAAGCTTTTACACTAAATTTGTTAGCAATAAAAGCTGTTTTTGCTAGGCAATGATGGCACACACCTTTAATCCCAGCACTCTAGAGGTGAATCTCTGTGAGTTCAAGGCCAGCCTGGCCTACAAAGTGAGTTCCAGAACTTTGAATGCCAGGGTTGTTACACTAAGAAACTCTGTATCAAAAGACGAAAACAAACAAACAAACAAGCTAAGTTTTCTGTTTGTTTTTTTTTAGCTTGGATTCCATAAAAAACAATAAAATAGTGTTTAGCTTTTAATTATGATTGTATTTTCTCCTTTTGCAGCTCCAGTGATACAGCCTCCTCTGCTTTATCTCAGCTACCTTTCAGCTTCTTTTTCATTTTGTTTATGTTTATTTTTAAATGTATTTCATTTGTTATTATGGTATGTGTGCTTCGGTGTGGATACATTCACAGCACAGCACATACAGAGGACAACTCTGTGTAGTTGATTCTCTCCTGTGGTTATCTGCACAAGACCTGCATAAAATCAAGCTGGCCAAAATTCCAGCCTGAAAGAATACACAGGAATGCACAAGTGCCCACCCCTGGCTGAGGAGCCATTTGCAGCTGATGGTTATTCAGGGAAGGAAAAGCCATTATTTTTCTTTGGGGGTGTGGCCAGTAGTAGTCATGCTCTGGATAGATCTACACTTATTTTTTAAACTTAATGCATATTGCGCACAATTGCATGTCAGCACATAGATATTTAATCTTTAAAATTATATTTATTAGCTGAATGTGGTAGTGCACACCTTTTGTTTGTTTGTTTTTTGTTTTTTGAGACAGGGTTTCTCTATGTAACGGTCCTGGCTCTCTTGGATCTCACTTTGTAGACCAGGCTGGGCTTGAACTCACTGAGATCCACCTGCCTCTACCTTCCAAGTGCTGGGATTAAAGTTGTTCACCACCACTGCCTGGCTGGTAGTGCATACCTTTAATCTCAGCATTCAGGAGGCAGAGGTAGGTAGATCTCTGAGTTCAAGGATAGCCTGGTCTACAGAGTGAGTTCTAGGACAGCCAGGGCTACAACAGAGAAACTCTAGTTTGTGTGACAGTTTGTGTTCTTACAAATACAGCTTGCCTGGAGATCAGAGAAGCAGAGCTGTAGCCACTAGAAACTTCTTACCTCCATGAATCCTCAAACCAAATGGAGGGCATGAGATCTTATCTCCACCCACCTCATATTCCTGTCTCCACCTCCCCAGTGCTGGGATTAAAGGCATGCACCACCACCACATCCTGTTCTGTTTCTCTTTTTAGACTGGTGCAATCTCGTGTATCCCAGGGTGGCCTTGAACTCCTGATCTCCATGCTTCCTCCTCCCAAGTGCTGGGATTAAAGGTGTGTGCACCACTGCCTGATCTCTATCTCTATGGGTAACTAGTAGCTACCTCCACACTCTGATTTCCAGGCAAGCTTTTTTTTTTGGGGGGGGGTTCTTTTTCTTTCTTTCCTTTTTTTTTTTTTAAAGATTTATTTATTTATTATGTATACAGCATGTATGACTGCAGGCCAGAAGAGGGCACCAGATCTCATTACAGATGGTTGTGAGCCACCATGTGGTTGCTGTGAATTGAACTCAGGACCTTTGGAAGAGCAGTCAGTGCTCTTAACCTCTGAACCATCTCTCCAGCCCTCCAGGCAAGCTTTATTTGTCAGAACACAAACAAAATATCATACAACACTGTCTTGAAAAAAAAACATTTTTTGTTTATGTGCATGCTCATAGGCGCACACACACACACACACACACACACACACACAACACAGCACGTGCATGGAAGTCAAAGGATATCATGAGGAATAGGTTCTCTTGTTTCACCATGTGTGTCCCAAGTATTGAACTCAGCTCATCTGGTTTCATGGGAAGCACCTTTATCCACTGAGCCATCCCTAGAAATTTAATTTTTAAGATTTAACTTTTGGGTTGATGAGATAGCTTAGCAGGTAAAAGTGCCTGCCATCAAGCCTATTGACATGAGCTCCATCCTTGGGATCCACATAGCAAAAGGGCAGAACCAACTCTCAAACATTGTCCTTTAACCTCTATATGTGCACAGACTCTGACCTACAGACTAAAACACACACACATGAACCGATCGATGTAAAAAAAATTTTAATTTAAACTTAAAAAATTTCTGCCACAGAATTTCTAACTCACCCCAGTAAATATAATGCTGAATATCAATTTTTTTAAAAACAGAATTCTCATGTAATGGAGACACTAAGAGACCATGGATGCCAGCCTAGACTAATATACCAAGCAAAACTTTCAATCATCACAGACAGAGTGAACAAGACATTCCAAGACAAAGCCAGATTTAAACAATACTTATCCACAAGCCCAGCCCTACAGAAAGCACTAGAAGGAAAATTCCAACCTAAGGAAGTCAGATACACCCACGAAAACACAAGCAATAGATTATACCACAGCAGTAAACCCCAAAGAACAAAAGTACACACACACATTACCACCAAAAAATATCAGGAATGAACATTCACTGGTCATTAATATCCCTTAATATCAATGGACTTAATTCACCTATAAAAAGACACCGGCTAACAGAATGGATACAAAAGCAGGACCCATCTTTTGCTGCATACAAGAAACACACCTCAAATTCAAAGATAGACACTACCTAAGAATAAAAGGCTGGGAAAAGTCTTTCCAATCAAATGGTCTTAAGAAGCAAGCAGGTGTAGCCATCCTAATATCCAGCAAAATAGACTTCAAACTAAAATCAATCAAAAGAGATCAAGAAGAGCATTACATACTCATCACAGGAAAGGTCCACCAAGATGAAGTTTCAGTTATGAACATTTATGCCCCAAACACAAGGGCACCCACATATGTAAAAGAAACATTACTAAATCTTAAATCACATATAAAAACCCCACACATTAATAGTGGGAGACTTCAACACCCCACTTTCACCACTGGACAGATCTGCCAAATCGAAACTTAACAAAGAAATAAAGGACTTAACTGATGTTATGACTCAAATGGACTTAATCGATATCTACAGAACATTCTATCCTAACAAAAAAGAATATAGCTTCTTCTCAGCATCCCATGGAACCTTCTCTAAAATCGACCACATACTTGGCCACAAAGCAAATCTCAACAGATACAAAACAATTGGAATAACCTCCTGTGTTCTATCAGACCACCATGTTTAAAGTTAGATTTCAACAACAACAAAAACTACAGAAAACCTACAATCTCATGGAAACTGAATAATGCTCAACTGAATCACCAATGGGTTAAGGAAGAAATAAAGAAAGAAATTAAAGACTTCCTAGAGATCAATGAAAATGAAGACACCACATACCCAAACTTATGGGACACTATGAAAGCAGTGCTAAGAGGAAATTCATAGCACTAAATGCCCACATAAAGAAGTTGGAGAAATCTCACACTAGTGACTTAACAGCACACCTGAAAGCTCTAGAACAAGAAGAAGCAAAGTCTCCCAGGAAGAATAGACGCCAGGAAATTATCAAATTGAGAGCTGAAATCAATAAAATAGAAACAAAGAGAGCAATACAAAAATTAATGAAACAAAGAGTTGGTTCTTTGGAAAAATCAACAAGATAGACAAGCCCTTATCCAAACTAACCAAAAGCAGAGAGAGAGCATCCAAATTAACAAAATCAGAAATGAAAAGGGAGACATAACAACTAACACTGAGGAAATCCAGAAAATCATCAGGTCATACTTCAAAAACATCTACTCCACAAAACTGGAAAATCTAAAAGAAATGGATAATTTTCTGGATAGGTACCACATACCTAAGTTAAATCAAGACCAGATAAACTATTTAAATAGCCCAATAACCCCTAAAGAAATAGAATCAGTCATTAAAAGTCTCCCAACCAAAAAAAAAAAAAAAAAAAAAAAAAAAAAAAAAAAAGCCCAGGACCAGATGATTTCAGCGTAGAATTCTACCAGATCTTCAAAAAAGAGTTAATACCAATACTCTTTAAATTGTTCCACACAATAGAAACAGAAGGAACATTACCAAATCCTTCTATGAGGCTACAATTACCCTGATTCCTAAGCCAAACAAAGATGCAAGAAAGAAAGAGAACTACAGACCAATCTCCCTCATGAACATTGATGCAAAAATACTCAATAAAATACTGGCAAACAGACTCCAAGAACACATCAAAACAATTATCCACCATGATCAAGTAGGCTTCATTCCAGGATGCAAGGTGGTTCAACATATGAAAGTCTGTCAATGTAATACACCATATAAACAAAGTGAAAGAAAAAAAAACCATGATCATCTCATTAGATGCTGAAAAGGCATTTGACAAAATCCAATACCCCTTCATGATAAAGGTCTTGGAGAGATCAGGAATACAGGGAACATACCTAAACATAATAAAGGCAATTTACAGCAAGCCAACAGCCAACATCAGATTAAATGGAGAGAAACTCAAAGCGATTCCACTAAAATCAGGAACAAGGTTGTCTGGTCTCCCCATACTTATTCAATATAGTACTTGAAGTTCTAGCCAGAGCAATAAGACAACATAAGGAGATCAAGGGAATACAAATTGGAAAGGAAGAAGTCAAGCTTTCACTATTTGCAGATGACATGAGTGACCCCAAAAATTTGACCAAGGAACTCATACAGCTTATAAACACCTTCAGCAACATAGCAGGATACAAGATTAACACACAACAACAACACACACACACACACACACAAATCAGCAGCCCTCCTATATACAATTGACAAACAGGCTGAGAAGGAAATCAGAGATACATCACCCTTTACAATAGCCACAAATGATATAAAATACCTTGGGGTAACTCTAACTAAGCAAGTGAAGGACCTATATGACAAGAACTTTAAGTCCCTGAAAAAAGAAATTGAAGAAGATGTTAGAAAAATGGAAAGATCTCCCATGCTCATGGATAGCAGGATTAACATAGTAAAAATGGCAATCTTACCAAAAGCAATCTACAGATTCAATGCAATCCCCATCAAAATACCAACACAATTCTTCACAGACCTGAAAGAACAATACTCAACTTCATATGGAAAAACAAAAAACCCAGGATAGCCAAAAGAATCATGTACAATAAAACAACCTCTGGAGGCATCACGATCCCTGACTTCAAGCTCTACTATAGAGCTACAGTAATAAAAACAGCTTGGTACTGGCATAAAAACGACATGTGGACCAATGGAATCGAATTGAAGACCCTGACATTAACTCACACACCTATGAACATATAATTTTTGACAAAGAAGCCAAAACTGTACAATGGAAAAAAGAAAGCATCTTCAACAAATGGTGCTGGCATAACTAGATGTCAACATGTAGAAGGCTGCAAATAGATCCATATCTGTCACCGTGCACAAAACTTAAGTCCAAGTCGATCAAAGACCTCAACATAAATCCAGTTACTCTGAACTTGATAGAAGAGAAAGTAGGAAATAGTCTTGAACGCATTGATACAGGAGATCACTTCCTAAATATAACACCAGTAGCACAGACACTGAGAGAAACAATCAATCAATGGGACATTTTGAAACTGAGAAGCTTTTGTAGAGCAAAGGACATAGTCAACAAGACAAAGCGACAGCCTACAGAATGGGAAAAGATCTTCACCAACCTCACTTCTGACAGAGGGCTGATATCCAAAATATATAAAGAACTCAAGAAATTAGACATCAAAATGCCCAACAGTCCAATTAAGAAATGGGCTATAGAGCTAAACAGAGAATTCTCAACAGAGGAAGCTCAAATGGTTGAAAGACATTTAAGGAATTGCTCAACATCCCTAATCATCAGGGAAATGCAAATCAAAATGACTTTAAGATACCACCTTACACCCGTCAGAATGGCTAAGATCAAAAACACTGAAGACAGCTTATGCTGGAGAGGATGTGGAGCAAGGGGAACACTCCTACACTGTTGGTGGGAATGCAAGCTTGTACAGCCACTTTGGAAATCAATATGGCGTTTTCTTAGAAAATTAGGAATCAATCTCCCCCAAGACTCAGCTATACAACTCTTGGGCATATTCCCAAGGAATACTCAATCATACCACAAGGACACATGCTCAGCTATGTTCATAGCAGCATTATTTGTAATAGCCAGAACCTGGAAACAGCCTAGATGCCCTTCAACTGAAGAATGGATAAATAAAATGAGGTACATATACACAATGGAATACTACTCAGCAGAGAAAAAACAATGACATCATGAGGTTTGCAGGCAAATGGATGAATCTAGAAAAAATCATCCTGAGTGAGGTAACCCAGACTCAGAAAGACAAATATGGTATGTACTCACTCATAGGTAGATACTAGATATAAAACAGAGGATAACTAAACTGCTACTCACAACTCCAGGGAGGCTACCTAGAAAGAGGACCCTCAGAAAGACACAGGGATCAAAGACAGAAAAATGGATGAGATCTACATGAGCAAACTGGACGTGGGGGTCTGGGGGTAGTGAAGGGCAAGGGTCGAGGGAAAGAGAGCTTAGGGGAGGGGGAGATCCCAGCTGGATCAAGAACAGAGAGGGAGAACAAGGAAAAAGAAACCATAATAAATGAAGACCCCCATGGGAATAGGAAGAAGCAAAATGCTAGAGAGGTCCCCAGAAATCCACAAAGATACCCCCACAATAGACTACTGGCAATGGTCGAGAGACAGCCAGAACTGACCTACTCTGGTGGCCAAACACCCTAAGTGCTAGAACTCTCATCCAATGACTGATGGAAGCAGATGCAGAGATCCACGGCCAGGCCCCAGGTGGAGCTCCAGGAGTCCAATGGAGAGAAAGAGGAGGGATTGTATGAGTGAGAATTATTGAGACCAAGCTTCGAAAAAGCACAGGGACAAATAGCCAAACTAGTGGAAAGACATGAACTATGGACCTATAGCTGAGGAGCCCCCAACTGGATCAGGCCCTCTGGATAAGTGAGACAGTTGATTAGCTTTAACTGTTTGGGAGGCACCCAGGCAGTGGGACCGGGACCTGTCCTTAGTGCATGAGCTGGTTGTTTGGAACCTGGGGCCTATGCTGAGACACTTTGCTCATCCTGGTTGAAGGGAGGAGGGGACTGAATCTACCAGGCTGAGCTGAATCCCCAGGGGAGTCCTTGCCCTGGAGGAGATGGGAATGGAGTGGGGGCTGGGGGGGGGGACGGGAGGAGGGAGGATAGGGGGATCCGTGACTGATATGTAAAATTAAATTATAAAATAAAAACAAAAGTAACAGCCTAGACACTTCCCCACCTTTCCTCTTGTAGTGGTTTGAATGAAAAATGGTCCCCATAGGCTCCTAGGGAATGGCATTGTTTGAAAGGATTAGGACTTGTGATCTTTTGGGAGGAAGTTTGTCACTGGGGTGGGCTTTGGGATCTCAAATGCTCAAGCTCGTCCCAGAGTCTCCCTCTTTCTACTGTCTTCAGATCTGGATACAGAATTCTCAGGACCATGACCGACTATGTGCTGTCAGGTTTCCCACCATGCTAATAATGGACTAATCCAATCCTGTAACTAAGTCCCAGTTCAATCTTCCTTTTATACGAGTTGTGGTCACGTTTACTCTTCACAGCAATAGAACACTGACTAAGACACCACCGATCCAGTTCGAAACCTCCCTCTCTCTCTCCCTAGGAAACAAACAGGCCAACAGAAATACAAACAAACAAACCAGAATAAAAAAAAACAAATAAGGAAAAGGAAAAATGTACAAAACAAAACACAAGAAACATTTTTAAAAGGGAGGACCTGTTTCCAGCAGTAAATGGCAACACAAAATGAATTCAGTGGTATATTTAGAGATGTTTTCTGTCATATTGTTTTGTTCAGCCATTTTTAATCTTTTTTTTGTTTTTTTTTGTTTTTTGTTTTTTGTTTTTGTTTTTTGTTTTTTTGGTTTTTCGAGACAGGGTTTCTCTGTGTAGCTTTGCGCCTTTTCCTGGAACTCACTTGGTAGCCCAGGCTGGCCTCGAACTCACAGAGATCCGCCTGGCTCTGCCTCCCAAGTGCTGGGATTAAAGGCGTGCGCCACCACCGCCCGGCAAACATTTATTTATTTATGTATACAGCATATGTGACTGAAGGCCAGAAGAGGGCACCAGATCTCATTACAGGTGGTTGTGAGCCACCATGTGGATGCTGGGAATTGAACTCAGGACCTCTGGAAGAGCAGTCAGTGCTCTTAACCTCTGAGCCATCTCTCCAGCCCATTTTTAATCTTATTGTCTTTTGTTTACCTATTATGGTTTCAATTTCCTGTTTTTTATGGTTTGTGTGTGCGTGTCTGCATATGTATCTGTTTCTTATGCTTTTTTGTTTTGTTTTGCATTGCATGTAACAAATTATTTTCAATAAAAAGAAAAAAATTAAAAATAAGGAACTTAAGTTGGGGTAATATTACTGATAACCATCCTAAGTAAAAACTTTTTCATAATTTTCTGTATATGTTAGTACAATGGGATATTGACATTTTTGTGATACAGTAATATTCTCTGTGAAGATTATTATGTTGGTGGTAGTTGAACTTTGTATAGAATATATACTGTAGGTTGACTATACCCTCAAATTAATTCCTTATTTCTCTCAATTCCCAATAAATATATTAAAACTTAAAAAAAAAAAAAACCAGAATTCTCCCCTTTTCAGATGGAGCCTGTAATATGACACTATGCTTCATCTGACCTCCAAGGTCCTCCTGGACTTGAGAATAACTAGCAAACCTCTGGCCATTCCAGGGAAATGTCCTCATTTTGATGTATCTTCTCCAGGCAAATTTAGGATATTGACTTTCATTGACTTTCCACTGATAAGCTCACCCTGCTTCATCTCCCTACAGATCTTTTTTTTCTTGTGTGTGTGTGAGGGGGGGGAGGGCACACATGCCAATGTATAGAGGTCAGAGGACAATTTGTAGAGTCAGTTCTCCCTCTACATTCACGAGAGTTCCAGGGACCAAACTCAGGTTGTCAGGCCTGTGCAGCAAGTACTTTTCCCTGCTGAGCCCTTCCCAACACATGTTTCTAACCTTGAATTCATTTGCACAGAAGCTAAGCTGAAGAGTAATTGTCAATGGTAATATGATTATGTTTTTAAAGGATTACAATTATTTCATTTACCTATAGAAATTTAATCACTGTCATTTTAAAATTCAAAAGCTATCTTTTTACTCATACAGGGTTTATTCCCATCTGACAACTTAATTAGTTTGTGTATACACATTAAATATTGGTCAACTCAGGCTACACCATAAAACTACATGGCTAAACAAACTAAAATTTTAATTTCTCATGGGTATAAAAGCTAGATGTCCCAGGTCAAGGTGTTAGTCATTTGGTTTTTGGTGAGAGCTTTCTTCCATCTTGCTGAGCTTTTGTGACCTTTCTTTCCTTTGGGGTACTCTGAAAGACAGAGATCTCCTATGTAAATTAATACATTCCTTGTCAATAAGAGTATTTTTGAGGGGTGGGGTTTGAGACAGGGTTTCTCTGTGTAGTTTTAGTGGCTGTACTGGAACTCACTTGGTAGACCAGGCTGGCCTTGAACTCACAAAGATCCGCCTGGCTTTGCCTCCCGAGTGCTGGGATTAAAGGCTTGCACCACCACCACCACCACCACCACCACCACCACCACCACCACCACTACCACCACCACCACCACCACCACCACCTGGCTCAATAAGAGTATTTTTAGAATTTATTTTATATTGATTTATTTTAATGTGTATGGGTGTTTTGTCTGCATATTTGTATGTGTACCACTTGCATGCCTGGTACCTGTGGAGATCATAAGAGGGTGTCAGATCCCCTGGAACTGGAGTTACAGATCAATGTGAGCCACCATGTGGGTGCTGGGAATTGAACTCAGGTCCTCTGGCAGAGCAGCAAGTGCTCTTAACCACTAAGCATCCCTCCAGCCCCTGTAAGATTATTTTTAAGGAGGCTAGAGAGATGGCTCAGTGGTTAAGAGCATTGGCTGTTCTTCCAGAGGACCTGAGTTCAATTCCCAGCAACCACATGGTGGCTCACAACCATCCATAATGGGATCTGGCGCCCTCTTCTGGCCTGCAAGCATGCACGTAGGCAGAATACTGTATATACAACAAAAAATAAAAAAAGAATTAATTTTAAAAAAAGATTGTTTTTAAAGGACATAGACATGTAAAAGGGCAGAAGAAAATTTACATATACTGTAATATCTATGCACACAACTAAAGCATCTATTTTTTAAAGATAACTAGGAATCTGAAGATTCAGTGACAAAATGTTAGTGTTCTATCTGGTGAGGATATGCCTGCATAGCCTCCTTATAAGTTCTATATCTAAATACAGTGATGTAGTGGTTTGAATAGGTATGGCCTACATAGACTCATGTATTTGAATGCTTGGCCCATAGGAAGTGGCACTATAGGAGGTGTGGCCTTGTTGGAGGAAGTATGTCACTGTGGTGGCAGGGTTTCTTCAAACTTCATCTCATATGTGCTCAATCCCTGCCTAGTATCTCAGTCTCCCCCTGCTGCCTGTAGATCGATGTAGAACTCTCAGCTCCTTTTCCAGCACCGTATCTGCTTGAATGCCACCATGCTCCCCACCATGATGATAATGGACTAAACCTCTGAAACTGTAAGCAAGCCACCCCAATTAAATGTTTTCCTTTATCAGAGTTGCTGCGGTCGTGGTGTCTATTCACAGCAGTAGAAACCCTAACATAGATAAGTGACATTGGGCATTAGGATTTAAACCATGTGAAGGGTGGGAGTACAGTTCAGTCCACAAAAACTGATTTAAGAATAAAGCAGAATTTCTCACTTGTTAGCAGGTATCTGAGATGTATATGGGGAGAATGTGTCTATCTACAAATATACAAAGAGTTAGAACTGGCATACCAGACAAGTGAGTAGCTTGCTTTGTAGTTGATGGGAATGATGTATAGAATGCATTCAGAATATCAAGAAGAATGATGTCAGGAATGAATAGGCAAATCATCTGGTAGAATGGGAAAAATGGCAGCAGCATCTGTTACTCACAAGCTTTAACCAAGGCAGTAGTGAGAAGCTAGCTAAGTCTTTTGTCAATGCAAACCATTCAGTAGGACTAAGTGGGCTTTTTATGAATCCCCATTCTTCAAACTATCAGCTGGGTCAAAGCTCTGCTCATCTGACTGGAATACCAACATCACCTAACCTGTATCATCCTGATTACAGGCTCACAGAAAAATGGCAACTATGTCCATTTAACTCACTCACTATGGTATTGTTGGACAGAAGTGCATTTGAATGCTTTTGATGGTGATGATTATAGAGCAAAATGAAATATAAATGGCTGCTGGCAAGTTTCATTGTAACAACTTTTATAACCCCATTATTAAGGAGATGAATATCTTCATATTCCTAAACAAGAGGTAATCACATGTCTAAAGATCTTTGCCCCTCACTTATTTTGTTAAAATGCTATTCTCATTTATTTTCCATCTTTCCCTCTTGGTGTGCATTAGTTACTATGGAAACATCAGGATATCAGAGTTTGAGTATCTCAACATCCCCAAGATCTATTAGAGTATAAAAGCAATTTCTATCATTGTATTGGGGGAGGGAGTCATTGCCATTACAAATGAATGCAGGACAAAAAAAAAATCCTGTTACCAGACAACCAGAGGCTTTATTCAGACAACACCAGATAATGGCTAGGGCTCATCTTACCTGTCCATACTGTGTACCAAGACCCAAGTAGGGACTGGAGAGATGACTCAACCATTAAGTATACTTGCTGCTTTTGCAGAAGACCCACGTTGGGTTCCCAGCATCCAGAGGATCCAAAGCGCTCTTCTTGTCTCTATGAGCACCTGCAGATGATGCATATACAAGCAGGCACACATACATATGCATTAATAAAAATAATTTTTAAAGATTCCCCACTACAGTTATCAATGATTTCTCCCCCCAAATAACATCTATATATAACAACATCAGCCTTGACTCTTTTGAGTCAGAACTTAAGAACAGTTTTAAAAATTAGTTGCCAGCCGTGGTCATGCACACCTTTATCCTAACACTCAGAAGGCAGAGACAGGGATATCTCTGTGCACTTAAGGTCAACCTGACCTACATAGTGAATTTCAGGCCACCCAGGACTATATAATGAGATATTCTTTCAAAAATTAGTGAGGGATTGAGCTAGGCGGTGGTGGCACAACTGTCTTTGATTCCAGCACTTGGGAGGCAGAGCCAGGCAGATCTCTGTGAATTTGAGGCCAGCCTCGTCTACAGAGTTGAGTTTCAGGACAGCCAGAGCTACACAGAGAAACCCTGTCTCAAAAAACCAAAACCAAAACAAACAAACAAACAAAAATTAGTGAAGAGTAACTGGATCACACTATGGAATTAATTATACATAGATTATGAAACAATTAACTTTATTATGAAAAACAAAACACACACATAACACATACATCAAATATAAAGTCCATATTCCAACCATTAGGTTTACAGTTTGGTAGGTAAATAGCTAGACAGATTGAGTAAACGGTTCTTTCTGCATTTCCTCTTACTAGAATATGTGAGAATCCCAGAAAATCTCTATCATTTACATGATTTCTTCACTCTTTAACAGATGCTCAAATATGTATTTTGCCCTCAGACCTCTGTCCACTTGCATGTACTATACATCTCTGCCACAATGTCTCACACATTCTTAAAATTGAACCCTTCCATCTGTATTTTAAAAAAAGGCTTTTCAAGGTACCCTAGAAATTATATATGTGTGTATACATATATAACATTGTAGGCAACTGACTCATACAATTATGGACTCTGATAAGTCCCATTATACAGCATCTGCAAACTGGGGACCCAAGAGATCCAATGTACAGTTCCAATCCAACTCCCAGGTCTGGGAACCAGGAGAACCAATGGTATAAATTCCATTCTGGGGGCTAGAGAGATGGCTCAGTGGTTAGGAGCACTTGTCACTCTTCCAGAGAACCCCCGGTTTGATTCCCAGCACCCATATGGTGTCTTACAACCATCTGTGATTCCAGTTTCAGGGGATCCAACCCCCTCTTCTAGCCCCCAAAGGCACCAGGCATACAGGTGCTACACAAACATACATGCAGGTTAAATGCCCATCCACATAAAACAAAAATGAATAAATACAGGCTGCAGAGATGGCTCAGTGGTAAAGAGCACCCACTGCTCTTCCAGAGGTCCTGAGTTCAATTCTCAGCAACCACATGGTGGCTCACAACCACTTGTAATGAGATCTGGTGCCTTCTGGCCTGCAGGGACACATGCAGGCAGAATATTGTATACATAATAAATAAATAAATCTTAAAAAAATAATAAATACAAGAAAATTTAATCCTATTCCAAGTGCAGTAGACCAGTGTCACAGCTTGAGAACAAACAGGAAAGTGAATTCTCCTTTCCTCCAACTTTTGTTCTCTTAGACCTCTAACAGACTGGAAGGGCTTACCCTCACTGAGAAGGGCAACTTGCTTCACTCAGTCCATTTTATTCCAATTAACTTCAAATGTTCATTCCATCCAAAACATTCTCACAGTCACACCCAGAATAATATTTAGCCAAAACCCTGAGCCCTTTGAGTTCCAATCAAGTTGACATGTACAATTGACCACCTTATCATCTTCCCTACCGGCCTTGCTACTGCTCTACAGTCTTTCCTCCGGTGCAATCCTGTAGCAACTTAACCACTCAATCTAAAAACCTCCATATTCACAATATTAAATCAGTAACTATGCTATGCAAAACTTACCTCTGAACAAATTCTTCAGCTGTGTTTTAGTTGGGGTTTCTATTGCTGTGAAAAAAAAAAATGCCGTGACCAAAAAGCAAGTTGGGGAGGAAAGGGTTTATTCGGCTTACACTTCCATATTGACGTTCATCAGTGAAGGAAGTCAGGACAGGAACTCAAATAGGTCAGGATCCTTAACCTTTAATTGTTACAACTTGCTGAATCAAAGTAGCTGAATCTGAAACAAGTTTAGTATCTTTTCTTTCAAGAATGAATGTATCTTTATGGACTTGATAAAAAGAAAAGGCAACATTTGTCCTCATCTGAACCCTGCAGATACTTTTTTCACACAAGAAATTTCAAATTCCAACAAGAGACTCATTACCCTGAATAATAATATTGATAGAGAAGTAACTTTACATGGACCTCACCTTGTAATAGAAGTCCAGTGCAACACCATTGATCATATTCTGTACATGGCCATAGATAGCCAGTTCCTTTCTCTTTCCCTATCATTTGTCAACCCAGAGCCTCTTCCTTCTCTTCAATGAGACTGAGCTCTATATTGCTTAAGATCCTCCGAAGGCTTCCGCTAAGGCCTTTCACTATAACTTCAGAGAGGTGGCAACAGTTTCTGGAATATCCATGGTGTGATTGCTGGGAAGGGTTTCCATTCTCTCTGTAGATATGGCAAAAAAAAAACACACTAATCATTTATGAGCATAAATCAATTTTTTTCTGGCAAAGATAGACTTATTTCCGATCAACCATCCCATTGAAAATGAATATAGAAGCTGAATGATTAGACGTGGTGGGGCTCACCTGCAATCTCAGAACCCAGGCAGTTGAAGTAGAGAATCTGGAATACATGGTAAGACCTTGTCTCAAGAAAAAAATGCTTGAAAGCACATTTTTTTTTATTTGATCACACTGGAGGGCCTCCAAGATAGCGAGGAATTGACAAGCTGAAATTCTGGACAGGAGGGAAATGTAGAGCAAGAAATAGATGAGCCAGATAGAGATCTGGTTACATCTTTGCTTCTAAGCAATTTGTCAGTTTGAAATCTGTGGATGAAATGTTAAAAGCCTGTGAAGAGATGGTGAAAAAATAACAGTGTCAAAGACTCTCAGAGATGTGAATAGAGTTAAAGACTCATGAAGGAAGAGTAATTGTAGTAAATACCACAAGAATCTCAGCCTATCCACTCCCAACCATTAGAATCTTATCATTGGGATAAGAGTGAATGGGAACTAGAACAGCCTTATAAAAACTAAAGGCCAGTCTCAATCTCCAATCAGATTAAGACAGTCATTTATCATTGCCAAAGGAAGAAAAAATAAATACCATCTAGAAGAAAAGAGTATCAACTCGCAGCTCTTCTACATTTTATATTGTGTTCTACACTTAATTACTAATAATGGCCCATACAAAAAAAAAAAAACAACCACTAGCCAAAATCAAGAAAAATGGGCAATATGCACAGACTTAAAGAAGATCCAGATATTAAAATTCTCAATCATAGATTTTAAATAATCATAAAGAACATATTCATGACAGAAGGGATAATTTCAGCAATGTGTGACTGGTTACATACTGTATTAGTTCCTTTCCTATTGCTGTGGTAAAACACCATGACCAAGGCAATTTATAGAAGAAAACGTTTGTTTGGGCTGTGGTTCAGAGTCTGTCATGGTAAGGAATCCTGGAAACAAGCAGCAGCTATGGTGCCTGGAGCAGAAGCTGCGGGCTCACATCTTGAATGGCATGTATAAAGCAGAGGAGGCAGAGAGAGCATTTGTGCACTAGGAATGGCATGAAGCTTTAAAACCTCAAAGCCCACCCTCAGTGACATACTTTCTCCAGCAAGGCCACACCTCCCCAAACAGCGCCATCAACTGGGGACCAAGTGTTCAAATGCATAAGCCTTTGGGGAACATTCTCATCCAAAACATTATACTCTGCACAAATATTATATCAAGGAACCGGGTTTCTTACTGGTAATCCATTGAGAAGGTCTAAGAGTAGCAACATACTAATAGCAATGACAATACTTGGTCCTAAATCAACATTCTCCACCCAAAGGAACCAAGAATCTTTGCTGAAAACACTCATTCCAACGTGTTTAGACACCAAATAAAATGGGATTGCAACTTCTTTTTGTCCCTAAAAATAAAGAATTGTTCCAAGAATTATGGGAACATGTTAAAAAGACACGGGAGCCAACTTAAAAGGGTTCCCTCTAGTAAATTTGAACATCACAATAACAGACTGAAAAAATAGTAAAGTAGAAAGCCATGAGTCCACGTTGACATGAATGAATGATGAGACACTTAACTTGCAGGGGAGATACCATAGTTATGAAGGTGATTTTCTTAGGATGAAGCTCATCTGTTGCACTCTGGGTGTTCTGTCCCCTGCGATTTCCTCAAATGTGGAAACCTTGACTGCATAATTTGTGGTAATGGGGAAATATGCTCATACTCTCCCTCAAAATAAACACAGTAAGTTTTGTGAGTATAGGCGTGTGTGTGTGTGTGTGTGTGTGTGTGTGTGTGTGTGTGGTGTCACTCATTAGCTGTAGAAAGAAATGATTGATAGACAAACATAGAGTCAAAGTTTCTTTCTGCCAGATACTTAAAGTTAACAAAGACAAGAAAATAACTTTACAGTAGAGAAAATCCAGAAAATGTCACCTTAACCAAATGAACAAAGAGAAAATCACCAATAATAAAACACAGTGGGCTGAAGAGATGGCTCAGTGGTTAAGAGCACTTGTTTTTCTTGCAAAGGACCTGAGTTCAGTTCCAATCACTACATCAGGTGGTTCACAATGACCTGACTCCAGCTCCAGGGGATCTAACAACTCTGGCCTCCAAGGGTTTTATCCAACACAAACACACACAACTATACATAATTTAAAAAATAATAAAAAATAAATCTTAAAAAATAAAACAGTGAAATAATATGGCCCCTGATAAGATGCCATGAAAAAAGAAAGCATTATTTCTTTGGTGTTAATGCCCAAATTTCATTGCTAGAATATAATCATGAGGAAATGTCAGAAAGACCCAAGTTATGGGGCATTTCACAAAATGACTAGACTATTATCTTCAAGTATTGAAAATTGAAGGACACTGAGTAGACATTAAAACAAAATGCAGTACTTGCTTCTGAATTGGATTATCTGGTTTAAGGACACTACTGAAAAACTGGCAAAACTTGCATAGGATGGTAGTGATAGCAATGTTATAATCTAATGTTGATGGTTATAATATTAGAGCTTTATAACAAAGCATTCTTATATTTTAGAAAATGCACATAGAAATGTCTAGAAATAAGAGGGTATGAGATGGGCAGTGTTCTTTGTATTGTGCTCAAAACTCTTCTGTAGGTTTGAAACTGTATTGAGGCTTATTAAAATGTCCTGTAGGGCAGGCAAGATGGCTCAGGGGGTAAAGGCACTTGTTTTTAAGCCTTAAATCCTCAGTTTGATCTCTGGGACCCACACAGCAGAAGGTGAGAACCAATTCCCACAAGCTGTCCTTTGTTCTTCACAAAGGCACTATGGAGCATGCACACAAAAACACACACAAGCTAAATAAAAATAAATGTAAAAAAATAAAATGTCTTGTGGAGTATTTTAAATGATGGATTAAAATTTATGACATCAAAATATATTCCTATCAGAACTTCCCACTAAAATAATTTGTGTAATTACAGTTGTAGCTAAGGAGTCACACTTCTTTGGCACACCTGTGACCCTGGGTGCAAATTCCAATACCACAAAAATAAATAAATAAATAAACAAATAAATCAATAATCAACAGAATAGATTGAATATTCAAAAGAAGATAAGAAGTAAGACTATGGGGAGAAACAAAGAACAGTCAAATAGAAAACACAAAATAAGATGATAGACTTATAATTTATATAACTATATCAATACTTATATTAACCATAAATAACCAATTAAACTGCGAAGACTGTTGGAATATTTTATTTTAGAGAGAGGGTTTTATTATGTAATCCAGGCTGGTCTGGAACTTGCAATGTAGACCAGGCTAGCCTCAAACTCACAGAGATCCACATAGCTCTAAACCCTGACTGTTGAGATTAAAGGCGTGCACCACCACACCTGGCCCAGACTATATTTTAACAGGAGTATTAGCTACTTTCCTATTGCTGGGATAAACCATTGTGGTTAACTTACAGAAGGAAGAGAATTTATTTGGGCTTATGGGAACAGAGAGATAAGCGTCCATTGTGGCTGGGAGGCAGCAGGCATAGCAGCTGGAACAGCAAGCTGAGAGCTGACATCTTGAACCCTAAGCAGGAAGCAGAGAGAGTGCACTAGGGATAGCAAGAGGCTTTGAAACCTCAAAGCCTGCCCCAGTGACACATCTCCTCCAACAAGGCCACATCTCCTAATCCTACCGAATAGTGCCACCAACTGAGGACCAAGTATTTAAACATATAAGCCTATAGGGGTTATTCTCTTTCAAGCCATCACAAATTCAATGATTGATGACTTCCTTCGTATGCATGAAGTTATGAGTTTGATATCCAACAGAATAAAAAATACACCCTTTAAATATATAAACATATACATTGAAAATAAAACTTAAAAATTTATGCAATGTAAGCAACAAATTCATCAAAGGCAGTGGCTGCATTAATATAAGGCATAAGCACAATGCACTTCAACACAAGAGTATAATCAGAGATCGGGGACAAGAACCATTTCTTATTGTTTCTACCTAGACTCAAGATGCAGTTTTGTGTATGCATATATGCTGGTGATTCATGAATTTTTCTGTGTTAAAAATGAAACTGTTTTGTGGAACTGTTTATGTAAAAATGGAATTACTCATGGGAAAAAAAAAAAAGAAACCCTGTCATAAAAAACAAACAAAAAACCATGAAATCCAAAAAAGAAGAAGAAGAAGGAGAAGGAGGAGAAGAATCATTTCATGACAAATAGTCAATTCATCAGGCTACAGAAGTGGCTCAGTTGGTGCCTTAGGATTAATATTGCTGTGATGAAACATCATGGCCAAAAAGCAAGTTAAGGAGGAAAGGGTTTATTTGGCTTATACTTCCAAATCACTGTCCATCACTGAAGGAAATCAGGACAGGAACTCAAACAGGGCAGGACCTGGATGCAGGAGCTGATACAGAAGCTATGGAGGGGTGCTGCTTAATGGCTTGCTAATTATGGCTATGACTTGCTCAGCCTGCTTTTTTTTTTTTTTTTTTTTTTTTTTTTTGGTCCTTTTTTATTTTTATTAATTTATTTTATTATATTTTGGGTTTTTTTTTTTTTCGAGACAGGGTTTCTCTGTGTAGCTTTGCGCCTTTCCTGGAACTCACTCTGTAGCCCAGGCTGGCCTGGAACTCACAGAGATCCACCTGGCTCTGCCTCCGAGTGCTGGGATTAAAGGCGTGTGCCACCACCGCCCGGCTGGGAGGAGGTCTTAAATACAGGCTTACAGCACAATGGGAGAACCCCGGAGGGCAGAAGTTTGCTATGGATGTTTTGCAATCTTGCATCTGAGCTGCTAACACCCATTATATAGGATACACAGACAAGGAACTTCCCTTAAGCATTCAGGAGGTTGAAACCCGGGAGGGAATTAGCATAGGGAGGATATCAAGGTCATGGTCAGCAAGCAAGGCAGCAGTTACCCAAAATGGGGGCCAGGGCCCTACAGGTCCCCCTTTTACTAATCAGCCTACTTTCTTATAGAACCCAGGACCACTAGCCCAGGGATGGTACCACCCACCATGGGCTTGGCCCTCCCCCATCAATCACTAATTAAGAAAATGCTCTACAGTCAGATGTTATGGAGGCATTTTCTCAATTTAAGTTCCCTCCTTTCAGATAACTCTAGTTTGTATGTCAAGTTGACATAAGACTAGCCAGCACAGTTAGCTAAGTGTCTACCACACAAGCATGAGGATATGAGTTCGGACCCCTGAGAGGACCAAAGAGATGCCATAACAGGCTGCTCAGTCTTCTCTCAGTTATCAGGCCTAAATTTCAGTTTCCTGAGACTGGACAGACAGTTTCTGAGGAAAAGCCACAAACAAAGGGCAATTCATCACTGGTGCCTCTGACAACAGAGACAAGGGAAGATAGGACACACCAACCCTGGGCCAATGAACCAGCCCCCACAGTCAGTACATGCTAGGCCAGCCAGCCTTCACAGCAGTACAAGGACAAAGCCAGGGACTTGTCCAGCCTGCCCCCAAATGGAAAACTGTAGCCTGACCAGCCTCTAACTATCCCTGGACAATTAGAATGTACTGATATTATTGCCATTTGCTTAAGACAATCATATTTAAAATTACTTAACTGCCTTAGGACCTCCTCTTGGCTATGTTTAAAAGGATCTTTTTTACATCTCTCTCAGGGTCTTTGCCATCTTGCCTTTGTGTGGGATGGCATGCCCCAGCATGCTGGAATAATAAACGCTCTTGCTGATTGTATATGTGGGTGGTGGTCTTTTGTGTGACTTCTCCAGGACCCTAACAATCCCCAGCACTCATATAAAGTCAGATACAGTGGTATACTCCTGTAACTCCAATTAGCCAGTGAACCTAGCTAATTCAGGGAGCTCTGGGTTCATTGAGAGAGCCTGTCCAAAAAAAAAGGAGGTTGACACATAGGCAAGATGTTCCCAATTAAATAGTGGCATGATTTTTATGAGGATAATCAATGACTCTGGTTAGATTTGAGACCAGCTCCATGGGAACGAATTTATGCCTGGTATAGTAAACCTGCCCCCCCCCAAAAAAAAAACAAACCTCTATTTAGGGAGATGGGGAGGTCCTAGTGTGGAATCAACTACTACTATTTTGCTAAATGGATATGTTGTGCCTTTCAAATTGCTTTCAAAATATTTGGGTTTATGTTCATAGAATGATGCTACTCTTAGCACTGGTCAGAAAAACTTGGTTTTGCAGTGGATGGCACTTACTGTAAAGATTCATAACTGGTCCAGGTTCTGGGGAAAAACTGACCAGTGAGTGCTAAAAAAGGGTAGAAACATTACTGACTCAAAATATTAAGCAAAATCTCTGATCAATAAATTGACTGACCTCAAAGCTTGACAACTCAGGAGCAAGTCTGTTGTGTGACATTATTCCTGATGTGAACAAATATTTATTCACCCCAGATAGGGAGCCTACAATGTACCAAAGTACAGATACCACCAAAGTTCAACTTGGTGAATCAATGAGTCTTCCTGGGGTTGCTTACAGGAACATGGGTGAGGGGTTATTACAGAAGCAGAAATGACACAAAGACAGTTAGATCACCAAAGCCCACTCCAGTATGAGTGACAGCTAGAAACTGGAGGACACTGCACAGCCTTTGGGGAGTGTCCTTTCCAGGTTCCTCACTTGGTCTGACCCTGTTCAAGGCTGCTCAGCTGGTTAAGAGAGTCTCTCAACAGTCCTTACAGTTTATGTTTCCAGTCTTAGATAAGAACACTCACTCTTTCTTCATTGAAAAGGCTGATATTGCCATAACAGCTATAGAGACTGTTTATGGTCATTCACACCTTGAAAAACTTTCTACAATAACTTGTTGAATATCTTTGCAAATTGTGGTAAAATACATGTAACATAAAATTTGCCACATTAGCTTTTTTTGAGACATGGAGAAATGTGTCTTATGTTTTGAGAGCCTTTCCATGAAGCCCGGGGTTGATATGGAACTTAATATGTAACCCCCCATACACACACACACACACACACACACACACACACACACACACACACACACAAATTAAAGAAAATTTAAAATTATAAAACATAGGCCAGAGAGATGGCTCAGTGATGAAGAGCACTTGCTGCTCTTGCAGAGGACGTGAGTTCGTTTCTCAGGACCCATATGGTGGCACATGACCATCTGTAACTCCAGTTCCAGGGGATGCAAAACCCTCTTCTGTTCTCCAAAGGCACTGCACACACATGGTTCACACACACACATGCAGGCAAAACATTAATATACATAAAAATTTTTAAATAAATATTTAAAAAATTAAAAACCCAAAACAGCATAGTTAACCAGGCATGTGTCATGGGCTAAACAGTAAGACCATGTGAACACAAAACATAGAAATCAAAAATGATTATCAGATTGGACAAAAAAGCAAAGACCAAATGTATACTTTCTCCGTTAAAAAAAACAAAAACAAAAAACAAAAAACACTTTGGGCCAGAGAGATGGCGCAGCAGGTAAAGATGCTTGCCACCAAGCCTCATGACCTGAGTTTGATCCCCAGATCCTACATAGGAGAGAGGGAGAACTGACTCCCGTAAGCTGGCCTCTGATCTCTACAGGTATGCTATGACTTCCGCCCACGTGTGGGTTAAATTAAGTAGCACAAAAGGAAACATACCTTAAATATCAAGATACATATAGGTTATGTTTTTTAAAGGTGACTAAAGATCTATCAGTCTAACACTAATTTTTAAAAATCTCTAGAAGTGATATCAACATCAAAGCAGATTGCAGAATTAAGAGTAGTAGGATGAGACAAGAATGTCAAGCTTCAGGCTAGCCTGGTTATGTAGTGAGCACTTGTCTCAAAAACCAAATTAGATTTCAAACTACAGAATATCACCCAGGACCAAATTGAGAATTTGTGATGCTAAAATGGCCAACTCAAGAGAACATCAACTAAAATATTTCTATACCAATATTTGTTTTCTGTTACTGGTTAACAAATTACTACAGACTCGGTGAATTAAAGCAGCATGTTTTAGCCAGGCAGTGGTGGTGCATGCCTTTAATCCCAGCACTCGGGAGGCAGAGCCAGGCGGATCTCTGTGAGTTCGAGGCCAGCCTGGGCTACCAAGTGAGCGAGCTCCAGGAAAGGCGCAAAGCTACACAGAGAAACTCTGTCTCAATAATAATAATAATAATAATAATAATTATTATTATTATTATTATTATTATTATTATTATTTTAAAAAGCAGCATGTATTTAATATTCTTCTGTTTATATGGATCAAAAGCCTGGTCATGGCTTCTGAGCTAAGTTCTCTACTCAGAATTTATTAAGGTTACAATCAAGGTGTCAGCCAAGTTTTGTTCTCCTACAGTAGCTAAACCAGGAGTGAATGTGTTTTCAGGCTCCTTCAGGGAGTTGGAGGATTTTATTTCCTTGTAACTGTATGAATGAGGGCCACACCAACTTGGCCTATTTACCTTAACCTAATAGGCATTTCTAGAACACTCCACCCACCAAGGGCATAATAAACATATTTTTTCAGAAGCCCATAGAATAACTGTCACCATATACCACATAGTGAGCCACCAAACAAGCTGCAATATACTGTGAAGAATTAAAATAATCTCTAACCATAACTAAATTAAGAGTTGAGAACAGGCTTCTGGAAAATCCTGAAATATTTCCAAACTAAAGACCAGACTTCTAAACAACCCATAAGTCAAAGAAGAAATAAAATGGAAAGTTCAAAATCATTTGGAAGTAAAAGAAAATGAAAATATTTGAAAACTTCTGGGACACTGAAAAGCAATATTTGGGGGAGCAAAAAATTTATAACATAAGCCAGTGCTTATGTTATAAAATAAGAAAAGTCTTCAACCAGTGACTTCATCTTCAACTTTAAAAGCCTAGGTAAATAAGACCAAATGAAACTCAAAGTAAGCAAAAGAAATGAAATTGAGTATAAATCAACAAAAATTACAAAACTCCAGTCAGTTTCATCAGGATAAAAGAGAAGGCAACATTAGCAGCATCCATTTGGATCTTTGCATTACCACCAAAAGCACATGAATAAAACTCAGATGTGAGATAACATTTAAAAAAAGTTAGCGTCACAACAGATTCTTTAGACATTTGAACATAAGGACAGTTGGTTGATAAATTTATGCTAATGAACACAAAAATGAATGTAAAACAGACAAATTTTAAAAAATACCACATACTGTCAAAGTTCACTTAAATAAACATACAAGGGATAGAGAGTTGTCTCAGTGTTTAAGAGCATGATGTCTTACCCATACAAAACTCCAGTTACAGGGGATCTGACATCCTCTTCTAACTTCCTTGGGCACCAGGAACACACATACTGCCTGCATACACATACATGCAAGCTAAACAATCAAAACAAATACAATTTAAAACAAAAAAAATTAAGTATGAATTGGCCATGTTGGCACATATCTATAATCTCAAACCTGAGAACCTCCATTGCTCACTTTAAATGAGTGAAACCATGGCATGTGAATTACATCTAATAAAGGTGTTAAAACTCCTAAACAAGCTGGAGCTGGGTAGAGTGATGCATACATCTTATCCCAGAACTCAGGAGGCTGAAGCAGAAGGATCTCAAGTTTCAAGCCATCTTAAGGAACTTACTGAGTCCAAGGCCAGCCTGTGGTACATAGGGATATCCTGTCTCAAACAGAACAAAAAGAATTCTAAACAAAAGTTTAGCATATCAAATCCAACAATACATTCAAAGGTATAACACATCATGACTACCCTGGCTTTAAACCAGACTGGAAACTTGGTTTAATATTAAAAATCTAATTGATGTAATTTACCATGTTAAGAAACAAACAAAAAAATAAATAAAAGCTAGGGCTCAAGAGGTTTTTCTGTGGTTAAGTACCCTTGCTGTTCTTCCAGAAAATCTTACCCATGTGAGGAGACTCACAACCACCTGTGACTCCAGCTCCATGGGAATGTAGCACCCTCTTCTGGTCTCTGAAGGCATCTGTACTCACATATACACAAGCACTCACATGTACACACACACACACACACACACACACACACACACACACACACACACTTTGGTTTTTCCAATACAAGGTTTCTCTGTGTAGCCTTGGCAGTACTGGAACTAGCTCTTTAGAGCAGGCTGGCCTCGAACTCACAGAGATCCGCCTGCCTCTGCCTCCCGAATGCTGGGATTAAAGGCGTGTGCCACCACTGCCCGGCCTTGTACACATTTTTTATTTAAAAAGTCATATAATAAAGCATGGCATATCAGGTTGAGGTAGGACTAAGCTCCATCTCCTTGTATCAAGGCCGGGCTAAGCAACCCAGCATCAGGAACAGCCCCATTCCCACTGCCAGGAGTTCCACAAGTAGACCAAGTCACATAACCATCACACCTATGCAGAGGGCCCAGGCTGGTCCCATGCAGACTCCCTAGCCATTGATCCATAATCTGTGAGCTCCCTTGATCAGGCCAGTTACTTCTGTGGGTTCCCTTGTGATGACCCTGACCCCCTGGCTTGTACAATCTTTCCTCCCCCTCCTCAACAAGATTCCCCAGGCTCAGCCCAGTGCTTGATGGTGGATCTCTGCATCTGCTTTGCTGACACTCATGGGAGGCCTGCCCCTTTCTGAACAGAGGTGGAGGAGGGGTGGAGTCCGGGGGGAGACACAGGGGTGGGGGAGAAGGGGAAGGGAGGACAGGAAGCTGCAGTCGGGAGGTAAAATAAATGAAAAAAAATTAATTAACAAAAAAATCCATATAATGATCTCTATAAGTACAGAAAAAGCATTTGACAAGCCAAGTTCATTCCCTCTTCCGTTAACCCTCTCTAGAAACACCTTCACACATGCATCAGATGTGAGCCCTAGTGATTCTAAGTTCAGTCAAAATGACAACGAAGATTAACCACGACACTGATAAAGCAGATCTGCCAAATTAAAAAAAAAAAAAAAACAACCTATAATTAAATATTACTTAATGCTCAAATACAATGCATTCCCTAAGATTAGGAGCAAGACATGGATATCCACTCCTACTCCTCTGTTGTTGGTTTTGTTTTGTTTTTTCGAGACAGGGTTTCTCTGTGTAGTTTTGGTGCCTGTCCTAGATCTTGCTCTGTAGACCAGGCTGGCCTCGAACTCACAGAGATCCACCTGGCTCTACCTCCCGAGTGCTGGGATTAAAGGAGTGTGCCACCATCGTCTGGCCTCCTCTGTTCAACCTTGTACCACATGCAGGTTCTAGCCAATTCAATAAGGAAAAAGAAATAAGTAGCTCATCATGAAGATGTAAAAGGAAGAAATAATGTCAGGGATTAGCTAAGAGACAGAATGTTTACTGTGTGAGGCCTTATGTTCTTTCCCCAGCATTGCAAAAAGAAAAGAAAAAAAGAGGAGCAGATAAGAGAAGAGAGGCATGAGAGGGGAGGGGAGGGAGGGGAGGAGAATAAATCTATTTTTTTTTTCTTTTTAGAAGACATGATTATGCATAATAGAAAACTGGACAGAATATCTAAAAGAAGATAGTAGATCATGACTTGGCATGGAGGCACAGCCTTTTAATCCCAGCACTCGGGAGGCAGAGACAGATTGACCTCTGTGAGTTCAAGGACAGCCTGGTCTACAAATTGAGTTCCAGGCTACCATCCAAGGCTACACAGTGAAACCTTGCTTCATAAGAATAATAACAAAAGCCAGTCAAAAAAACAAAAATACTAGAAGACCTAATAAGCAACCTTAAATTATTTCAGGATAAGGCAGGAATAGAGCCACATACCTTTAATTACAGCACTCAGGAGGCAGAGGCAGGTAGATTCCTGTGACAAGCTAGCGTGTATAATGAATTACAGACCAGCCAGGGCTTTACAAGAGCCTATTTCAGAGAGAGGGTGGGATTGCAGAATAAAAGGTCAATATGCAAATGAAAATTTTATTTCTATGCATACTAACAGCAAACAACTAGAAATGTAAATTTTAAAAGCAATATAATTTTAAAGTGTAAAAATAATAAAATACAAACAAATCTACAAGACTTGTAGTAGTGCAATTAAAGAAGACCTAAATAAATATAGGTCAATTCATGGTTCAGATAACTTGATATTATTTAATAGAAATTGTATCCAGCATAGATAGGACTACACAGTGAGACCCTGTCTAAAAAACAAAAGAAAAAATTATGTCCAAATTAATCTAGAAATTCAACAGAATCCTGATGAAAACTTCAAAAAGCTTTCTTTTAAAACCTGTATTTAAATGCAAAAGCATGAATAACAAAATAATGGAAAAGCACAAAAATCATAGCTACTGGTTTATAATAGTATTCTGTTACATGAAGGGAAGAGCCAGACATCTTAACAAGAATGGCTAATTTTAGGACGGAGACAGGAAAACTACAAGCTCTTATAACATTTTGTGGTGCCAGAAAGTAAGGAAGCGCCCAAACAAACCAAGAAAGACCACTTTGAGGAGAGTTCCTGTCTCAAAGAGACACAAGAACCAGCGGAAAGCATTCCTAGTGATCAAAGGCAAACTAACTTAAGCAACAAAACAGTGCACCATTGAATTATAAACCAACGCATAAAATAAATATTCATGGGTCCATAGTGTTAGACATTAATAACAAGATAAGATACAAAACGTCACATTTTTTGAAGAATCCAAAATAATTTATAGCAATAGTCAATCCTCAAAGAGAGGTAGCATTACTGGACTGTGTAGACAGACATCCTTCCAAACAGCACAACAAGGAAAACAAGCAGCGGATACAATTTGACCAAGTACTACCCAAGCCAGTGGTCCAGGGCCCTATCAGTGGTGAAAAGTCAAACTGTAACTGTACCTTGGATACAATAGGATGAAATGGCATTCTATTTCTGTAGTCTAGCAGTACTGAAAGCTATGCATGAGGAAAACAAGAGCTAGGATGGCACAAGTCTGCAGTCCCAGGACTCTGGAAGCTAAAGCAAGAAAGAGGATCACATACGCAAGGCCAATCTAGGCTGCATAACAAGCTCTAGCCAGCCACACTACATAGTTAGACTCTATTTCAGAAACAAGAAGAAAGCAACACTTCAATTCCAACAAAGAGATATTCTACAAAAGACCTCATCAGTACTCCGGAAAGTGTCAAGGTCGCTGAGAGCAAGGCGAGTCTGAGAGACTGTGACAAACAAGAGGAATCTAAGGACATCTGACGATTAAATATAGTTGGCATTCTGGATAAGAGTCTGGAACAGTGCCAAGTGGCTCATGCCTTTGATCCCAGCACTTGGGAGGCAGAGACAGGGGAACCTCTGTGAGTTTGAGGCCAGCCTGGTTTACATACAGATTTCCAGGAAAACCAGAGATACATAGTAAGACCCTGTCTCAGAAATAATTAATTAATTAATTAAAAATTTTAAGATAAAAAATAAAGAAATGAAATATGGTGACACATGCCTTTAATCCCAGCACTTGGGAGGCAGAAGCAGGTGAATCTTTTTGAGTTCGAGGCCAGCCTGGGCTACAGAGTGAGTTCCAGGACAGCCAGGACTGTTACACAGAGAAACCCTGTCTCAAAAAACCAAAAATAAATAGATAGGTAGATAGATAGATGATAGATAGATAGATAGATAGATGATAGATAGGTAGATAGATAGATAGATAGATAGATAGATGATAGATAGATAGATAGATAGATAGATAGATAGATAGATAGATAGATAAGTGATTAAAGATTCTGGAACAGAAAAAGGATAAATTCTAAGAAAATATGAATACAATAAATAGGAAAAAAACTAAAAATAATATGAATATAGTATGAACTTTGATTAATAACAATGTATCAATTCAGTGTTATAATAGTAGGAAATCAGATGCAGAAGTATATTAAAAAATAATACCCAGTGGGGGAGAGGATAACTATAATAGAGCCCCTATCTAGCATGCATGAGGACATCTGGGTCCCTTCTGTAGCACAAAATTTTTTTTAAAGACAGAGTGTGGGGTTATAGAGATGGCCAGGGGGGTTAGGAGAATTTCCTACTCTTTTTTTAAGATTTATTTTATGTACATAGTGTTCTATCTGCATGTACACCTGCATGCTACAAGAGGGTATCAGATCCCATTATAGATGACTATGAACCACCATGTGGTTGCTGGGAATTGAACTCAGAACCTCTGGAAGAGCAGCCAGTGCTCTTAACCTCTGAGCCATCTCTCCAGCCCCCTATAAATTTAAAAAAAAAAAACAGAAATCACTCAATGTAATTAATCACTTTAAGAAAATTAAGTAAAAATTCGGGTTGGGGATTTAGCTCAGTGGTAGAGTGCTTGCCTAGCAAGCGTAAGGCCCTGGGTTCGATCCTCAGCTCAAAAAAAAAATTAAGTAAAAATTCAAATATTCACTTTATTAAATGCAGAAAATGTTTGAAAAAATTTAGAAATTTTTGACAAGATGGGAATATAAAGTCTAATAATAAGGATCTATGCAAGAGGAGTTGAACTGATGTCTCAGAAGTTAAGAGTGCTTGTTGCTTTTGCTGAGGATCCTGATTCTGTTCTTAGCACCCACATGGTGGCTCAAAACCATCTGTAACTTCAGCTCTAAGGGATCCAACAAGCTCTTCTGACTTACAAAGGCTGGTGCATACATGTGGTGCATAAACATATACTTAGGCACACACACATACACATAAAATAAAATAATTATTTTTAAATCTCTGAAAGTGCCAGGTGTGGTAGCAGAAGACAGGGTCACAATTTCATGTTGCAGAATATTTGTACACTGTGAAGATGTGTCTTTGCCAAGGCTACTTCTGATTAGTTTTAAAAAGAGCTGAATGGCCAGTAGCTAGGCAGGAGAGAATAGGTAGAACTTATGGGAAAAGATAGGAATGCAAAGAGAAGAATCTAAGCATGTGGGAGATGCCAGCAAGATGCCAGGGAGACACTGAAGAGGTCAGACACATGGTACAGAATAAAGGTAATAGAGCCATGTAGCAGAACATAGATTAATAAAAGCACATTAATTTAAGTTATAAGAGCTAGTGGGACAAGCCTAAGCTAAAAGCCAAGCTTTCATAATTAATAATAAGTCTCCATGTCATTATTTGTGGGCTGGTAGTCCTGACAAGAAAGTACTACTACAATTTCAAGGCCAGCCTGGTCTACATAGTGAGTTCCAGATCAGTCTGGGGCTAAGGTAAGATCCTGCCTCAGAAAAAGACTCAGTGAACATCTTACAGGACCAGGGAGACAGCTCAGCCAGTAAAAGTGCTTACAGCACAAGCCTGACAACCTGAGTTCACCATTTCCAGATCCCCCCTTAAAAAGTCACTTCTAAGTCAGTTGGTGGTGGCGCATGCCTTTGATCCCAGAACTTGGGAGGCAGAGGCAGGCAGATCTCTGTGAGTTTGAGCCCAGCCTGGTCTACAGAGCAAGATCCAGGTCAGCCAGGGATGTTACACAGAGAAAACCTGTCATTAAAAAAAAAAAAAAAAAGGCCACTTACAATCCCCGCCCTCCTACAGTGAGGGAGATGGGAGAACTGGCCAGCTAGCCTGGAGTACACAGCGCAGCGACAGAAGAAGGGAGAGAGATCTGCCTCAGCAGGTGGAAAGAGAAAATCGACTTCTGAAAAGTTGCCTTTGACCAACACACCAATGCCATGGCATGAGCATATATGCTGCAAGTGTGCATGTGAACACACACACAGAGAGAGAGAGAGAGAGAGAGAGAGAGAGAGAGAGAGAGAGAGAGAATAAATTGAATGTTAAATAAAAGAAAAATCTTAACAGCAAACATATTTAATGGTGAACTCCAAAAGAACTGAAGGTAAGAAAAGATGTCTGCTTTATTTCATTTCAAGTTTGTCCTGGATATTCTAACCAGTGCAATAAGGCAAAGAAAAGAAACGAAAGCACTCATTTGGGAAAAGAAGAAACGCTGGTGAGAACTGTTGGTAGGAATGCAAACCGGTACAACCACTATGGAAATTAATAAGGAGATTGCTCAAAAATTAAAAATAGAACTACCAAATGACCCAGAGATTCCACTCCTGAATATGTACCTGAAAGACTAAGTCAGCATAGCACAGAGCTAATTACACAACCATGTTTACTGATGCAATATTCACAATAGCCTATACACACACGCGCGCGCACACACACACACACACACACACACGTATGTATGTATGTACAACAAGCATGGATGTCCATCAGTAGATAAGAAAATGTGTTATAAACACAGTGGAATTTTGTTCAGGTATATAAAAGAATAAAATCACAGCAGTTGCAGAAATGAATGCAACTGGAGATCATTATGTTAAGTGAAATAAACAAAAATAAATAAATATAGCATTTTTTTCTCATATGTGGGATTGAATTTTTAATTTGTGTGAGGACCAGTGACTGGATAAATAAAATGTGGCATAACTATACAGTTGGAGATTGTTCACCAATAAGAAATGAAGTGCTCAGAGCCATGATGTCTTCCAGGCCCAAGCTGCTTCCATGTCTGGGTCTGTGGTCCAGCTGCAGCTGGGGTCTATGTTGATATCTGTGGCCCTCACTACTTGGAGACTTCATTAGGATCGCCTTCATATATTTTAGGAATTTTCCACTGCACTAGGTTTTCATACCACCCCTCAAATGTCTAGCTGTCTCTCCACATTCCCTCCCTCAACCCCAACTCTCCTCCCCACTCAACGCCCTTCTGGCTTTTAAAGTCTCCATTGAGAAGTCGGGTGTCATTCTAATAGGTCTGCCTTTATATATCACTTGGTCTTTTCCCCTTACAGCTTTGTTGCTGTTTTGTTTTTTGAGACAGGGTTTCTCTGTGTAACTGCCTTGGCTGTCCTGGAACTCACTTTGAGGACCAGGGTGGCCTCGAACTCACAGAAATCCTCCTGCCTCTGCCTCCTGAGTGCTGGGATTAAAGGCGTGAGCCGCCACTACCCACCCCCCTTGCAGCTTTCAATATTCTTTCTTTGTTCTGTGTGTCTAGTCTTTGGACTATTATGTGCCATAGGGACTTTCTTTTCTAGCCCAATCTATTTGGGGCACTGTATGCCTTTGTATCTTTACAAGCATCTCCTTCTTTAGGTTAGGAAATTTTTATTCTATGATTTTGTTGAAGATATTTTCTGGGCTTTTGAGCAGGGAATCTTCTCTTTTTTCTATTGCTATTATTCTTAGGTTTGGTCTTTTCACAGTGTCCCAGGTTTCTTGGATGTCTTGTGTCAGAGCTTTTTAGATTTAACATTTTCTTTGACCAATGTATCCATTTCTTCTATCATATCTTCAACACCTGAGATTATCTCTCTTCTAGCACTTTTATTCTGTTGGTGACCCTTGCCTCTGTAGTTTGGGTTCAAATTCCTAATTTTTCCATTCCCAGAATTCCCTCAGTTTGGGTTATTGATCCTATTCCCATTTTTAAGTCTTGAACAATTTTATTCATTTCCTTCCATTGTTTGTGTTTCCCTGGGTTTCTTTACGGGTTTTATTAATTTCCTCTTTAATGACTTTTATCATATTGATAAAGGCTGTGTTAAGGTCCTTTTTCTTGTGCTTCAGCTATTGGAATATTCAGGGCCTGCTGCGGTAGGATTGTTGGGCTCTAGCGGAAACATATTGCCTTGGTTGTTATTGATTGTGTTTTTTTTTTTTTTTTTTTTTGTTTTTTCGAACAGGTTTCTCTGCTTTGGCTTTCTGAGCTAACTTGAGCATGCTGCTCGAATCATTAGGCTGAAGCTGATTAGTGAGCATCTAGGATGCTGATTAGGCACTGTTGTTTTTGTCTTTGTTGGATGGGTGTTTTGTTCCTTGGTTTCTGTTTCTTCGCTGGATTTTAGAAGAATGTGTGTTTGTTTGTTTGTTTGTTTGTTTGTTTGTTTGTTTAGAATGGCTGTGTGTTTCCAGGGAGGAAATTTTCTGTGGACATGATAGGTGTGGCCCACTGGGGGTTAAAATGTGTTTCAGGGCATTGAAAGCTGATAGGAATGGGGATAGGTTAGGGGTCTCAAGCAAGTGGTTCACGGGAGGGAGGAAAGCAGAGTGTTCCACCAGGGTCTGCTTGTTTAGTCCCCTTAGAATGGGTGTAGAGAGTGGAGAGGACACCCAGAAGGTCTGCTGTAGAGCTGGGGGTGAGACTGGGGGAGTGTATCTGGAGGGACAGAAGAGGGGGGTGGATCTACACTCAGCCTCCCTGTGCCCATGGCAGGCGTGGCCTGTGGGTTAGCAGGGGGTGTCTGCTGGAGTTGGGAGCATGAATAAAGCAATAAGTGGGGGAAGGGAGGTTAGGAGAAGATCTGTGGGAACCACAGGAGATGGCGCAGGAGGACAGGGAAGGCTGCAGCAGGTATTCTCTTGCAGAGCTGGCCATGAGACTGGGGGATTGAGTCTGGAAGGACAGAGGGAGAGGTGAAGATCTGTAGTCAGCCTCCCTGCTTCCCTGGCAGGCGTGGCCTGGGGATTAGCAGGGAGTGCCTGCTGGAGTTGGGAGCTGTTTCCCCAACCTGCTCAGCTGATGTGTTTCCCTGGAGAAGTCCTGCTGGTATTGGAGGCTGGGAAAATGGGATGTGTTGGGGGCAGGAAGGTTGGAGGAGTGATCCGCTGAGGATGGGGTCAGAGAGGAAAGGAAGATCACAGCAGGTGTTCTGCTACAGAGCTGGGGATGAGACTAGGGGATTGGATCTGAAGGAACAGAAGGAGAGGTGAAGCTCTGCCCTCAGCCTACTTGTTTCCCTGGCAGGAGCCAATCTAAAACAAGTTTTAAAACACTGAGTTGTACACTTAAAGCAGAATGAGCTGATACTCACAATAAGCTGAATTCACAGCACATTTTAAAATCTCAATTGCAAATTGGTCTCCCTAAATTCCTACTCCACAGGAAAGTCAGTCAGATCTTCTGGGCCTGGCAGCTGAAGACGATACTGCCCTGGGACCTCTGTCCCCAATGACCACAGAGGAACCTGGGGTGTGGTGATGTATTGTGTCCCCCAATATACTGTGTCTCCCAATAAAATTTACCTGAGGATCAGAGGGAAAAAAAATATCAATTGCAAAGCCAGGTTTGGTGGTGCACACCTTTAACCACAGCACTCTGAAGGCAGAGGCAGGCCTATCTCTGTGAGTTCAAGGCCAGCCTGGTCTACAGAGCCAGTTCCAGGACAGCCAGGACTACACAGAGAAACTCTGTCTCGAAAAAACAAACAAAACGCACACAGTTGTGCTATGTTACAAATTTTGCCTCTGCCTGGGTCTTTGTGAAACATAAGTCAAATGAAATATAAATCTATTTGTGGGGTGGAGGTATACATACACATACACACAATAATTTTTGTTATTTTCACTTGTTTGTGAATTTGCTTATATTTTTATTCACCAGCAATCACTAATAATTTAATAAAGAGCAAACATTTTTCACTAATTACATATCTTCCATAACTCCTATACCCCACTATACATTTTACCTCTACAATTAAGTACTTAACTCTTGTACTAGTTTGAGTGAGATGTTCCCCATAGGCTCAGATATTTGAACACTTGGGCCCCCCGGTTCGAGGTACTATTTTAAGAGTTTTAGGAGTCGTGGCCCTGCTGAAGGAAGCATGTCACTGGAATGGGGTTTGAAAGTTTACAGCCTTGCCCGACATCCAATTCACTCTGCTTCTGTTTGCATTAAAAGATGTGATCTCAAGCTGGCTATGGTGGTTGTTGCCTTCAATTCCAGCACTCAAGAGGCAGAGGCCGTATCAGACATACATAGTCAGTTCCAGGCTATCCAGAGCTACATAGTGATACCCTGGGGGGGGGTGGAGAGAGAGAGAGAGAGAGAGAGAGAGAGAGAGAGAGAGAGAGAGAGAGAGAGAGAGAGAGAGAGGAGAGATGATCTCTCAGTTTCCTGTTTCCATGCTTGCCACTTTGTGCCATGCTTTCCTGCTAGGCTTGATTCTTATCCCTTGGGACCCATAAGCCAAAATAAACAATTTCTTCTATTAAGTTGCTTCTGACTATGGCATTTTATCACACCAACAGAAAGGTGACTCTCAAACTATATAACTCTCAAACTACCAAAATATAAGACTGAATTTTTAGTCACACTCCACAATTGCCTCTATCCATTCCCTCACCAGTCTTCTGCAGCTGACAGTAAGTAGCCTACTACCCAGTCACTTGATGAAGCCAGTACTTTGGGCTGAATCTTTCTCTTTCCTCCCACATTCTTCTGGTAGGTCCATCAGTGACTCTGTCTCCAAAGCTGCCACCTTATTCCAACCCACCACCTTCTCTTGCTGTCTGCACAATAGATTCCTGGCTGCTCTCTGATTCTCGTTTCTTTTCTTTCTTTCTTTCTTTCTTTCTTTCTTTCTTTCTTTCTTTCTTTCTTTCTTTCTTTCTTTCTTCTTTTTTCTTTTTTTTCTTTTGGTTTGGTTTTGTTTGGTTTGTTTTTTCACGACAGGGTTTCTCTGTGTAACAGAACCCTGGCTGTCCTGGAACTCGCTCTGTATACTGGCCTGGAGCTCACAGAGATCTGCCTGGCTCCTGAGTGCTGGGATTACAGGCGTGTCACCACGCCCAGTTTTGTCTCCGCCTCTGTTCCTGCCCATCTCCAATCCATTCTCCACATAGCAGGAAAATGGTATTTATAAAATTCAAAATGTCACTCTCACTACATGTTTGTGACCCATTTTACTTGCAGTAAAATTCAAATTCTTTCATCATCTATGAGGTCCTACATGACCTGAACTCTATCTCTCCACCCTTGCCTGTTATTACCTTCTTATTCACAGTGGTGTAGCCTTTCTGTTTCTAAAATACTGTAAGGTCTTCCCAACCCTGAGTGGCTGTGTGTACATTGTTGATTCTGCCCTGAACATTCTTCCCCATTCTTTGCAAAACTGGTTCCTTCTCATCCTTTAGGTTTTAGCAACAATATGGCATTGACATTCCTAGAATTCTACATTAGAGGAAACTGGAAGGGCCAGGCATGGTGGTGCGTGCCTTTAATTCCAGCATTTGGGAGGCAGAGGCAGGCAGATCTCTGAGTTTGAGGTAAGCTTGGTCTACAGAGTGAGTTTCAGGACAGCCAGAGCTACACAGAGAAACCTTTTCTCAAAAAAAGAACAAAAAGCTGATGTTTTCTAAAATGCACATATTCATATTGTACATAAAATATTCTCTATCCATTCAATCATAATTTGTAGTGTCTTGGGGAAATGGTAAGTAATTCAAAGAGGATAGACTAAACTTGTACTTTATTTTTATCTCCTTAATAATAGTCTCTTTGCATCTTTTAAGTACGTAATTGGATGGAGAGACTAGCAACTGAAAAACTGGTTGAAACAATTGTCATTATTATAGTTAACAATTATTGAGCCTTTGATGTATGAGCGGCTAACTCTAAGAGCTTTCCACTTATTTTACTGTTTCATGTACAAATTGATTCATTTAGTTTTCACAACTACCTAATGTAGCATTATTCCCGTTTTTTGAGAAACTGTCTCATGTAACTCACTATGTCAGTGAGGATGAGCTTCAGCTCCTGGTCTTCACACTTTCACTTTCTACAATTATAGACCTGTTCCACCGATGTCTGCCTGGCTTTATTATCCCCATTATAAAGATAAGAAAGTAAAGACACAGAGAGCCTTAAGAAGTACCAATCTTAGACCAAGATCAGCAGGTACAGGTGCTTTCCCCCAAGCCTGACAACCTGAGTTTAACCCTGGAATGCACATTATAGAAAGAGATCTGACTCCCACAAATTGCCCTCTGACTTCCATCTACAGCATGTCATATGTACCCCTAACAAACACAAAATGTATTTTTAAAGATGTTAAAAAGTAGCTATCAAGTTAATAAGTGACAGAACCAAGTTTCTTTTTTTCTTTATTTGAAAGTGTCTTAATTTATTTATTGAACAAATACAAGTGCTAACCTTGTACAAAGCACTGTTCTACATATTTGAGAATCCTGTCACTGAGCAAAATAAACTTTAAAAAAATGCTTCTCTTATTATAGGAAGTAGACAGAAAATGCACAAAACCAGTATATCATATAGATTTTTTAAACATAAAAATAGGTTATAATTCAAAAGTCCAGGGTTATTTGAAACTGGAAAATATTTTCTCTGTAGAAAATAGTAAAAATGATAACATTTCCGAATAAGCCATTTTAAGCCAAATAATAGCTGAAGTATACATATAAATATTGATTAGATTCTGGGATACAAAAGAAACCTGTCTTCTTATGTTCAGAGAGCTATGTTTTACTTAAGTTGTGTAAGTGAGATTCTTATTCATCTTCCCCTTCACTGTTGGATTTACAGCAGACATTTTTCTATAGGCTAATCCATAATCTAAAAAGATTTTAGCCTCCCCTCCTGGAAGTCCAGCCACCATACTCTTTCATCAGCTTGATATGGTACAAATTCTTACCTTAATAGTGAAATGTTTCACTAAAGCTTGCCCAGTGATTGGGCAAAGAATTGGCAGAACCAAGTTTCAAACACAAATAATCTAGCTTCAGAACTCATATTCAAAATGCTACAATATTCCCCCTTTCAAAAAGATTACTGCAATACCACAGACCTGAAATTGCAAGAATCTAAATTAATGTAAAGACAATAATAACAGAAAAGCGGGGACAAAATTGAGAGAATCCGGAAGTAAAAGTGATGGTATTGGGGGAATAACCACGGAATGGTGAGTCTAAGATGACTGTCAAACATCTAACTTGATGGGACAGTTAATTGATGAATTATAGAAATGAAGAATATAAGAGAATTCTGGTGGGAAAGACAGAAATCACTAGTCATTTCTATTGTGTTTGTGAGAACAAAGAAGGCAACCAGAGATACTGGTCTATAGTTAAGAAAGACATCTAAGCTGCAAGTGTAGACTTTGGAGTAGAACATATCATAGTTCTAAAAAGTTTGAAAAAGCAATTTGTTCCAGGAAGAAAACATATGGAACAAAGAGGCCTGAAAGTAGAATTCTAGGGAACATCATCATTTAGGGAATAAGTCTATTTAGAAGTATCCAGCAAAGAAAATTGAAGATGGTCATAGAGCTAAGATACCAGGAGAGAATAGTCAGGGAACTCTGGGATGGAGTTTTAACAACATTAAAATTGTGCTAAAGCCCACTGGAAAATGGTATCTATGAAGCCATAGAATATATCTGTTTTATTCACCAAATGTAGCAACAACTCCGAAAAACCTAGCACACACTCAATGATTTAAAAATTTTTTACTGAATGAATAATGAAAAACAAAAATGACTATCAAATCCCATATCAAATTCTAGGAAGACAAAGACTAAGAAGTATTGTTTTACTTAAGAATTTTAGCGTGCCACTGATCATCATAAGAAATTTCAGTGGAACAGTTGAGAAAAACAAAATGGAAATGACCTAAAAGAAATGGCAAGAACATTTTCATGCAAGAAGTCTCAGACTGGCAATGTAGCTCAGTGGACAAAAGCATTTCACCTCAAGCTTGATAACCCAAATTTAATCTCCTGAAGCCAGATGGTGGAAGGAACTCCCACAAGTTGTCCTCTGATTTTCGTATGTGTACAGTGTCATGTACACACACACACACACACACACACACACAACACACACACAAATGCACTAACACACATAGATAGGTTTATAAAAAAAGAATTATTGTGCCAGATGTGGTGCCATAAGCATGAAATTCCAACAATTGGGAGGCTAAGGCAAGAGGATCACCAATTTAAGGCTAGTCTGAATTATGTACAGCCTGTCTCAAACAAGAAAAAAATGTTTGTAAAAAGGTGAGAAAATGCAATCACAGATAATACTGTGAACAGGACCTTGTTCCTCATGCCTGTGAGGCAAGCACTCTGCCAGTGAGCTACAATCCTAACGAAATAACATTTTGTGTGTGTGTAAAAGGGTCTCACTATGTAGCCCCTGATGAAATCTAAGATATCTTCCTGTCTCTGCCTTCCCAGTGCTAGGAATAATTCAATAACTCATTCTTGAATAACATTTTGTCGCATAGAAAAAAGGAACAGTGGACTGCAATCACAGGTACACAGAATCAAAAATGATTCCCTTAAGATGGGAGGAAACTTGCTATATTCATGTCCCTTCCATCCTTCTGGCTCAATGCGGGCGGGCGGGGGGGGGGGCGGCGGGGTTATTCGGGAGTTCAACACAGCCTGGTGCTGGCCAGTGATGACTTTGTGTGACATTGTCCAACGGGGGTTGGCCCTGAATGCTTTATGGTTTTGTTTTGTTTTTTTTTAAGCTTTCAGCGGGGCTAGGACATCCTCGCCTTCACTTCACTCATCTTGGAAAACTAAAAAACCAAGCGCTTGAGACTCGCCACAGCTAAGCTGGAGACCTTCGACGAGAACGGAGAATGCAAAGGCCCGCCCACCGTCCGTGCCGCCTAGGGCCAGGCAGCCGGGTTTTATGCCAGCCAATCCTAAATGTATTTCAATCTTCACCAACCTCTCCCTGGGCGGAAATGACGCGTATCGTCGTGCGCGATTGGAGGAAGCCAAAATTGCTTTACCGCATGCGAGTAACTTGGTCTCTTTCGGGCTTCCGCTCTTGATCCATGTGAGAGACAGCCTACAATGATGAACGCGTCCAAAGCTGCGAAGGGGTAAGGAGTAAAAGGGAGATCCCGGGTCTCTAAGGGCAGAGTTTCCTGGGTTTAGGGAAGTAGAAGTCGCCTTCTAACAATCAGTAGTTAGTTATTCGCCTCCCAAGACCCTGCCAGTAGTTAATGTAACTGCGATTCATCCTTTAAAGCCCGTTAATTTAAACTGATTTTGCTCCTCTGTTTGTCGGCTCTTTAAGTGCGTCGCTCTTAGGTCTGATGGTCGTCCATCTGTCTCTTGACAAAGTTAATATTATTGATTTCCCTTTATTTGTCATGTGCCCATTTTCTGCCTCTGCCACGCGGGACCTGCGCAGGCACTGCCAAGTTGTTTGAGAGTCATCCACAATATGTCCTCCCCTGTGATATTTCATGTGTTCCCCCTCAGCGTTAGAAAATCTCAATGTAGTCCATTTGGTAATGTTTGCCTAATAAATACCGAGATGCTGTTAAGTAATAGTAGGCTCTTTCTAAATACCAATCTCCTTAGTTAAACACCCGAACTCAGTTGGTTTCCATCATTCCCGTATCTCCCCGGTTCTGGGAACAAATGAACAAGTTTACATTTTGAATACGCTGCATTTATCAAGGCACCTGACTGGCAGAAGGTGCATAGAAACGCCAGCAGTAGCATCATTGAGAAATGCAGTGCCGATCACTAACAAGTGTTGTCTTTTTCTTGCGGATTTGAATGTCATCAGTTACTGTTACGTGCCAGTCACTAATGAGTGTTAAGTCTTTTTCTTGTGGATTTGAATGATGTCATTAGTTACTGTTACCTTGGAGGTGCTGCCTGACTTCGGTCTAAATGTAAGACCTTGACAAATTACCGAAGGTGCTCTTACTGTTGCGCTTTTGCACCTCTTCTCAGATAAGGTTACTCAACTGGAAAAACTGAATGAATTGGTTTAGAGCAGTGGTTCGCAACCGTCCTACGACTGCGACCCTTTAACACAGCTCCTCATGTTGTGCTGACCCCCAACCATAAAAATATTTTCATTGCTACTTCAGAACTGTAGTTTAGCTACTGGTCATGAATCGTAATGCAATTATCGGTGTTTTCCAGTGGTTCCGTCCGACAACTTGCGGCGGGTCGCATGTTCCGTCCGACGACTTGCGACGGGTCGCGACCCACATGCTGAGAACCGCTGGTTTGGATTTTTTGTTTGTTTGTTTGTTTGGTTTTGGTTTTGGTTTTTCTGAGACAGGGTTTCTCTGTCCTGAATCTCGCTCTGTAGACCAGGCTGGCCTCGTGCTCACAGAGATCCACCTGGCTCTGCCTCCGGAGTGCCGGGAAAGGCGTGCGCCACCGCCGCCCGGCTGGACATTTTGTTGTTGTTGTTTTTGTTTTTGTTTTTTCGAGACAGGGTTTCTCTGTGTAGCTTTGCGCCTTTCCTGAAACTCACTCTGTAGACCAGGCTGGCGTTGAACGCACAGAGATCCGCCTGCCTCTGCCTCCAGAGTGCCGGGATTAAAGGCGTGCGCCACCGCCGCCCCGGCTGGACTTTTTTTTTTTTTTTTTTTTTCGAGACAGGGTTTCTCTGTGTAGCTTTGCGCCTTTCCTGGAACTCACTTGGTAGCCCAGGCTGGCCTCCCAGGCTGGCCTCGAACGCACAGAGATCTGCCTGCCTCTGCCTCCTGAGTGCCAGGATTAAAGGTGTGCGCCACCACCGCCCGGCTGGACATTATTTTAATAGGATTATTTTACGCACTAATATTTCTATGTTGCCTTTTTAAAACAGCCTTCTGGCTTTGAGCCAGCAGGAAGAACTAATGGATTTGCCAAGCAACTACTCCTTGAGTGCCAGTGAAGATGAGGTGGGTGACAAGTGTTGAACTGACTCAATTAGGGTGAACACCACATTCCTGGGGAGGAAAGGATTGAAGAGATATGTATGTGGAGGGGAGCTAACTAAAACTCCAGCATATGCTATCTGAATTTTAAACCTAATTCTCTGACAAAACTACTTAAATTGTTCTTCCTCTTGTATAAAACAGTACCAATTTTAATGATAAGGAAAGACCAGCGACAGTAGTCATCCCGGAAGTCGGGAGGCTGAGGCAGGAGGATCTTAAGTTTGAGGCTAGCCTAGGTTGCAAACTGAGGGGTTGTCTTTGTTTTGAAAGGATTTTATTGTGAAGCTCAGTGGCATACATATTTAATCCAGCACTCAGGAGGCAGACTCAAGTGGATCTCTATGATTTTAAGGCCAGCCTGGTCTACATGAGTTCCAGGCTGGCCAAAGGGTACATAGTGAGACCCTGATTCAAAAAGGGGGATGGAGTACTTTCTCCTGATAGAAAGCCACTTTGAGAACTGTGGTTATGACTTGAACTGTTAGTCAGTGTTTCTGTATGAAAAAAATACTTTATGGGTTTGGGGATTTAGCTCAGTGGTAGAGCGCTTGCCTAGCAAGTGCAAGGCCCTGGGTTCGACCCTCAGCTCCAAAAAAAGAAAAAAAAATACTTTATGCAGAAACAGCATATTATTAAGCTGATTTCTTTTCTTTGGGGGGCACTTTGATACAGAGTTTCTCTGTAGATAATAATTAAAATATCAGATACTTGTACAGCCACTAAGCTGACAAAAAAAAAGACCTTGAGGTGGGGCAGTTTTGGGACAGGGTTTCTCTGTAAGCACCCTGGCTGGCCTAGAACTCAAGCTGACCTCAAACTCACAGAGATCTACCAGTGCTGGGATTAAAGACATGTGCTACTACCTCCCGGCTTAAAGTGTTTTCTTAAAATCAGTTAGGACGTTAGCCAAGGTACTAGCATCCAAGTTACTAAGGATCTACATTCCTTATAAAGATAATGTTTGGATTTTGAAACAATTCCTAATTTCAATTCCAGCTTGGATCAGAGTGGTCATATAATATCTCATCTGATTTCCCCTGTTCTCTACCAACCATAACCAAAATGTTTATGTGGACTTGTTTCCAAGTTGTCTTTTTCCTCCCCTTATTGTCCTAATGGATTTTCCTTTTCTGAGTCTAGGGGGACAGTGATGGAGAAAGAAAGCATCAAAAACTTCTGGAAGCAATTGGTTCCCTTACTGGAAAAAATAGGTAACATCCCTGTCAGTTTGGACAGCTTATAATTAGATCTGCCTTCCCTCCTCCTCTTTCTTTTCTTTTTCTCTTTCTTTTTCTCTTTCTTTCTTTCTTTCTTTCTTTCTTTCTTTCTTTCTTCCTTCCTTTCTTTCTCTCTCTCTCTTTCTTTCTCTTTTTTCTCTCTCCTCTCTTTCTCTTCTTTCTTACTTTCTCTCTCCCTTTCTTTCTCTTTCTCTAACTCTTTTTCTTTCTCTCTCTCTCTCTCTTTCTCTTTCTTTCTTTCTTTCTTTCTTTCTTTCTTTCTTTCTTTCTTTCTTTCTTTCTTTCTTTCTTTCTTTCTTTCTTTCAGGATGTACATGTGCCACTTAGTATAAGGGGAGGTCAGAGGACAACCTGTAAAAGTTGGTTCTTCCACCATGGGGGAGATTCAGGGATCAAATTCAGTTTGGCTTGGCAGCAATGGCCTTCACTTCTTGCGCCATCTTGCTGGCCCTATAACTAGCTGTTTCTATGAGATGTCTCCTAAGATTTACTGAATGATTCTGGTACCTACCTGTGTGTAGCATATAGTAAAAAACTGTATGATTGTTGTTGGCTATTTTCCTTATTGCTGTTACTGTATTAGAACTCATACATTGGAAGTTTTATTTAATTCACACCTACAGTCTTTTGAAGCATTGAACACATGTTAATTAACCCCATTAAAGACGTTAATTAAAAATTTATCTCCATGGTCAACCATTTATAAGTGGCAGGTCCTAGATTCAAATCCATGTGTGCTTAAATCTTTTTCATTGTACTACATTATATTTTGTAAGGGCCAGGTCTATATATGAAAAGATGAGATATGGATTAGACTACTAAGTCTAAGTTTAGGAACAGTTTGGTTGCTGTGACAAAAGTGGACCATAAAACCACAGCTGCCTTTGAAGAAAGAAATATTGTACTTAAAGATGTAGCTCAGTGATAGAGTACCTACATAGCATATATGAACCCCTAGATTCCAGAATCTTAGAAAAAAAAAACAATGAACCTAAGTGTTTGGGTTTCCCATGCAAATGTATCCATTTCTAGTATATCATTTTCTCCCTAATTTCAGGTGGAAATTGCCTGAGAGATCTGAGGCTAGTCTGAAAGTGTCCGAGTTTAATGTTAGTTCTGAAGGTAAGTTTTTAAAACAATTTATGCATGAAATCATAAATATTTACCAATGAGAATGCATTAAGGGTAGTCAGGTGAAGGATGCTAAGGTCAGTGGAGCCCAGTGGGATGCCCATTGCATAAAGTGACTTGAGTGGTGGTTCCACGCATCTTTTACTAGCTTAGCTGCCATGCTTGTATGGCTCTTTAATGTTCCCAGCTGCCTTTGTATTTTAGTTCTCTCGTGATGCTTTGAGGTAAGACAGACAGATAATCAGCTTTGTTGGGGCTTTATTAGAATGGTTTGCTGTTGGTTAACCAAGGAGTCTATATGGGTGAGCGGTTACTTATAGGAGCTAGAATGGCCCCCAAAACAGGTGTATTACCGACAGCCCACTGCAACGCTGGTCAGGACTCAAGAATGCTGTGCCCCTTGACTTCCTGCAGGAATTGACCAAGGAAATCTCTGTAGCTAGTTGCTCAGATATCTTCCCCAACAGTTGTTAACTACTTCTATAAAGTTGTGTAGTGGGGGTGGACTTGGATAATTTTGCAAGTTTCAGCTTTCCCAGACACCTAAAATTTGTTTTCCTTAGGAGCCTTCCCCCTCCTATGGGAATGCTTCAGTTTGGAAGCCAGTGCCATGGAACAGGCCCCTCCCTCCCTCTTTCACAGTGTTCCCTGAGACTTGAAGTGGGTAATACAGATAGCATTTATGACTAAGTGTTGTGCCATGGCAATGGTCACTTGGGTGATTAAGTCTCAGGAAGTTTTCCTCCATGACCAGTTTAAGGCTGACAGTGACAAGGAGCTTCTCCTCTAGCACTTCAGGGTTTCAGGTTTCATGTTGTAGTCTTTAATCTACTAGGAGGGTTTTTGTTTTTGTTTTATTTCTGGCTTTCCGAGCATTAGCATCTTTGCTGTGGTTCTCCCCAATGCAGCATGTCATAGGGCAGAGGATCAGGTAGAGAATCCCAGGCCTCCTCAGCAGAAAGGAGACATGGTGACAAATCATTACATGACTGGCAATGAGGTGTCAGACGTTTTCTTAGCCCCATTGCCTCCCTGTCCAGGAAATCAATAACTAAAGAATGGACACATGTTGAGTCTTGGAAAGGCACAAAGCTTAGGAGTATCTAAGGTTTTTTTTTTTTTTTTTTCATGTATCCCCGCCCCCTCAAGAGCCCATGTTAACCCCTGAGTTGGGAGAGTGTAAAATCACCCCTGTTAAAAATGCATGCTCCACCAGGTGTGGTGGTATATGCCTTTTATTCTCAGAACTTCAGGAGGCAGAGGCAGGTGTGTCTATGTGAGTTCAAGGACAGCCTGATCTATATAGCAAGTTCCAGGCCAGCAAGAGTTACATTCTGAGACCTTGTTTGCCCCCACCAAAAAAAGTCTATTAAGTGGCATAGTTACTGTGTCTAGATACCATTTTTTCACCCTTTTCTGAACTTAGGCAGCTTGAAAGAATTTGGTGCTTCTAGGAATCACCATTGGAACCTCAGAGCAGTTAGCAATGTGCTACCAGTAAGCTAATTGAATTGATTCAACAGGTATTTATTGAGTGTCTGCAGTGTATCCAGCAAAGTAGCTAAATCAATAGCAGGTGATATTCTAGATACTAAGTCAACAGTGAAGAATAAGGCATGACCGAATGGGCTCTGCAGTCTGGTAATGAAGGGAAGAACTAAAACAGGATGATGCAGCAATGGTTCCTGTCTTTAATCTCAGTACTTGAAAAAAAGGTAAGAAGATCAGGAATTGAAGGCCAAGCTTGGCCACACAGTTCAAGATCACCCTGGTCTACATGAGACCCTGTGTTAAAAAACAAAACAAAAACCATATGGTATAATGACTTAATTGAATACTTCAGATTGGTTGGTCGTGAAAGGTCCTTCAAGAGGCAAAGTTGAAGGAAATGAAAAGCCAACCATACAAAGGTGGGAGAAAGCATTCCAGTCAAAGGAACAACTTTGGAATAGTTAAAGAAACACAGAGCATGTTTCAAAGACTTGGGAAAAGGACTTATATGACTTAGAGTGTAGCAGACTAATGTTTGTTAGAGGCAGATGAAGACCAAATCCTATCGGGATGTGTCCTTTAGGGCTATGAGATTCCAGGTAGAATTCAGCAGCACTGAATCATTTTCAGCAGGATTATGACATATTGAGATACACATTTTCAAAAACTGACTGGCTGCTATGGGATGAATGAATGAGTAGAAGTAAAAAGACAAGGACAAGCTGGGTGGTGGTGGTGCACACCTTTAATCCCAGCACTCAGGAGGCAGAGGCAGGTGGATCTCTGTGAGTCTAAGGCTAGCCTGGTCTACAAATCGAGTACTGGGACGGCTAGGACTACACAAAAACCCTGTCTTGGGGGTCAGGGGGAGACAGGAAAAGAGTAAATAACTTGCTTTTTGAATAACTGGTTTTCTCCTTATTTGTACCCCTAACATTTGGAAATGTACAAGACTAGTGGTGTCACTATGGCTATGGATAAAGGATTGAAATAAGAATTATTTGTACTTCCCTGTACATTTTCAAGACTATCAACATATTCTATTCAGGCCACTCCCTACATGATATTGACATTGTTTGGTCTCACTTCCCAAACTGACCAGAAAGTTGGCCTTTCCACAGGCTCTGGAGAAAAATTGGCCCTTTCAGATCTGCTTGGGCCTGTTAAACCCTCATCTTCATTGGCTACTGTAAAAAAGCAACTGAGTAGAGTCAAATCAAAGAAGACTCTGGAACTACCCCTTAACAAAGGAGAGCTTGAACAGGTAAGTCACATGGAAAGTGGCCCGTTGAAGGGAAGGACTTCAACTGAGAAGGGGAGGTAAAGTAGGGGCAGCTGAAGTCTTTAGGAGGAAGCAAGAGTTCATTTCTAGGCTTCTGATTATTGGGGTGGGGGTGACTAAGAAACATTGCCTCTTGGTTTCTTGTTACTCCTTTGAGTTCGATGTGGAATTTCATGGCTGTTTCCTTTCATGTACATTGCCTGGTTTAGATCAACAGAGAAGTGGCATTCAGTAAAACTTCGAAAACCCTCTCCAAATGGGATTCTGTTGTTCAGAAGAACCGGGAAGCAGAACAGCTGGTTTTTCCCTTGGAGAAGGAGCCATCTTCCTTTGCTCCCATTGAACATGTGTTTAATGACTGGAAGGTGGGTACAACAGAATGGAAACAAACCTTGAAAGCCGAGGTGCAACGTGAAGAGTCCGAACCTTCCAGCGTGTAGATGAGTAGTTTAAGCCTGAATGCCAGCTTATGTCATTGTCGTTTAGTGGTCAGAGGAAGAGAGAGGAGACAGCATATCTATCTTAACTGTCAGTCAGGGAATAGCCAAGCCACACAGGAGCTCTTGTAATCATTCTGTCTGTGCCCATGGGATTCAAAACATGGCTTTTATAAGTTTCAGTGTTAAAACATCTGGTGACAAAGATTGGGATATGGTGAAACATACCTATAACCCCAGCACTTGGGAGGTGGGAACAGAAGAATCAGGAGTTTGAGGCCAGCTTGAGCTAGCTACATGAGACCCTGTCTCAAAAACAATTAATTTTAAAAGACGTGTGTGTGTCTGCCAAGATAAAGGGAACATACTGTGTTTTTTTTCTTTTATATGGTTTATTTTTTATTTTATGTTCTTGGTTGTTGTGCCTGCATGTATATCTGTGTGATGGTGTCAGATCCCCTGGAACTGGATACGTGTGAACTGCCATGTGGGTGCTGGAAATTGAACCCAGCTCTTAACCACTGAGCCATCTCTCCAACCCCTATGTTTTCTTTCTTATCCCCTAGGTCTATTTTGTTGTGTTGCTACCACCCAAACATATAGTACTGTTTAATGATGAGAACTTTAGCAAGTAACTCATGAAGGGGGTAAGGAATAGTTTAAAACTTTGTTTCCCAAACACTGACCCCCCTGCCACTATGCATAATCATGGATAGGTTGTAATGCACCAAGTCCTCTTTATTATTAGGTATTCTTCCCATTTTAGTAGTTTTGCAATCTCCTTGTAAATGAAATGATGCTGGTAGAAAATGATGGTGTTTAAGAAGAATAGAAGTTATACTCTTGGCAAAATTGGTCCCTAGAGTATGTACTTTTTACTATATGAACAACTCCTTCAAAGCAGCCAGCCTACTTTTCTAGTATACCTTTGGTATGGAGTCTCATCTAGAGTGGTCTGTCTTAAAGAAAAATAGTCAAAGAAAACAGTACCTACACCATAGATAATAGATAGATAGATAGATAGATAGATAGATAGATAGATAGATAGACAGATAGATAGATAGACAGACAGATCTGACCACAAAGGTGTTATGTTTCTCCATGCTTTCTAAAAAAACAGAAATGATAGTGTCCTATGTCAGGAAGTTTAGCTAATTAAAGCTAATTAAAATTATATTGCTTGCCACCATAACTAAACAAATAGTCACTTATTAAGGGATTAAGCTCTGTTCTCTGATAGTATTTTTGAAGTCACTACCATTCTCTTTCTAGGATTCTTCAGAAATCAGGTATAAAGTGTGGCTGCAGGATGAAGGGAGACTTTAGGGAGAAAAAATTGAAGAGGTAATAACAATTTACAGGCTTCAAAAATATGAAGTGGTGCATGCCTACAATTCCTGCACTTAGGAATGTAAGACTCAAGGAGTTCTGGTTCAAGGCAAATTAAATTCAAGGGACATAGGGCTGGGCATGATGGCCTAGGCCTGTAATCCTAGCTGTTTGGGAGACTGAGGTAGAGGCTTGAAAGGTTCAGCCATCCAGGACAATTTAGCAACATTCTGTCTCCAACTAAAAAAAAAATGTAAAGTTGAGGATAGAAAAAAAATGGCAAGGTAAGTTGTGTTTGAAGCTTTTACAAAACTGAAGCAAATCTCACTGTCATCTAATGAGGAACATGCCTTTGGAAGAGCTGGTCTCTGCTGTTGTTTCTACTGTTCCCCTTCTACTGCTACCAGTCTCAACGTTCATTAGTAGTGGGCCTCCAAATTGCCTTATCCTAATTAGGCCCTCATAGCCTTCGACCTATCTGGCAACAGTATCGACATACCACATTCCTAAACACTCTCCCGTCCTTGGCTTCTGTTAGCCTTACTGCTTTATTGCTCCAGCTTTTCACGGGCCTTTTAATTCTTGCTCTGTAAACTCTGTGAGTTGGCTGTCATTCACAGTCTCTCTTAAACTCTAGTTTCACAGCCTGTGTGACAAAATAGGCATCCCCTGCATCTCCATGTGACCTGTCCTACCAGAGCATCCCATTTCTAGATTCCCAAGCCTTAACCACCACCTTTATTCAGTTAACAGCCTAACTCCCTATTCGGTCACCTGGGTTGAAAGCCTGGATCATCTGATCTCTACCCATTCCCTTAGCTGTCCCCTCCTTAGCACATGTGATGGGCTAATCTTATAAATTCTGTTATGGCTCCAGGTCCCCACAACCATTAGGATTTCCATCCTGAAACACAAAATTACTTGTCACTCTCCTACCTAAAATCCATCATGGGCCAGTGAAATGGCTCAGTGCTAAGGATGCTAACTGCCCAGCCTGGCAACTCAAATTCTATCCCCAGGCCCCATGTGGTGGAAGGAATTAACTGACTCGCAAAAAAGTTGTCCGCTTGCCTCCATCTATGCACCATGGCATGAGCACCTACGTGTGTGCGCGCGCACAAACACACACACACACACACACACACACACACACACACACACACAGTCAGTCAGTCAATCAATCAGTCAGTCAGTCAATGTAAAAATTAAATTAAAATCCATCAAAGGCATTCCACTTAGAGGACAAACTAAAAACACCTAGTGTTTTAGCTGTGCTGAACAACAACACATTATTCTCTTACATACCACTTATTTCCTGGTACCTGTGTTTTTGTTTATGCTCATCTGTTTGGACTTTTCCTACTCTTGAAAGAATTGTGCTTAAGCCTCAAAGCCTACATCTAAGAGTTATTTTCCTTACCTCTCTAACCCACCCACCTCCTAATCAGAATTAATGGTTCCTTTCTGTGTGCTTACCTTTATAGAATAACATTTAACCCATTCATGTTACATAGTTAGTAGCATATGTATCTCTTTTCTCTAAGCTCTATGAAGACAGGATCTATCTTAATTAATGGTGTAGTCCTAGCACCCCTCACAAGTGCCTGAAATGTAGCTGAAATCAATAAATGTTGGCAAATTGAATTGAATTTGAAGGGCGATTACAACATTGTAATATAAATCACTTTGTAGCCTGTGATTGATCACTTCTGCAGATACTAAAAAATGGAAGAACATGCACCTTTACCATTCAGTAGAATAGGTTTATGGCTAAATCAATAGCACCGTGTAACATGTGATGATGTGTATTTATGCGTTTGCTCAGATATTTGTAAGTTTAATACTGACCATGATGCATGTGGCTACTGAGGAAAAACATGCATAAAATGTGAGGGTTGAAACTGGCTGTTGCCTAAGGCTGTCTTTGTACTGTGTCAGGATGGACCATGGCCTGATTGGCCTGATTGTTTTAGTCATCCTCACAATGGCAGTCAAGCAGCAAATGGAATTTTTGACCGACACATGAAGTAACTAGTGGACAGTTTATTTCATAGATACCTCCTGTCACACAAAAGTAAATGGGAACTAAGGAGTTGGAGCCAAAGTCAGAAACTGAGTAGAGTTCAATTTGAACTCCAAGGAAGCTGGATGATTATATGAAAGGGAAGGTGGATGATTACATGAAGGTCATATTTATTTTAAAAAAAATTCCTTATGCTCAGGAAATTAAAACACATGCCCTGCCATAAAACAAATTACTAGGCAAAATGTACCTAAGAATGACTGTTCTTGTCTTCTTGGTAATGAATAAAAATATGAGAGCCAGGCATAGTAGCACATATCTGTAATGCCAGCACTTGGAAGGCTAAGGCAGAAAGATTAAAATTTAAGGCCAGCAAGACCTTATATCATAAAAACAAAGAAGAGGGCTTGAGAATTATAGCTCAGTGATACAGCACTTTTCTCACATACACAAGGCCCTGGGTTCAATCCTCAGCACTACCAAAATAAGTACATTAAAAATTAGAGTTCCCTTCTCGATTGGTTTTCCAGTTAATATCATCAATGGCAAATAATGCTTAAGATCTAACCTCTCCTTCCCTGTAGGGAAGCATCTTTAAAGGATGCTTATGATAAGACCCTGAGATTCCCAACTATCAGGTAATTAATTGGTGTTTGCTTCAATATATTTTATATATAATGGGATTTTTTTTAACTTTTGTTTGCTTTCTTTTTGAGTCAGAAGTTTGCTATATCACCCAGCCTGGCCTTGAACTTGCAGCTCTCACCCTGCCTTTGTCTCCCAAGTATAGGGATTATAGGCATTCACCATCACTTCTGAAAGTTTTGGACTTTGAAAATTAATGTGACAATTTGGTACTGCTCTCTTCCCAGCATTTGACTGAATCAAACTTAGATTCTTAAGAAAATAGAGTTCTGTTTTCTCACAATTGATAAGAGAAGACGATCCCCCAAGTAATTTTTTTTCCCCGTGCTGTAGACCGGGCTGGCCTTGAACTCACAGAGATCTGCCTGGCTCTGTAGACCGGGCTGGCCTTGAACTCACAGAGATCCGCCTGGCTCTGCCTCCCGAGTGCCGGAATTAAAAGCATGTGCCACCACCGCTGCCTGGCCCTCCCCCAAGTAATATTAAAGAGTACTTCAGTCCCCTTGTAAAAGTTGTCTTAATTAGAATTTTTTAAAAAGTCAAGCTGATGCCGGGCGGCGGCGTTGGCGCACGCCTTTAATCCCAGCACTTGGGAGGCAGAGCCAGGCGGATCGCTGTGAGTTCGAGGCCAGCCTGGGCTACCAAGTGAGCTCCAGGAAAGGCGCAAAACTACACAGAGAAACCCTGTCTCGAAAAACTAAAAAAAAAAAAAAAGTCAAGCTGAGTGTAATAGTACCTGCTTGTAATCACAACACTAGGGGAGCTGAAACAGGAAGACACCATGACTTCTGGGGCAACCTGGGCTACAGTGAGTTCCAGGCTAGCCACGTCTGGATCGTAAGGTCTTATCTAAGGAAGAAAGGAAGGGGAAAAAAAGAACAAATTTTTAAAATTCAGAATAAAATAGGACATTGTCTATTCCTCAGAACAGCTAGGTAAGAACCTAAGCTTTTTCCTGTTTTGTTACCTTCTTAAGGCAAGAACCCCTCTGGAACAGGAAGTTTTTAACCTCCTCCATAAAAACAGACAGCCAGTGACAGACCCTTTACTGACTCCTGTGGAAAAAGCCTCCCTCCGAGCCATGAGCCTGGAAGAGGTAAGTGTTATAGACCATTCCACGTACCCAGGCAAGCCATGGTTCTCCCAGCATTTGCCGTCCAGCCCAGGAGTTACTGTCCATGTCATTCATTGTAGGCTAAGATTCGCCGCGCAGAGCTTCAGAGGGCCCGGGCTCTGCAGTCCTACTATGAAGCCCGGGCTCGAAGAATGAAGAAGATCAAAAGTAAAAAGTAAGGAAGCTGCGGATCTCATTGAAGAAAATGGTGGGGTTAATCACGAATTCTTTGGAGAGAACTTTTACCATGACAGTTAGGGTCATGTAAAAGAAGTCCCAAGTAGGAACGACTAGTCACCTTTTCCTAAACCAGCCTCATGTAGTTATGCCTGCTTCAGCAATGCCCTTTGCTCTGTGTAGCTTTGTGCCTTTCCTGGAAGGCACTCTGTAGCCCAGGCTGGCCTCAAACTCACAGAGATCCGCCTGCCTCTGCCTCCCAGGTGCTGGGATTAAAGGCGTGCGCCACCACCGCCCGGCTCAGTAGGACTTTTCTTTTGTCTTTTTGCCTCTTTGGAACGTGTTCTGTTCCTTCTTTGACCTATAGAAACAGGAGAGTCTGCTCTGCAGAAGTCTGAATGGTCGGAGAGTCCTGTCCGTCTTCTCAGGTTCCGTGTTAACTGTGGTAGCCATTCTACCACCTGCTTAAGGAACCAACCCCCTTGGATACCGTGGGCACTTTTGCATGTGGTGTTTAGTGTTTCAGCTAAATCTCAGCTCCCACACCTCCTCTCTTACCCTGTAGATACCACAAAATTGTGAAGAAAGGAAAGGCCAAGAAAGCCATCAAAGACTTTGAGCAGCTGAGGAAGGTCGATCCAAATGCTGCATTGGAAGAACTGGAAAAAATTGAGAAAGCCAGAATGATGGTGAGATTGCCTTTTGCTTTTCACACCTTTGCCAACGACTGTCCCTGGAAGGGGTTGAAGATCTCATTTTGTCCTTCCTTTCCAGGAGCGAATGAGTCTTAAGCATCAAAACAGTGGCAAATGGGCCAAGTCGAAGGCAATTATGGCAAAGTATGACCTGGAGGTAAGAAATAGGCCAGACAATAGGAGATGGAATTGGAGGAAAAAAGAAAATCAGTACACAAGAATGGTAGCAGAAATAGAATTGGGGAAAAGCCACAAGGATGAATGAAAAAACAGGAATATAAAAAGATACCAGAAAAAAAAATTAAGGCACAGAGGAAAATGACCAGGAAAAAGATCGAAGGAAAATAACATCAAGGCAAATCTAATAAAAGAGAGAGGAACTTGTTATTTTTTTTATCATTGTATTTCACCTGTTGCTTCTTTAAGGATAATTTGTCTTTCTATTTTTTTCTATGGCTACTAAAAAAATGTATGTGTACTCTTTTAACAGTAGATACCAGTAAGAAATAGCAAGTGAAATGGGAAAACTGGGTTTGTAGCTCAGTGGTAGAGCATGCTAAAAGCTTAGGGTTCCAACCCAACACTATGAAGGAAAAAAATACAGGCGGTAGCTTGAGCTTAATGTTGTGACACATACCTACAAACCCAGCACTAGAAAGGCTAAGGCAGGACCACCCATTGCAAGGTCAGACTGGGCCACCTAGTAAGACCCTGTCAGCAAAAGGAAAAGAAAAGAATGAAAGAACGGAGGCCACTTTGAGAAATGAGGGGAAAGATATTGTTTACTGTGGTCACTAACGTCAAAGTTCCTGTGCTGGGGGTCTCCTTCCTCTAGGCCCGCCAAGCTATGCAGGAACAGTTGGCAAAGAACAAGGAACTGACGCAGAAGCTCCAAGTTGTTTCAGAGAGTGAGGAAGAGGGAGGCGCTGAAGAGGAGGAAGCCCGAGTTCCTGATGTAGCCAATGAAGTACAAATGAATGCTCATGGGTCCAATCCGTGGATGCTCAGGGGTTGCAATCGTGATGCAAAAGAGGAGGAGGTCCAGGCAGACTCCGAAGAACTGCCTGAGCCTGTGGCCCATGAGTTTTCTGAAAGTGAGAGAAATGAAAAGCCCGTGGCAGAGGAAGATGTTTTGTTGAAAGAATTTGAGGAAAGGAGAGCCCTTAGGAAAAGAGCTAAGCTCAACCAGGATGCTGAGCCAGTGGGTGGCCAAGAAACAAAAGGTGAGCTGTGAAGTGGAAGGGGCAATTTCTTATTTGCTCTGGATGGACTGAGAGAAAAAAGAAATGTCCACCCACACATGCTACATAGTGATTATTTTAAGAGTGTGTACTAGGTCCCTGAAGTGAAATTAGATTCGTAATAACCATTTTTTTCTAAGGCATTTGATAAGCAAACCAAACGTGCTCAAACACATTTTCTGCTCTTGGGGCTTATAATCTTCAAAAAGACATTACTAAGTTAGCCTTGAAAAGGTGTGGCTTATCATTCCTACAGACTTGAATCTAGTAAGATGGTAAGTGTCAAAATCTATACATTCAGACATTAGGTAGATATGGAGAAATTGTTAAACTGCTCTAAATGTCTGGAGTCCAATTTTTGTTTTTGTTTTTTTGTCTTGCTTGTAAAGTGAGAAAGTGGCATTTTTAGCACGTCATAATGCTAGATTTTTTCTGTGTCTGTATTTGGGTGACACTTCCCCAGAATGAATTTTTCTGCAGGCTACATGTAAGTTTATTTATTTATTGTAGTGCTGTTGTCCTGGGGATGGGATTCAGGGATGCCCTGGGGATGGGATATTCTAGGCAAGTGCTGCACCACTGCCTGATATCCTTGGTCTCCCCACCCACCCTTTGGTTTTGGGGTTTTGTTGTTGTTTTGTTTTTGTTTTGATATGGTTTCTCTGTGTTGCAGCTCTGGCTGTCCTGGAACTCACTTTGTAGACCAGGCTGGCTTTGAAGTCACAGAGATCTGCCTCCTGAATGCTGGGCTCAAAGGCATGTGCCACCACCATCTGGCTATCCTCGGTCTTGTGATGAGATTTTTTCTATAAACAATATTTATGCTTTAGAGGCTGCTTGATTTTTTTTTCTTAAAGATGCAGCCCATGTTGGCTTTAAACTCACTATGTAGTCAAGGATGACCTTGAACTCCTGATGCTCTTGCCTCTACCTTTGGAGTGCTAGGATTACAAGTGTGTGTCACTGTTGGGAGGTGGTGGAGGTTGTAGAGGTGGTGGTGGTGGAGGTGGTGGTGGTGGTGGTGGTGTGCTCGCCTTTAATCCCAGCACTCGGGAGGCAGAGGCAGGAGGATCTCTAAATATGAGGCCAGCCTGGTCTACAGAGTGAGTTCCAGGACAGCCAGAGCTACACAGAGAAACCCTGTGTCAGGGGACAGGGGGACTGGTTATCTAAGACAAGTGTGCTACATGTCTACAATCCCAGCACTTAGCAAAGAAACTGAGCTAAGAAGTTCAAGGCCAGCCTAGGCAACATAGCAAATTTGAGGATAACCTGGGATACCTTGTAAGATTCCTATTTCCAAGGAGGAAAGGGGACTGATCATTTATCTGGCAGAAAGATAAACCCAGCTAGTGTCAGGTAACAGATCACAGAATTTCAAGGGTAGCCTGGATAACACAGTGAGACCCTATCTCTTACCAAATTTTTTTTTTAAAAAAAAAAGGAGGGGGATGCCAATCATGGTGGCACATACCTTTTTATCTCAGGAAGAGGTGAATATCTCTATTCAAAGTCAGCCTGGTCTACATAGCAAGACCCTGTCTCAAAAAAAAAGCAAAAATTAATGAATTATAAAAGGGGTGGTCATCTAGCTAGCTAAATATTTTGAAGCTGTTGGTTGTGGTATGGTAGTATAATGGTAGATTTTTAAGAATCAATAAGAGCTTCCCCAAACTATAAGGCATATTATAAGAAGTAATGCCCTAAAATATTAGGAAGTCATGGATGTCCCCCTCCAACACACACACTCTATCAAAATGAGCTTGGAAATTTACTTTTGAGAAATATTGGTATACCTGTCTCAAGGCCAGATCTAAAATGATCCGATAGCTTCAAACCAAAGCTAGAAAGCAAGGTCCACACGGAAGGGAGACAGCTTTAGTTATCAAAAGGGGCAGTTTAGAAGAATAGTGTGTTGCTGTTGTTTCCCTCAAGGCTCTTAGACTAGAGATTTGGGCAGTAACTGGAAAATGGGAGCGTACCTCGACTCCAAAAAGCAGCTATTTCATTTTGTCTTGACTAGGTCACATACAACAGGTCATATAATCTGCTTGAGATGTGTAGTGAAAGGGGGAGATCTGTTCAACGTATGACATGTACTTATGAAAACGTAAGTTTAACTAGTTCAGAAGTATGAATTGAGGCTCGCATAGTTGTACATGCCTATAGTCCCAGCACTTGGGAGGTAGGGCTAGAAGGATCAGGAGCTCCAAGGTCATCCTCAGCTACATAGCAAGTTCAAGGCTAATATGAACTACATGAAAACCTGTCCCCAAAAATACATATATAAATAAATAACCAAAAGATTATAAAATGAGGATTCTTGGGTCAGTCAATACAAAACCCTCCAGAGGAGCTTTGTCTAGGCCATGAAGCCCAAAGTACAAGACTGTTTCATTCAGATGTGGTACCTGTTAAAATGTCACCTCCACCTCTTTTTTTTTCCTTTTAATTTGGATCTTTGGGATAGGAGTGGAGCTTGGTGGCGAGTGTTTGCTTGGTGTGTACCAGGCCTTGGGGTTGTTCTCCAGCACCACACTTTTAAAAATAAATAAAAAGAACTTCTGGGGATCTTTCCAAGTAGAGTTAGTCAACTAACTGACAGGGTAGTTAATACAAGGTAGTTAAGCCCCAGTCCTGGTCATTAGCGGTCACCTGGGAAATAGGACCCTGTTTGTTCTTATTAGAGTAGTTCATGGTACTCAGCACTCAGTAGTTGCTTGACAAATCCTCATTAACTGGGAAACTTCCAAGCTTCTTCTCTGACAGAATTTTTTTCCCCTCCAGATTCTACCAGCAAGGAGGTATTATCTGAATTGAGGGCATTGTCCCAGAAACTCAGTAAGGAAAATCATCTACCCAAGAAGCAAAAAGAGAATTCGGCAAAGACTGTTCCCCTGGTCCAGGAAGAGGAACCTGCCCCAGAGGAAGAGGAGCCTCTATTGCTGCAGAGGCCAGAGAGACTACAAACTCTGGAGGAACTAGAAGAGCTAGGTAAAGAGGACTGTCTTCCAAATAAGGAGCTCCCTAGAGCTGCAGTAGAAGGGGAGCAGATGAGAAGAAACCCCCAAAATCAGTTGAAGGGGAAGAAGAAGAAGAAGGAGCAAATGATCAGTCTGCAGAACATCCTGACTACAAGAACTCCTTCTGTGACATCAGTGGCAGTTCCCACAACAGTAGAGGAGCTGGTGAGCAGAGCCAGGGTCTTGGGTTTGTGGGGGCTGGAGCTGGAACAGAACAGGTCCTTCTTACAACACCATCTAGGAAGGTTGGTTTGCTGGGAATTTCCATTTCAGGAGTTGAGGTCCAGATTACCATGGTGCCAGGCTGGGACCCAAGTGTCAGTTTAACAGATACAGATATGTGGACACAGCTGAGCCACACAAGCAGCCTAAATTCTGAGCCACTAAAGCTCCCTGGGGTGACTGTCAACCAGTCCTCAGTGGAGGCGGTGGTCACTGAAAGCCCTGACTAGATCTCAGGCAGGCACAAGAATTCAAACTTCAGTTCTGTTGACTCAATTCCAACCACCAGTGGTCTGCCCTCAACCCCAGTCCCAACCCCAAATTAAGTAATTAAAACTAGCAAGACAAAACACCCTATCTGCTTTTCCTGGGATATAAACTGCTGGAAGTTCCCATTCTGGCCTCGCTTGGAGCTTCTGCTGTTGACCCAGACCATCCTTTCTCCCACCCTAAAAATTCCTTATTGAAGGTTTTAAGTTGTGTCATATGATGACGAGCTAAGGATATTCAGCCTAGAGAGAGAAATCGGAGCATGATTGCATGATCGGTTCCTATTGTGAATCGATCATCCTTTTAGCTCTTCCCCCTAGGGGGCGCTAAGATGTCACAACCCAGGATTCGGTCATGTCATGAAGCACTCGAAAGACAAGTTTCAGTTCTTTGCACTTGTTTCTTCCCAGGAAGATGAAGTGGAGAGAGACCAAAAGCAAATGATAAAGGAAGCTTTTGCCGGGGATGATGTCATCAAGGAGTTCCTAAAAGAGAAGAGAGAAGCTATCCAGGCCAATAAGCCAAAGGACCTGGACCTGACCTTGCCTGGCTGGGGAGAGTGGGGCGGGATGGACCTGAAGCCCAGCGCCAAGAAAAGACGCCGGTGAGAGGAGGGGAACCCTGTCAGAAGAGCACAGTTTCCCCAGCCCACCCTGAAGTGTGTTTCCTGCATTTTTGACTAAATCCTGAATACTCCTTTTACTATTTGGCTTTCCAGGTTTCTTATTAAAGCCCCTGAAGGTCCTCCAAGAAAAGATAAGAATTTGCCCAATGTGATTATAAATGAGAAGCGCAATATCCACGCAGCAGCTCACCAGGTGAGGTTCAGAGCACTCTCTAGTTGTCTGATCTCCACTACCCGCGCCTCTTGCTTGAGAGAAGAACTATTTTAGTATCAGTGGGGAGAGGGATTGTGATGTTTTCCTTTTTTGGTTTGTTTACTTTTGCGTTTTTTTGAGACAGCTTACCCCAGGCTGGCCTTGAACTCCAAATCCGCTGTGCTGGGCATGACCTGCACCATTAATCCCTGATCTCAGCACCCCTTAACGTCATACCTGGCTGGGACGTGTGATGATGATCAACAGAACAAATTTGTCTTTTCTACTGACTGGCTGTGAGAGTAACAAAGCCGGGCAGGCTGTGCTATTCTGACTACTGACCAGGTTTAGGCTGAAAAGAGATTCTTTGCAAGCAGTAACAGAGGCCCTAAGTCACAGTTTCAACTGGTGCTCTGGATCATTCTGCTCTAAATGAGTCTTGCCAAAGTAAAAATTAACCATTCTGCTGTAGGCTTGGATTTGTAGTCAAGGTAACATGCACAGACCAGAAGGTTTGAGCCATGTGTCAAGAAAAGTGGTGATGAACCAGTATCTGTCCACAAAAGTGAAGGGATTTTCAGTTGACTCATATGCTAATAAGCAAGGGATGGGCTGGGTATGGTGGCACCGCCCTTAATCCCAGCAGAGGCAGGTATATCTCTGATCTACAGAACGAGTTTTAGGACAGCCAGAGCTACATTGTGAGACCCTGTCTCAAAAAAAAATAGTTATCATGAGCAAGGGATGTTTGCACTGTGGGAAACTAGAGCATAGTCATTGTCCTCTGGAATATCACAGGCAATGCTGAGTGCTGTTGTTGTAGAGTCACATAAAGTAAAAAAGTTAGGAAATGGGAAGAAGATCCAGAGAGAAATTGGGCTTCTCTTGGGGTGAGGACGTGACCCAAAAAAAAAAGTCATTGAACTGCATAACCTGCATGTTCCCTTCAGTCCTGAGGTTTGCCCCTCATTAGTACAATATTGAAATGAGTTATACTTGCCCTTCTAAAAGAGAAACGAACTATGTAATGGGTACAAAACAGATGAGGGTTGGAATTGGCTCAGTTGCTAGAATGCTTGCCTAGCACTGTGTAAAGCTGGACATAAAGCACACCTTTAATCTCTAATCTTAGCACTCTGGAGGTGGAGACAGGAAGATCAAAAGTTCAAGGTCATCATTGGCTACCCAGTGAGTTGGAGGCTAGCCTGGGATACATGAGGCCCTCTGAAAAAAAGTCTTGAGATAACAGTTCAGTCATATTGTTTGATCTTAATTTCTAAGCCAATCATTGCAGAAACTGTTGCCAATATAATCCAGCTGAGACTATTCTAGACAATTGGATATAAATGGAGAGGGAAGGAATACTCTGATAGGACTGGTAAGGTGGTTCAGTAGGTAAAAGCATTTGTTGCCAAGCCTGATGACCTGATTTTAATCTGCAGGGGCCCACACTGTAGGAGGAGAATGCTCCAATGGGCCAAAATTACAGATGACAGCTAAGAGCATGCTTCTCCGAAAGGCTAGCCTTTTCCTTCCCAGAGCTCTTTCCATGTTGATTTACTATTGCCACAGCAAACTGTGAAATGGTTTTCCAGGAATCTTTCTTGACTTTTGATTTGTTTTTTTTTAAGACAGGATCTCATGTACAGCTTAGTCTGGCCTTGAACTCACTATGTTCCTGAGCATGGCCTTGAACTTGAACATCTGTTTTTCGGGCCACCTCCTCCCCAAGTGCTTGAATTACAAATATATGCCACCACATCTAGCTTATGTGATCCTGGGGATTGGACTAATGTTATGATCATAGTGAAAATAACTGATAAGTGAAACCTGTGAAAAGGATCATTCAACCCACCAAGGGGTCATGACCCACAGGTTGAGAACCACTGAATTAGCTAGCCACTACAGGAGCAAGAGAGTGAAGTGTGTCAAGACAGGAGAGGACTCCTGTCTGACCTTATTTTTTCATACCCTCAGTAACATACACAGATAGAAAAAATATCAACCTAAACAAGACATTTTCTTAGCCTAAAGGGAAAGGAAGCCTTTTTCTCTCAGTACTGATGCTGGGGAAGTGTTTACAGATCTGAGGGTAGCACTCTGGAGTGGAGAAGAGCACAGGGCAAGGACGAGGAACCCAAGGGTTCTGTTCTCTTCTCTCACATTGCTTACTTTACTTGGGGAAATCATTTCCCCTGTCTGGACACAAGTTGATGCCAAGGAAGATAACTGATGCTATCAAGTAGGGCCAACCAGCTCTGCATCCTCTGATGCCTTAAGAGGATGAAGCTGAGCTCAAGAACCTGGACGCATTCTGGATTCAGAAACATTGTGGGCTTCCTTAAAACATCAATCATAAAGAGGAAAGGAAAGTAGATCTATGAATAGTTCAGCCCAGCCAGGGCTACATAGTGAGACCATGTCTCAAAAAGCAAGAAAAAAGGGAAGAAAGGAGAGAATAGAGAGCAGGAAGAGAATAAAAGGGTCAGAATCTATAAAGATGCACAAATACTCTGGGGCTTCTTGAAGTAACAGTGTTGTCTAGAAGCACCCACTGGTTAGCAGCCTTAGAATTACTATAGCCAAACAGGAGTGGTCTTCTGGGTTTTCTGTTCTAAAACCATTGGCTAAGACTGAGAGTATGGGTATAAATAACTTCCAACAGATTAGCAGTCCTAAGATTATATGGGAACACTGGGGTGCTTTGACCTCTCCAAAGCTTACCTCCCTTGTGATTGTCACATAAGACTGAACTATGTAGACCAGCCTGGCCTTAAACTTGTGATCATCCTGTCCCAGCCCTGGCAAATGCTGAGATTACAAGCATGAGCCATTATGCCCCTTCTCTAGGCTACCTTTAAACAACTGTACCTCACACCAAATCCTTCCTTTCCCTTCCAGGTGCGGATGCTTCCATATCCATTCACGCACCATCAGCAGTTTGAAAGGACCATCCAGAATCCTATAGGGTCCACGTGGAACACCCAGAGAGCCTTCCAAAAGTTGACTGCTCCCAAGATCATCACCAAGGCAGGCCACATTATCAAGCCCATAAAAGCAGAGGATGTGGGTTACCAATCTTCCCCAAGGTCTGATCTGTCTGTCATGCAGAGCAATCCAAAAGGACACTCCAAACATAAAAAACAGCTGAAGAAAAGCTCTATAGATTGAATTGTCAGAGAAATGTCCTGACTAGTCCGCTGCTTGTCCTATGCTGCAAAATGAACTCCAAAACTGGCTTAATACACTGTGTGTAGTTAAGCCATATCTTGGAAATAAAGAAATTTTTACCTTTATAACTCGACTGCCGTCTGTATTATCTCCCTGTTGAATCATTTTCTTTAAGTCAGACACTTTGGGTACCCCAGCTTTGTACTTCTCTACTTACCACTTTGTAAGGGGAACTTCATCTCCTTTTTTTACCAAGACTTGTCATAGTCATGAAAATGAAGGAAATGTATCCACATCTCTGGTTATACATATGACACCCATCAATCATGATCCACCATAAATACCAATTTATAATGAGGGATTGACAAAGTACTACGAGGTTTAACCTCCGAATCCAGAAGCAGCATGTACAAACCACAGCTGGATCCTGCCCTTGGTTGGTCATGGAACCAAGGTGAAGTGGGGTCTAACCTCAGGAGTTGCAACTGTATCTTGTGAGCTTCCCAGCTCATTCAGGTTGCTGTGTAGAGTATCATTTTGGGGAGATGTAGCTCTGTGGGGAATTTCGTTTCCTCCAAGATACATTCTATCCTGCAGGAGGCTCCTTTAAGCATAAGGTAACAACCCAGAATAGCTTTAGGAACTCCCTGCAACTGACCAGATTTCACTAGGCCCCCTTCCTGCCAGAGTAAGTAATAAAAGCTGGGAGTCCCTCTCGGATGGAGCAAGCCAGGCTGCTCTCTCCAGCCTCAGACTAGACCAGCTGCCTGGAGGAGGTTTACATCAACTGAGGCACCCAGAAAGGACACACTCCAGCCTCTTGAGCTACCTGCAGGCTATGAAATGTGCTCCAGGTTCTCAGCTTTGTGAGCTGTCACCCATGCCAGGGTGGGCTTTGGTCATGTAGCTGTCTTTGAGTCATTTCCCTCCTGTAATTAACCCCAGTAAAACTTAATTGGTTTACCAAGTTAGATTTGGGTGGTATCCCTGCTTTGGTCTATCTCAGGCACGATATCTGGGGTGAGTAGATGTGTGTTGGTTGTCTCCCCAGGAAAAGTTTGGTCACAACAGGAGTGTACCAACCTACATACCTAGAAGGCCCAGGTTTGATTCCCCCAAGAACACCTAAAAATGGGATCATGGAGATATACTAGGTCTGTAGTGTAATCCTCAACACTCCAGAGGTATATCATTTTTGTATGTCTCTATAACAAGACAAGCTTTATCCTCACTTTCTTTCTTTTTTCCTTTTCTTTTCTTTCTTTTTTTTTTTTTTTTTTTTTTTTTTTTTTTTTTTTTTTTTTTTTTTTTTTTTTTTTTGGTTTTTCGAGACAGGGTTTCTCTGTATAGCTTTGCGCCTTTCCTGGAACTCACTTGGTAGCCCAGGCTGGCCTCGATCTCATATCCTCACTTTCTTTACAAGTACACATGCAATTTCAGAAGTAAACCTGTTTCCTTTCCAACTCACCCAGCCAGTTCCTCACCACTGATTCAAGCAGTATTTAGCCATATGGTAGCTAGCATGGACTTTTGCCTCCTTTTGTATCACAGTACCTGGAAGGCTGGAGGTGTAGCTCAGTGGTAGAGTTAAGTGCTTAGCATGCCTCAGGCCCTGGACCACACTGTACTTCATGTCCTCCCAGGGAGGCTCACCCCTCATAACCTTATGGCAAGTTTGTATCACAGGTTGTAAACGTTGAGAATGTGCTGATAGTTATGAAGCCTTCTGAGGAAAACACGAGAGTTACACTATTTTACAGAAAGTTTCAGCTTTGGACATTTATAATCACTGGACCTATTGCTACTGTGGTTTTCTGTTTTTATAACCTCTCCTCTCCATCTGGACCTTTGTCAAGCACGCTACTCCAAATCAGTTCTGAAATGTTAAGACCTCAAAAATTGGGGGGGGAGGGGGTTTAGACCCCCCTAGTACCTTGGTTTTTATAGGCAAAAGATTTCAGTGTAGAGTGATTAAGTCCTGTGTTATACAGTAAATTAGTAGGAACTAGTACCTTAGGCTAACTTGGAAGCCAAAAGTCACAGTTGTTTTTTTTTTTTTTTTTCCTGAATTTCTGAGTGTTAACTGTGTGGGTTCTTACCAGCAGTCTTCAGGAAGTACCTGGAACTGGCTGTCAAGGGAAATGAATATAATGAGTAGTGTTCTATGCCCAAAGGGCATTTTTTAAGTTATGCACTGACTTGAGATTGTCCATAATCGGCTCCGCTAGTTGACACTTAAATCAGTAGCCAGTGGAGGGGAATGAGGAACCCCTACCTCTTCCTGCCTCCATGTAAGATACCTCAACATTCTTTCACTCTTAAGCACAAAGCTGCCACCTCTGTGCAACCCACTCCCCAAATCGAAGCGCCACCAAAAAGTGGACAATTCCGGGTCTACTTTCTCCGACCCTCCTGAGCGCCTTTTGCGCTGCACAGCAGTAGAGTGATGCAAGCCACCCATCCTTCCAAGGAGAGGGCAGACATGGGAACATGACATTAACGACGCCCACTCCCCGTCTTCCAAGCCCCCAAACGGATTCGATTGTTGTTTCGTGGGGCTTCTTTTTTCCTTTTCTTCCTCCGAACCTCCGAAGTGTTCTTCCTTCCCATTGGCCAAAGCTGCCCCTTGACGCCACCCAGGCTTTGCTTGCTGATTGGTCGGCTCTGGATGTGCCCAAGCCTTTTTCCCAGGGTGTGGCGCCCCCCTCCCGCCCCCAACAGGGTTCTGACCCCTGGCTCCTCCCTTCCCCCCAACCCCCCCTCTCCGTTCCGAATGGTACCGCCCTGGCTCGGCTCCCCCACGGCCAGGCCGCTGCCCTTAGGGCCCCCGGACGGGGCGGGGCACACTGGGGACGGGCAGAAGGCGGTGGTGGCGCCTTCCTGCCGTGCCCGAAGCCACCCCCGCCACCGTACTGCAACCCTCCTAGGTTCCACTTTCCCCTGAGCAGTTTTCGCACTGCCTTGGTAGCCCCGTCCCGTCTGTTGCAGCCCCCACTGGTCTTTTGGTCATCCCAAAGGGCAGCGTTCAATCCCAGCCCTCCGCGCTCCACACGCCCATCCGCCTCCACCCTTGGATTCTCGAAAGGCTCCTTTCTCCCAGAGTCTGTACACCCTTCCCCTCCCGGTCCCTCTTTCTAGCGGACTGTCCATCCATCCCCGGGACCTCCCTCCCTGTGTGTGGCGGTTCCTCCCAGCGGCCTCCACTTCGCGGCGTCCCCTCCCCTTCGTAGCCAGCGTGGTGGAGCACTCCTGCACCCCCCTCTTCTCTGTACCCCCGCGCTCTCTTATGTTGTCCCTTCACGTCCCACTCTAAGCCCCTCCCACGACACCCCACACACACACTCACACCCCTCCCTGCGAGGCGTCCCCCGGCACCCCTCCCCTAGCCCCGCTTGTCTATGCCCCTCCCACACACCCGGTCCTTTTGTCTCCTCTTTGGTCTCTAAGTCCCCCGCCCCTCCCTCCCGCCCGCCCTCGCTCCCCCCCAGCACTCTCTTATCTTCCCCAGGTCCCGGCGCCCCGCCCCCTGGCCGCGCCCCGCCGGCCCCCTCCCTCCCGCGGCCCCATCTCCGCCCTTAGCGCTCCGCCTTCCCCTACCTCTCCCCCCCCCCCCCCCCGGGGCTCAGGCCCTCTAGCCGGGCCCACCTCCCTGGTTCCCTGGTTCGCTCCTCCCGCCACGGCCGCCGCCGCGGAACCCAGACCCACCCTTCCCGGGCCAGCAGCTCACGCTCCCGCGCGCTCTCCCCACACATGCACTCCTCCCTCCGCCCTGCCTCGCTACCTCGCCCAGGCCCGAAAGCCGTCCTACCCCGGGCACCATGCAACCCGCCCTCGGGGAAGCGTCTCTCTTTGCTGCCCGCTGCGGGCACCTCGCGAGTGGACCCACAGCCCAAGAGCGGGAACCCAAGCTGGGCGGGCCGAGCCGCCTCTACATAGCCCGGCCCTTGGAACCCGCCCGGGACCTGGCGCCCGTCGGAAGTGTATAGGGACCGGCTGAGCGCCACTCCTCTGGCCTGCCCTGCGCGCCCAGGGGAGACGCTGCAACCACAATGCCAGGGATGTCTACCTAGAGCTTCCTTCCAGCTTCTGCCCCAAACCTGTGTGTGCCTTCAGTATGCTGCTCCCACCTGAGGACTCGCGCTCAGCGGGCCGAGGTTGGGACGCTGTGTCCAATACCTCCCACCCCAGCATCAGGAGCCTTAGTTATGGACAATCTTGCCCCGTTAGTGAGAGCCGGTGATACGCCTTGACCACCCAGGGAGACTGAGAGAATTCACATCCCAGCCTAGTGCTTGAGGAAGGGGGCACCTCCCTGCCCGAGTTCTGGCCCATCAGAGAGCCTCTGGGCTTTGTATCAACCTTCTGCAGGTGGAGGGCTTGGAACTAAACTCTTTCATCTCAGGTGAGGGATGCGTCCTAAGTAGAAAGCCCAGCTACAGGCCAATAACTACTTTAAAACATGTCTGTTCCATAATGCCCACGTTGACGGTATCTCTCGCCCAAACTTCTGCTGCCAAGACCTTATTTACTCACCAGACTGGAAGCTCTTTGAAGGAGGTCCCTGTTCCTTTACCCTAGCTCACTCAATGGATCTCTTGTGATTGGCAGATAACTGGATGTGTTTGTTAACTGCCCGCCTTTTGTGACTTAAGGTTGTACACTGGCGAGGGCCAGGACCAGATCGGGATTATTAGCTTGTACCAAGCACAGCATGGTGCCCGAACGATTTTTGAAAGGGCAATCAATGGTTTTTGAAACTGATGAAAGTAATTATGCAGGAGGCAAATGCCTACCTCTGGATCCCCAGAACTGTGGATGCACCTGAGAGAGAAACTAAGGAAGTTGCTTTAGCTCATCTGCAATCCAAAGCAGAGCTGCTGGTGCCAGGTATAGCTCCAGTCATCAACTGAACACAGTGGGTGTAGGACTCTCCACCACTGGGAGTGGGTTTGCAAGGAGACATAAAGCCATCAATTCCAAGTTTACAACTGAAACCAAAAAAAAAAGTAAGTAGCCAGGGTTTTCTCACTGTGAAACAAACTGTCCCATATAAGGAACAAACCTGTAGCTCTGTCCCAAGGTCGAGCTGAACCCCAATCTGTCAGAAGAAAAAGGCTGCAAACAGACTGGAATCCATCAACACCAATTACCACGGGGTGGGGGGGCGGGGGGGCACAGTGAAAAGACTGTTTCCTCCCATTTATGGATATATTCACCCTGTGCTTTGTAGCAGCTCATTTGTAACCTGGTCACTTTAGGGTTAGTAAAACTCCCTGCCCACCTCATAACCCCACCCCCAGTTGGTCTGTGTTCTCTGTCCTTCCTCAGCCCTCCACTGTCTTCACCCAAGCCAGCCTGCTCTAAATGGCCACGGTCAGTGATCCAAGCAGAAACTGAAACAGTAACAATCAGACAGTGTCAAGAGACTCCGGCAGAGATGCCTCGGATGGCCCGGCCTCCTCCTCTGCCTTGGCACAGATGTTCTCATTGTCCAGGAAAGAAATACCAAATTCCCTCTTCAAGCTGGAGAGGGGATATTGCAAGGCTTATCCCCAAGGCCCAGCCCAGTTCCTCTGCCCCCTGATTATTCATCAGCTTGAGACTGTCACTATCTCCTCTCCCCATGCTAGCCAAGATTTTTCTCCCCCTCACCAGAGATTAAGGGGAGTGGGACTGGAGCTGCACGAGATTACTGAACTGTTCTGCAGATCTCTTTAGGGACTGTTAGCACATCAAAATACATATTTGGAAAATGCTCACAATTAACACTGGGGAAAAAACAGTAAACACAGTGTCACTTTGCCAGGCTCAACAGTTTTGTTTTGTTTTGTTTAAATGCTAATGGCCTCAAATGGGGAGCAGCATCCATCAGTTAAATAAACAAGCCATTAGACTGAGACTAGAAGTGTCAACACATGACTAATCTACTAATTGGGAGAAGCCATGGAGTAGTGAGGAAGAAGGCAGCAAGGGATGCTGGAGGCTGTGTAGTGGACAGCTCAAGCACTTAGCATGTGGGGCTTAGAGCCAAGAGGACCTGAGTTTGAATCCTGCCCTCAAACAGTTCATAGCACTGTCTTCCATAAGTTGTTGTTTTTTTTTTTATTTCCCCCGAGCCTCTGTTCCCCATTCTGTAGAATGGGCATAATAATGGTACCCATATTACAGGATTGTTAGAGGCTGAACTGAGATGATACCAATAAAGCTGTTAATACTGGGCCTGCCATATCATCAGCATTCCATGCCTTATTGGCTACACCTGATAACGTGAGGTAACTTGCAACAATGAGCACTTTTTAAAAATGAAAAAGAATTGACATTTTGTCTATCGGTATGCATGTCTCTTGTCTCCAGGTCCCCATACCTCACCATATATCTGGCAAGAGCATGCTTTTGGTTGATTCTAACATGTTTGCATTGTTTGATTGAGAGTTTTGTTTTTATTTTTGAGTTAGTATAGTCAGAGTGTCCTCAAACTCACTATATAGATGAGGATGGCCTTGAACTCTTGATCTTTCTGCTTCCACCTACCTAACACTGAGATTTTAGGTCTGTATCACTGAACCTACCTGGTTCTAACTTCTTTCTTTGTTTCAGTCACATTTTGCAGTCCTAGTTGGCCTGGAATTTGCTATGTAGAGCAGACTGGCCTTAATTCACATAGATCCACTGCCTCTGCCTCCTGAGAGCCAGGATTAAAGTTGTGGGCCACCATCACCCAGGATGTAGGTGTGTGACTGTACATGCCTCAGCATATATGTGGAGGTCAGAAGATACATTGAGTTAATTCTTTCCTTCTTTCTACCTTGAGGGTTCTGAGGATTGAACTCAAGTCATCAGCCTTGGTGACAAGCACCTTTATCAGCCCTGTGTTCTTGCATGGACATTCACATTGCTTTTTCTCTTCTTTTTCTATTCTAGGAGATTTGGGGATTCCTTCTGTGTGATTAAGAAATTAAGCTGGTTGTTTATTAACCTGCCTTCCCCTTGCTGGGTCTTGTAGTTGTATGTTAGCAACTACATTTTTTTTACTTGAAAAAAGAAATCCTGTCTAATGGTTCAAGCCTAGAATCCCAGCACTTGGGAGGCTGAGGGAGGAGGATCGTTCTGGAGCCAGCCTGGGCCAGAGTGAGACTCTGTCTCAAGCAAAAAATAGCAACAGGGCTGGAGAGTTGGCTCAGTGGATAAGAGCACTGGCTACTCTTCCAGAGGACCTGGGTTCAGTTACCAGCATTCATATGGCAGCTCTTAACTGTAACGCCAGTTTCAGGGGATCTGACACCCTCACACAGATATTCATGCAGGCAAAACACACATGCGCTGGGCGGTGGTGGAGCACACCTTTAATCCCAGCACTCGGAAGGCAGAGGCAGGTGGAACTCTATGAGTTTGAGGCCAGCCTGGGCTACAGAGTGAGTTCCAGGACAGGCTCCAAAGCTACACAGAGAAACCCTGTCTCGGAAAACCAACCAACCAAACAACAACAACAACAAAAAACCCACAAATGCACATGAAATAAAAGTAAATAAATTACTTTAAAAACAATGACAACAAAAGTCTCTGGAAGTACCCAGAAAGAAATAATAGATTGGAGGGCATTTTCTGGTCTATTAACAGGTGAAGGTGGTATGGAAGAGAAATTTGACCCTCTGGTCCCCAGTCTTCAATGGTTTATTTAGTTGTTGTTTGTTTTTGTCATTGTTAGAATTGTATTGGTGGGGAGAGTTTAGTGGTTTTTCTTTATTTATTGGAGGTCAGAGAACAGCTTGCTGGAGTAGGTTCTCGCCTCCCATCATGCGTGTTCTGAGACTCAAACTCCGGTTGTCAGGCTTGGCAGCAAGCGCCGTTAGTTACTTGCTGAGCCTTCTTGCCCGCACAGTCCTGTTAGTTTGGTTTCCACTTTTCTCTTTTTTAAAGATTTTTTTCTTTTATTTCATGTGTATGAGTGTGTCACTGTATGAATGTATGTGCACTGCATGTGTGCGGAGCAGATAGTTGTGAGCCTCCATGTGGGTACCTCAGGAACGAAGCCCAGGTCCTCTGGAAGGGCAGCAAGTGCTCGTAACCACTAAGCCATCTCTCTAGCCCCTGTTTTTGCAACAAGGTCTCAAGTAGCCCAGGATGTCCTTGAATTCAATATGTAGCTGAGGAAAACCTTGAGCATTTGATCCTCCTGCCTCCACCTCCGCAGTGCTGGGATTACAGATGTGTATGCTCTCATACCTGGTTTGGTGAAGTGCTAGAGCGAAGAACCCAGGGCTTCGGTACAGGTTAGCTAAGCACTCTGTCAACTGAGTAAATATCCCCAGCTTCAGAATCTTCAGCTGCGTGGTCTTTGTAAATTCTGCCTTGCACTTAGAGTCCTGAGTAGACAGACTGTCATCGACACCCATAGATGTTCTGCTCTCCAGTTCTACAGCTGGACTACCCCCACACTAGCAATGGGATTAGTTCTCAAACTCCACTCTCCCCCAGTTACCCTTACACCTAAGCCTTGAAGCAGGCTCCCTCCTGGCTCCACCCTTTTGCATTTGCTTTTTTTCAGATGTCTCACTCTGCAGTCCTGGCTGGTCTCAAAGTCTCCGAAATTCTCCCACCTCAGTCTTCCCAGTGCTAAAATTACAGGCATGCATGCTGAAGTCCTGACTCGGAGAACACGAAGCAAAAGACCGCGGATTCACTTGTAAACTCTCCACGGGGACTAAGAGGTTTATGTGTTCTCCCTCTTCCTTCAACAATTCAGTTGCACTTCTCCGAGCCCACGTTCTGTTCCAGAGTCTCAACTGTTGGCAACTGCATTGCCTATTTGGGCCACCCAAATTAGCCCCTCACCTTGTTCTCTGCCAATCAAATTCTCTTCCTTAAAGGACCAGCTAAATTGACTACGCTGCAGAAAGCTGCCCATGGTCCCCATGGTGAGTTCAGCTTTTCACTCCCTGGTAGTTCATAACAGGTATCCCCCCCCTTAGAGGGCCTCCTTGCCAACTATCTGACATAATTTTTTTTTTCTGTTAGACACATGTAACCTTCTTGAGGACAAGACGCATTTCAGAGGACATGGTACCACACACCTTTAATCCCAGCACTCAGGAGGCAGAGGTAAGGTGGAGTTCTGAGTTCTGGGCCATCCTGGTCTATGTAGTGAGTTCTGGGAGAGCCAGCGCAGTTACACGGAGAAACCCTGTCTCAAAACGAAATAAAATAAAATAAAACAAAACAGGAAGACAAAGCCACAACTTGGTGGGAATTGGAGGGTGTTATGGTTTACAGGACAGGCTCCTAGGGGTGACATGGGATGATGTCATCAGGAACTGACAAAAAGTTGTCATGTGGTACCAGGCATGGTGGTGCACACCTTTGCTCTCAGCAGTCAAGAGACAGAGGCAGGCAGATCTCTGTAAGTTCAGAGTCAACCTGGTCAAGATAGCAAGTTCCAGGCCCATCACCTACAAAGAAAAAAAAAGTTATTCATGCTTCCATGCTTCAATATTTCAGGTGTTTCACAGGTTATCTCATTTCACATTCATCACAACTATGTAGAATAGGTAGTTATTTTCTGTTTTTTTTTTTTTTTTTTTTTTTTTTTTTCTAGACAGGGTTTCTCTGTGCAGCCCTGTCTGCCTTAGAACTCACTCTGTAGACTAGGCTGGACTCCAAATCAGAGATCCACCTGCCTCTGCCTCCTGATCCCTGGTATTAAAGGTGTGTGCCACTACTGCCTGGCAAATAGGTACTGTTGCTGTGCCCATTTTACAGATGAGAAAAGGGATTCAGAGAAATGAAGGAATTTACCTTGGGTTGCCCAGATAAAACAATAGAAGATCTGGGATTCAAATTCAAGTCCAGTGACCTTCTCCTTATATCCTGCAGCTTCCCAATGAGTCTACCACCTTCTCTGCTTCCATTTTACAGCATACAAGACATACTTTGTGCATGCCCTTGGAAGTTCGGTACGTGTATACACACACACACACACACACACACACACACACACACACACACACACACACAAGTGACCTGCATGTTTGCAGCGTGATTATAAAATACTTGTGTTGATGGTTTTTTTTTTTATATGAAAATACTCCTAAATCAACTCAACCTGGTGAGGAGTAGAGGATGGCTGGGCACAGCCATGTACTTCTCCAAAGGGATATAGAATTTCTTTCCTCATGCTCCTAACTGTAGAGCAAGTTTTATAACTCTACAGTGACCTTGGAACTTGCACCCCCCCCTTTCAGTCTTAACTGGCTTCTTGCTGTCTGTCTCATTCTTTGCAACTTCAGTTGTCTTATCTGGGTATTTGTTTGTTTTTGTGCCAATATCTCCAAACGCCACGCGCCCCCCCCCACACATGTGGATTCCTGATGTTCCAATAGCCTGCGGTGCCCTCCCCCACCACTCTCCATACTTCAATTCTCCAAGTCAGTGTTCCAGTTTCTCCTCCTTCCAGAAGCCTTCCCAGACTCTGATCACCTGCCAGCTTTTTGATCTGGTCTGATTGTGCTATGTGTCCCCATCTGGCCCAGACCCTAGACCTTCCTGGTCAACCTTCAGAGTGCTGGGCTTACAGGTGCGTCAGCGCTACAGCCAGCTCTGATGTTTCTTTGAACCCAAATCTCGATTCTCATCTTCCTTCTGGGCTTGCACTCGTGCCCCGACCCCTTCTCTCATTGCTCCTTGGGAGCTGTTCCCTTGACCACACTTGTCCCTTGAGTTTGAAGTTCCAGGTAGAGAGAAATAAAGGAAAGTCTTTAGGAAAGAAAGACTTTATCAAATAAACCCCTTTCTCTTGCCTATGAACCTCATGTTCCCTCTACCCTCCACACACATGTGGTGACATGAGTGCCTATGCAAATGAACACAGATAAGTAAATGAATGTGATTTAAAAAAAAAAAAAAGGCCTAGACCAAGCTGGACAGTGGTAGTGCACGCCTTTAATTCCAGCATTCAGGAGGCAGAGGCAGAAGGATCTCTCTATGAGTTTGAGGCCAGCCTGGTCTACAGAGCGATTTCCAGGACAGTCAGGGCTACACAGAGAAACACTGTCTTCAAAAAACAAAAACAGATAACCAAACAAAAAAGGCCTAGACCAATTACCCACCTTCAAATGCTGCCATGTAGGTTCAGGGGATTAAAGCCAGATGTTAAGCCCCTGTGTGCTGAACCATTTCACTGGCCCCATGATAGCCTCCTTGCTCTAGTGTCTTGTAGTGCAGGCAAAGTGAGAATGCATATAGCAGAAAATGCTTGAAATGTTTCTGATTTCAGCCTTAGCTAGGAATTTAGTTACCAGTAAGGAGAGTTCCAGTTCACCTTTTAATCATTTGTCCAGGCATTGGAAAGTGGGTAATTGGTAGGTTGTAACTCTGGCTTTGATCTGGCCACTCTGGTTAAAAGATGCCCTTCCACTTGCGTATAAGAAAATGCCACCTTTGAAAAGGGGGGTGGGGGGACAGCTATATACACTCCTGAAGGCTCAGACACTACTCCAGAAGGGACTGAAAGAATGCCAGAGTAGCTGGGAGATACCTGAACTGGAGATAGTGCCACATGCCTCTATTTCCAGGACTTGGAAAATGGAGGCAGCAAGATCAGCAGTTCAAGGCCCACCTTATCTACATAGCAAGTTCAATGCCAGTTTGAAGCATATGAGCTATCTCAAAAAACAAACAAAAGTACCATCTTTGACCCTTAAAGAGGGGCAATTACTGATGACCCATATTCTGCTCCCTCCCTAACTACTCCACACACTTTCTTTTGAGTCAGGGTCTTATTTTATACTGGCTGAGCCAGTACTCACCATGTAGCCCCAGGTTGGCCTTGAACTTGAAATACTTCTGTCTCAAACTTCTTGAGATTACAAGTGAGTACCATCATATCAAGCTCCCCATTTCCTTCCAACCACAAATATTTATAATATTGGAGTAAGGAGATGAAAAAAGACTTTTTACACATCACAGATGAGGGGTCACACTTAGGCCAGGTTCTAGAAATGGGTCTGTCTATGTACTTGAGGACTCCACTGTGGCCTAGAGTAAGTTGAAGGTTCAGTCTGTTGTTAAGACCAGGATTAGAAGTCAGGGTGGCTGTCAAGTCCCTGGGGGCATCCTATTCCAGATAGCAATCACAGGGCTAGGAGTGTGAGGAAGCAGTGGAGTGCTGCCTAGTCCAGGGGAGGCCCTGGGTTCCATCCCCAAAGTGACCAAGTGTCAGGAACTGTGTTCACTCGGGATCCTTTGTTCTGTGAGGCAGTGAAAGGTTCATGAAATCAGCCTCAGGGGCCAACTTCCATGCCAGAGTTTGGCACTATTTTTCTCCTGGGGCATTAGACAACTCATTTCCCCTCTCCCATCCTGAGTCCTCGTGTAATCAATGCTAAAAAGCGGTCTTAATCTCTAGGGCCCCATAAGAAAATATAAGAAAAGAGTTGGGAAAATGTAAAGTAGTAAAGCGAAATGAAATACTGGTTTCCTCCATTAAAAAAATGTTCTAGGGGGGCTGGAGAGATGGCTCAGAGGTTAAAAGCACTGGCTGCTCTTCCAGAGGTCCAGAGTTCAATTCCCAGCAACCATATCGCAGCTTATAACCATCTATAATGAGATGTGATGATCTCTTCAGGTGTGCAGGCAAACACAAAGATAGCACACTGTATACATAATAAATAAATAAATTTTTTAAAAATGTTCTAGAACTGGGCGGTGGTGGTGCATGCCTTTAATCCCAGCACTCAGGAGGAAGAGGCAGGTGAATCTCTTTGAGTTCAAGGCCAGCCTGGTCTACAGAGTGAGTTCCAGGACAGGCTGCAAAAGCTACATAGAGAAACCCTGTCTCAAAAAAAAATGTTCTAGAAAGGACTGGGGATCTGGCTCATTTGGTCAAATGCTTGCTTAACATCCATGAAGTCCTGAGTTCTATCCCTAACATGGAATAATCCAGGTATAGTAGAGCATGATTGTAATCCCGGCATGAAGGTGGAGGCAAGAGGATTAGGAATTCAAAGTCATCCTCAACTATGTAGTAAATTTAAGGCCAACTGGGCTACATGAGTTCCTCTCTCAAAAATGAATATATTTATGTGTATATATGTATGTATACATATGTATGACCATCACATGCTCATTGTAGAAGTTTTGAAAATACAGGCAACTATAAAAAAATCATAAAACATGTTTGTAATCCTACCAACATAAAGCTTACTACTGTTAACATTTTAGTATTTTATTTATATCTATTACATATTTTTTCTTATTTTTAATTTGGTATTTATAGATTACATGCAAAATTACTGATAGCATGTTAAGTATAGCACATCGCTTTTAACATTTTTCTTATTTTAAACGTTTTTATTACATTTATTTAGTGTGAGTGTAAGCACATGTGTATGCATGTATACATGTTACTCTGTGTGTGTGTGTGTGTGTGTGTGTGTGTGTGTGTTGTGTAGATCAGAGGACAATGTGTGGGAGCAGGTTCCCCGTTCTACTATGGGTATTGAACTCAGGTCAACAGCCTTGGTGGCAAGTGACTTTATTCACTGAGCCATCTTGACAGCTATTATTATTTTTTAAAACTTATTTATTTTGTGTACATTGGTGTCTTGCTTACATATATGTCTGTGTGAGGGTGTTGGATCCCCTATAACTGGAATTACAGTTATGAGCTGCCATGTGGTTGCTGAGAATTGAACTCGGGTCCTCTGGAAGAGCAGCCAGTGCTCTTTTTTTCCCACCTGAAATTTCTGAAAGTGAAGATATCTTCACCTTTATTTTTTAATTAAGAATTTTTTATTTATTTTACATACCAACCACAGATTCCCCCCTTCCCTCTTCCCGCCCCCAGCCTTCTCCCCCAACCCACCCCTATCCCTCCTCCAAAAAGGTAAGACCTCTCCTGGGGAGTCAGCAGAGCCTGGTACACTCAGTTGAGGCAGGCCCAAGACCCTCCCCTGCATCAAGGCTGTGCAAGGTGTCCCACCACAGGTAGTGGGCTCCAAAAAGCCCGCTCATGAACCAGCCAGCACTCTTAACCTTAACCGCTGAGCCATCTCTCCAGCTACAACAGCTCTTCTTTGATTGATTGATTGAGGAGTGAGTGAGTGAGATGTGAGTGAATGAGTGAGTGTGTGTGTTTGAGTGTGAGCACCATGGCACACTTGCAGAGGTTAGAGCACAAGTTGCTGAGTTGATTTTTTTCCTCCTACCATGTGATTACAGGGACCAGAATGGAACTCAGGTTCTCAGGCTTGGTAGCAAGTACCTTTACCCACTCAGCCATCTTACTGGCTCTCTGTTTTGTTCCTTTCAGACAGAATCCTGCTGTGTATCCCAAGCTGGCCTCAACCTTGCAACCCTCCTGTCTCAACCTCCCAAGTGCTAGGCTTCTAGGTGTCTACCACCACATCCGGTTTACTATATATTTTAAATGAAAATGGAATAATGATGTACATACCTACTTTTTTCTGTTTTGTTTTGTTTTGTTTTGTTTGTTTTTCTGAGACAGGGTTTCTCAGTTTAACATTCCTGGCTGTCCTGGATCTCACTCTGTAGCCAGCCTGGCCTCAAACTCAGAGATCCACCTGCCTCTGCCTCCCAAGTGCTGGGATTAATGGTGTGTGCCACCACTGCCAGGCTACTCTGACATTCTTTCAGTCCCTTTGCTAGTGGTCCCTGAACCTAACAGCATAATTTAAATGAACTCAATTGGCCTAGGAGGGTACCTCATATGTGGAGTGCTTTCCTAGCAGTGGGAGGCCTTAGTTATATTTAATTAATAGTTTTAGATTTGTTTTTATGTTTTATGTGTATGGGCTTGGGAGGTAGAGGCAGAAGGATAGCCATGAGCTTTAAGCCAGTCTGAGATAAAGTAAGACCTTTCTCAAAAAAAGTAGCATTTCTTTTGGCAGCACATATCCTAAAACTGAAATGATGGAGAAGATTAGCACAGTTCCTATGTAAGGACATAACAACATTTATGAAGAGTTCCATGTATGTGTATACTTCAAAGAAGTCTGTCTACATTAAAAAGAACTCTATTTATTTACTTTTTGGTTTTTTGAGACAAGGTTTTTCTGTGTCGCCCTGGCTGTCTGGAACTCACTCTGTAGACCAGGCTAGCCTCAAACTCACAGAGATCCGCCTGGCTCTGCCTCCCAAGTGCTGGGATTAAAGGCGTGCACCACCACCACACCACCACCACCACCACCACCACCACCACCACCACCACCACACCACCACCCACCACCACCACCACCACCACCATCACCACCACCACCACCACCACCACCATCACCACCACCACCACCACCACCACCACCGCCCAGCTGGAACTCTTTCTTTAGATTTATTTTATTTTATTTTGTATGTATGCTTGTTCTGCCTTCATTTATGCCTAGGCACCAGGGGTGTGCCTGACGCCCATGGAGGCCAGAAGAAGGTATCAGATTCCAAGGTACTGGAGTTACAGACAGAAGTTAGCTGTCCTGTGGGTGCTAGAAATTGAACCCAGCTGTAAAGACAGTTGACAGGGCAGCAAGTGCTTTCAACTACTGAAACATCTCTCCAGCCTGAGTTCCATATATTTTAAAGAAACAAATTGATTTTCTTTTTGTTTTTGTTTTTCGAGACAGGGTTTCTCTGTGTAGCTTTGCGCCTTTCCTGGAACTCACTTGGTAGCCCAGGCTGGCCTCTCACTCACAGAGATCTGCCTGCCTCTGCCTCCCAAGTGCTGGGATTAAAGGCACGCGCCACCACCGCCCAGCTAACAAACTGATTTTTTTTGTGTGCCACCACTGCCCGGCTAACAAACTGATTTTTTAAAAAGGCTTTCCTAAACACTCTTGATACTGAGTTGAAGGGAAACAAATAAATATTAGGATGTATAGTTCAGTATTTGCACTTCTTGGGCTGGGAGTGCAGCTCAGTTGGTAGTCCTGCTCTGGCATGGATAAAGCTCTGGATTCTGTCCCTCACACTGTACAGACTGGGGATGGTATTCCGTGCCTGCAACCCCAGCACTTGAGAGGTGGAGGCAGGCAGAACAAGAGTTCACGGTCATCGTGGTTACACAGCTAGTGTAAGATCAGCATGGACTACAGGACAGCCGATCTCAAAAAGCCAACAGAGAAAGGAAGGGAAGGACAGAGGATAGGTCATGTTGAATTTTTTTTCTAGTTTATTGTCCATATTCGTTTTTGTTTCATTTTTCAACTTTGTTATTGTCATATGATGTGTGTGTGTGTGTGTGTGTGTGTGTGTGTGTGTGTGTGTGTGTGTACACGTACGTACTAGAGTATATGTGTGTGGAGGTCAAAGAACAACTTTGTGGAGTCAGGTTTCTCCTTCCACCTGTATGTGGGTTCCAAGGATTGAACTGGGCTCATCAGGCTTTCCAATCAAGTGTTCTTATTTGCTGAGTCATTGCACTGGAATTTTTTTTTTTTTTGAGACAGGGTCTTGCTACATAGCTAAGGCTGGTCTCAAATTCACTGTGTAGCCTAGGTTGTCCTTGAATTCAGGATAATCCTCCTGCATCGGCTTTTCTAATGTCGGGGATTATAGGCATGTGCCACCACTCCCAGTTTATTGGCTATTAGAATTTATTATATGCTGGGCATAATGGCACACACCTTTAATCCCAACATTCTGGAGGCAAGGTCTGGAGGGTCTCTGAGTTCGAGGCCAGCCTGGTCTACAAAAGTGGTTCCAGGACACCCAGGGCTACACAGAGAGACCAAAAACTTAAATTTTTTTAAATTTCCTACTTGTGTCCTTTGACTATTTTTGTTGTTGTTGTTGGTTTTTGTTTGTTTGTTTGTTTGGTTGGTTTTTTGAGACAGGGTTTCTCTGTGTAGCTTTGGAGCCTGTCCTGGGACTCACTTGGTAGCCCAGGCTGGCCTCGCACTCACAGAGATCTGCCTGGCTCTGCCTTCCGAGTGCTGGGATTAAAGGTATGTGCAACCGCTGCCTAGCCTTTGACTGTTTTTCTATGAAGTGCTCATCTTTTCCTGTAAACCTGTAAGACTTTCAGGGTTTTTTTTCTTTTTTATTAAGACATTCTGAGCTGGAGAGATAGCTCAAAAGTTAAGAGCTCTTGCTACTTTTCTAAGAGAACCTGAGTTGACCCATGTCGGGTGGCTCATGACCATATATGACTCCAGCACTAGGAAACCCAATATCCTCCTCTGGCTCCTGTGGGGACATACAAACTTTTCTAAGAAAAGATGTTTTAGAGCAAGAAAGATGTTCAGTGATTACAAGTACATGCAGTCCTTGAAGAGGTTCCAACTCTGGTTCCCACCACCCATATCAGGTAACTCACAACCATCCACCTGTATGAACTCCAGCTCCAGGCAGATCTGATGCCTCTGACCTTCAGAGACACTCACATACATGGGTACATACCCACACATGCATCATACACATAATTTAAAAATTTAAAATGTTTTATGTTTGGGCCGGGTGGTGGTGGTGGTGGTGGTGGTGGTGGTGGTGGTGGTGGTACACACCTTTAATCCCAGCACTCGGGAGGCAGGTGGATCTCTGTGAGTTTGAGACCAGCTTGGTCTACAGAGTGAGTTCCAGGACAGGCTCCAAAACTACGCAGAGAAACCCTGTCTTGAAAAACCAAAAAAAAAAAAAAAAAAAAAAAAAAAAAAAAAAAAAAAAAAAAGTTTTATGCTTTTACATAGCCAAATCTACTTCATCCTTCACTGTTCCTTCATTTACCTTTAAACCTAAAACAACTTGCCCTACTTCCAAGATCAGATCACAAGTACATTCACCTATTTTCTTCTAGATTGTTTATGGCCTTGTTTTTGTTTTTTGTTTGTTTGTTTGTTTTTCAAGACAGGGTTTTTTTTTTCTGTGTAGCTTTGGCTGTCCTATAACTCAATCTGTAGCCCAGGCTGGCCTGGAACTCAGAGATCTGCCTGGTGAGGTCTTTCTTGATCACTTTAGGCCATAGTAGACAACAACAAGCTTTTATTTAACACAGAGTCTTAAGTAGCTCAGACGGGATTTGAATTCACCAGGCAGATAAGGGTGACCTTGAACATCTGATCTTCTTGTCTCTATGTCCTAAGTGCTGGGATTGCAGGCATGCCCCACCATATCTGGTTTATGGGGTGTTAGGGATCAAACTTAAGACTTGTGATGATAAGCAAACACTCTTCAGACTGAGTTATCTCCAGCCCAAGAATGGCCTTTAAAGTCAAAGGAAGCTGGAACCAAGTCTCTGCTTCATTCTTTACTTACTTCCTAGCTGTGTGATCAAAGGCATCTTCAACTTTGTCTATAATGGGATACCAAGGCCTGCAAGATGGCTCTGAAGGTGAAGGTACTTGCTACTAGGCCTGATCTGAGTTCAATTCTGGGGACCCACATGGTAGGAGAAAAATGACTCCCAAAAGGTGTCCTTTGGTCTTCACATACGTGCTATGGTACATACACCTCCATAAACAAACAAACAAACAAATAACGAAATAAATAAATGTAATTTTAAAGAGGAGATACGAGCTGAGCATAGTGGTACATACCTGTAATCCCAACACTAGGGAGGTAGAAGCAAGAGGATCAGGTTTTTTTTCTTTTTCTTTTCTTTTTTGTTGTTCTTGTTGTTTTATTTTATTTTATTTTATTTTTTTATTTATTTTCTTTTTCTTTCTTTTTTTTTGAGACAGAGTTTCCACATGTAAACAGCCCTGGCCATCCTGGAACTTACTCTGTAGAGCAGGCTGGCCTTGAACTCGGAGATTTGCCTGCCTTTGCCCCATTAGCGCTTCAATTAAAGACATGCACCACCACTACCTAGTGAGGATCAGTTTTTCAAGGCATTCTCAGCCACATAATGTTTCAGGGCAGCCTGGGTTGTGTATGAGACTCTGTCTCAAACTCACACCCCCAATTAAGATACTAATAGTTTCCAATCTATGGCATTGGTTTGTTTGTATGTTTTTTAACAAAAACATCGACGTTTAATCCCCCCCACCAAACACTGACAGGAGGCTGATTTCCCATATGACATTATTTTCTACTATAAGTATGGCATTGTTTTATGCCATGTATTATGTATTATGTATGTAGAATAGCCAACCAGACACCTCAGACATGTTCAGGAAACATCAGCAAGCTGGACGTGGTTGCTCATGTCTGTAATCCGACCACTTAAAAGACTGAGGCAAGATGATCTAGAGTTAGTTTGAAGCTGGCTTTTTTTTTTTTACATAGCAAGACTTTATCTAAAAAATGGGAGGGGGGGGGCAACTGGCTCTGGCATGGTGGCATCCAACCACTTAGACTGAAGAAGGATGATCCAGAGTGAGTTCAAGGCCAGCCTTTTTTTTAGACTATGTAAGACTTTGTCTTTAAAAAAAAAACAAATAGCCAGGTGGTGGTGGCACATGCCTTTCATCCCAGCACTTGGGAGGCAGAGCCAGGCGGATCTCTGTGAGTTCGAGGCCAAGCCTGGTCTACAGAGTGAGATCCAGGATAGGCACCAAAACTACACAGAGAAACCATGTCTCAAAAACAAACAAACAAACAAACAAACAAAACCACTGGGGGCTGGAGAAATAGCTCAGAAGTTAAGAGCACTGACTGCTCTTCAGAGGACCTGGGTTCAATTCCCAGCACCCACATGGCAGCTCACAACTGTCTGTAACTCCAGTTCCAGGGGACACAACACCCATGGCAAAACACCAATGAACATCAAATAAAAATAAATAATTTTTTTAAAAAAAAATGAAATTTAAATAAATAAATAATAAAAAAGGCAGCAACAGGCCCTGGCATGGTGGCACATGCCTTTAATTCCAGTGCTTGAGAGGCAAGTAGATCTCTGAGTTTGAGTTCCAGGCCAGCCTGGTCTACAAATCGAGTTCCAGGACAGCCAGGACTACATAGAGAAACCCTGTCTCAAAAATAGAAAAAAGAAAGTACATGTGTTGGGGTGTGGTATGTGTACATGAGGTGCCTTCATAGATGGCCTCAGATTCCCCTGGAGCTGGAGATAGATGTAGTTGTAAGCCACCTGATGGACGTGTGGAGAACCAAACTCAGGCCTCGTGCAAGAGCTGTTTGTGCTCTTAACCACTGAGCAATCTCTCCAGCACCGACATTCCTTGCTTAGATTGCTCAGTATCCCAATGCCCTGATGATTTAAAGTAAACCACTGACAGCTAGGTCAAAACATGTCACCCAGAGCTTGCCTAGCCCAATGCTAGAGTTCCCTCTGGACTTTGGGACTTGAGCATTTACTGTGTGCTTCAGGGGAGAACATCAATAAATCCTGGTGGTATCTGTGTCCAGGCGAACAGAATAGCAACAAGTCTTTGGAGGGAACCCTAATGTCATGGCATCCTAAGCAAGTTAGGCATGTGACATGGACTATTCCCTTTTTCTGAGGCTGACTCTTTATGATTTTTGTTTGTTTGTTTGTTTGGTTAGTTTATTCTGTTTTTGAGACGGGGTCTTATGTAAATTAGACTGGCCTCAAGCTTTGTAGATGAAGACAGCCTTGAACTTCTGATTTTTCTGCCTCCACTTCTTGCCACCATGCCTGGTTCTCTCTGGTGGATGGTGTTAGAACACAGGACTTCATACATATTAGGGGAGTACTCCACTAACTGAGCTGTTTCTCGGCCTTGATCTTCACAGATTTGCTCACAATGAGATCCCAGAGAGCTTTCCGCAAACTCTTTGTATGCTTTCATTAGGATTAGATGCTATAGCTTGCAACCAAGAGCTTGACTGAGCAGCTCAGTGGCAGAGCACTGATTAGTATGTGTTCAGCCTTAGGATCAATCCCTGGAAGAAATCACTAACTGGTTATCTTTATGCCACTTTTATGATTTTCTTTGGTGATGACATGAGGTGCTAACTTGTTTTCCTCAAATATTCACATATCCCCAAACCATTCATTAAGTAATACATTCTTCTCCACTGATTTGAAATGGGTGAAATTTCCCCTTAAAAATCAACTCTTGCTCCAGGATTGTCCCTTTGACCCCATTCCTCCTAGAACTCCAGTGGGTTGTTCTTCTTTTCTGGAGCCCAGACCTGCCTGCTCCAGACCAAAGCTTCTGGCTAAGGACTAGCTACAGTTTCCTTTGTCCTGAAGCTAAAGGGCTGCCACTCGGGAACAGGCCTGCTGAGCTTCATGCCCCCCATAGTAAACCATCTACTGGATGGTTCTTGACTCAGGTTAGAGAAACTCAAAGACATAATTTCGAAGAGTTTACTTAGAAATGGCCCAAGGAAAGCCCTAGCTTTCTTCTCCACCCCTTCACTGGCTTCTTATATTTCTTACACTCATCACCACTCAGCTGGTATACAGTATCCTTCCTCCTGACCTGGGCCCCTAAGGCCTGACAGTGGCTATAGTGTTTACTTACCTCCTGGCCTACTGTTTAGGTGACAGCAAAACTGAATTAAAAGCTGGACCTGGTGGCACACAGTTGCCTCTCTAGCATTCTGAAGACAGAGGCAGGAGGACCTCATGTTCCAGGCCAGCTTGGAGTAAATAGCAAGAAGCTGACCCTGACCTCATGTACACACCAAAAACTGAGTTGACAGGCTGGAGATGTAGGTCAGCTGGTAGAATACTTGCCTAGCATGCATGAAGCCCTGGGTTCCATCTCTAGCATCATATAAAAGCAGGCATGGTGGTGCACACCTGTATTCCTAGAACTTGGAAAGCAGGAAGAGACAGGAGGGCCAGAACTTCAATGATGCCTTTGATTACATATAATGAGTTCTGGCCAATGTGAGATTCATGAGATCTATCTCAAAAACAAACACGTGAGTGTGGCCCCAGCATTGGAGGTGCTAACCCTACCTGGTAGAGGAGAAACATAACTAGCCTCCAAAGACTTCTTCAAGATTTCATTTGAGCATGGGCTCAGAAGACAGGCTAGAGCCTGGGAACAGGAAACATCATGAGCTGAAAGAGGGGATGGTCCTCTGAGTCTAAAGTTACATTGGTGTACACATGGCACCAAAAGATCTGAAGATGCCTTAGCTTTCATTAAGTGTAAGGGCAATGTTCAGCAGTACATGCACCAAAATTGGAACATGGAGATGAGCATGACCCCTGTGCAAGAATGACAAGCGAATTTGTGAGGCATTTGGTATTTTTATTACTTTGTATGCTAGGTAAAAATTAACTTTTCAAAGTGTAAGGACAGACATCTGTGGAAATGCCTAAGTAAAAGTGGAGATCCCAATCAATTCCTTGGGAAATAGTTGAATATGAATGTGGAGGATGGGAAACATGTGGCTCTGTAATTGTCTTTGGCAAGGACCTCTGTCATTAAGGGCATTGCTGAGGTGGTCATGGATAAAGAACAAAGGAAACAGTAGGCCTGGGAGCTTTGAAAAAGCAACAGGAATCTACACAATGAACAATTATGTGATCACTAAGATAATGTTTACAAATATTAAGGAAATTACCACTGCAATTTTAGGTTAAAAAGCAAGCTATAAAATTATGTATTAAGTTTAATCACAAACTATCTATCTGAGGAAAATATGCATTTTTTACAAAATGACTGGGGGGCCAGGGATGTAGCTCAGTTAGTAAAGTGTTTGCCCAGCATGCACAAAGCCCTGGGTTCAATCCCCAGCACTATATTAAAAAAAAGTGATGGTGCATAACTGTAATTCTAGTAGTGAGAAGGCAGAGGCAGGAGGATCAGAAGTTAAAGGTCATCCTTAGCTACATAGTAAGTTCCAGACCACACTGTCCTATATGAGACTGCCTCCCCCACCTCTCTAAAAAGAAGACAGGAAGTAGTGGTGCACACCAACAATCTCAGCACTGGGGAGTCTGACACAAGAGGGTGGAGAGTTTGGGGGGTAGCCTGAGCTACACAGTAAGACTAAAATAAATAAATAAATAAAATGAAACAAAGCAAAAACTGGAAGAAAATGCACTAAAATGTTGATAGCAGTTGATTGCCTTTGAATAGTGGCCACATAATAACATACCTGCAAAAAAGGAAGAGAACTGGGTTCTGTGTTTGGCTTTTTTGGCACAAATTCTCAACATATCTGTGCATAAGGACTCTAAACGTATCACTATTATTCCTACTTTACAATGAGAAAACTGAGGCTCCCTAACTAAAATCCACATAGCCAGCTGAGTGTGATGACTCACACCTCTACTTTCAGCCTTTGGGAGGCTGAGGCAGGGGTAGTGCCGTAAATTCAAGGCCAGCCTAGACTGTACAATGAGTTTCAGGTCAGCATGGGCTAAAGTAAGACCTCATCTCAAAAATATAAACACACATACAAAATCTACATAATTCACAAGTGGCCAAAACAAAATTATTGATTATATTTTGGCTGAGGCTATAGCCTAGTTGGTAGAGTGTTTGCCTGGTTTGCACAAAGCTCTGGGTTCCATCCTCAGCACTGCATAAAACAGATATGACATTGCATGCCTGTAATTCCAGAACTTGGGAGGAAGAACTAGGAGGATCAGAAATTCAAGGTAATTCTCAGCTACATATGAGTTTGAGGCCATCCTGAGCTACACAGTGATTCTCTGCTTCAATCAACAGTAACAATGAACAAATGGAAACATTCTCTCCTGCTCTATAGAATTTGCAATCTCTTCCTTTAAAAAGATAATTTTTGAGAAAGGGTCTCACTGTGTGGTCCTGCTGGCCTATAACTTGCTTATGTAGACCAGGCTGCCTTTGACTTATAGACATCTGCCTGCCCCTGCCTCCTGAGATTTAAAGGCCTGTGCTGCCATATACCAGGTTTCAATATCTGTCTTTCTTTCTTTTCCTTTTTCTCTTTCTCTCTGTTTCTATTTCTTTGGGGTGGGGTTTTTCCCAAGATGGGGTTTCTCTGTGCAACAACCCTGGCTGTCCTGGAACTTGCTCTGTAGACCAGGCTGGCCTCAGACTCAGAGTTCCTCTTGCCCCTGCTCCTCCCCCACCCCAAATGCTGGGATTAAAGGCGTGTGCCACCACTGTCGGCCTCAATGTCTTTCTTAGTGGAGCAGAAGGTCCTGGTGGGAAAGGACACTGTGCCTAGTCCTGAGTACAAAGGGATGCTCAACGCTGAACAGACATTTGAAGAGTATAAAAAAAAAAAACGGATAGGACAATTGAGTAACAACCACAAAATGTTTGATTGTGGTGAGGGGATTGCCTTTCCACTAGAATATGGGAAAGGATGTCATTTGGTCTGCAGCCTATTTTGTAATTTGGTCCCATTGCCCTAAGAAATCCAGCCAGCCACTTCTCAAAATAACATCTCTAGCCTTGAAGATGGCATTTTATAAATCAAGACCTAAAGCTGGTAGCTGTCATGTCCTCTTCTGCAGTGAAATTCACTCATGTTTGTAAGACCCCAACTTCTAGTACAGTTGGGGGTCGGCCAGAAGAAAGGCTGTAAGGTTCGAGAACTACGGGGTTCTTGGGGACCTTAATAAAACCCCTGTGGATAAATAGAGAGTAGAACATATTTTTGCAAATTAAGCAAGACATCAGATAAAGTAATTGATATGATTAAAATGTCAAGAAGAGAGGAGTAAGATATCCAAGGAATACCTGGCCTGCTCATAAGGACCTAGAGTCTGAATTTAGAGACCCTGTCTGGTTGGTCAATCCCAGAAAGGAATGTTAAGGCCACATGTGTGATGAGAGAGGAGGGCAATGCCAGGGCAGAGACTTAAGTGCCTTTGGGCCATACTCACTGAGTGGGTGGTCACCTTCTGTCCTTGTGGGGCAGGGGGACTGGGGACAGACAGGATATTGACTTCATTTCCTCCTGGCCCGCACTTCCTCAATGGAAAAAGCAGGCCGGGCAACATTTTCATTGAATTGGTAGCACTTTGGAAAATTATAGCCAATTCCCAGTAATCAGCACCAACGAGGGGCCAGCAGTAGGGTCTGCAATTAGATAAAGAAAAATAGCCGTGTTTACAGTTCAATTTGTTTTAAAATGACAGATTTCCCTTTATAACTGTGGACCAATGAAGGTTCAACTAGAAGGGGTCTGTCTTTGCTCCAGCCCTTCTGCTCGCCTTCTCTCCACCTGTCCCTACATCCATCCTCGGTACTCCAGAACTCTTCTTAAGCCCTGCTCAAATGCTACCTCCTTCTAAAAAAACCTTCCTGTTCTGCTGTTGCCTCTCCGTTCTCCCTGTTCTCTCTGGCACTTGGTATAGCCCCATTCACAGGCAACTTTTTCTGCCTATCTGTGGCCCGTCTCTTTTCACAATGAAAGCTTCCAGAAGCCAGGCTGCAGTGTTTTGTCCATTTCTGCAAGTCCTTGCACTTAGCACTCTGCCTGGCACAGTTAAACTCCTACCCAAACCTTCGCTTGTTGTTGCTCAGTGAACCCTGGGTCTCATGTCCCAGTGGACTTGAGGGGTACTCTAAGGTCAGGGGGATTCCATATTCCAAGGGCCCGGAGGACACCCCCTACTCGCGCGCGCGCCCCCCCGCACGCGCTCGCGCGCAGATAACAGAGAATTGCCTATATTTTGCAAGCTAAAAAGGAGTGGTATTTACCGGGCCCAATTACAGCCCATTTTGTTGTTCTGGGAGTGGGAAGTGTCAAACCTAACCCAGTAGACAGTGTGATCGAGAAGAAGAAAGGGCTTCTTAGGCTGGCGAACAGACCCTGCAGTCCCCATTTGGTCACTGGGCCCCCTAAGTGTGAGACCAGAGAGTTGAGGTGAGGAGAAGGAAAAAGAGGGAGAAGGCCCGCGGCATGGAGCCCCTCCTTTCTGCTGTTACTGCTTTCACCTCTGGTCCCGGTGCCTCCATGCCGGCCTCCCTCTGGGCTCTTGGGCTCTTTGTTGGTCTGTCTGTCCGCTTTTTTTTCTCCTCCTCCTCCTTCTTCTTTCTCTCTTTCTCTCTCTCTCTCTCTCTCTCTCTCTCTCTCTCTCTCTCTCTCTCTCTCTCTCTCTCTCTCTCTCTCTCTCTCTCTCTGTTCACGTGACCGCCTGCTCGCAAAGGCTCCGATCACCTCTTCCTGAGGCAGCACCTTTCAGCTGGTAACAGGAGACAGTCAGTGTCGGAGGCAGGATGGGTTTCCTTCCTCCGCTTTTTTCCTCGGTGCGTTCTCCGGGTAGCTCTGGAGGCTTCTTGCTGCTTGATCTCCGGCCCTCCACCTCTCCAGCCTCTCCCAGCCCCCATAGTGCTCTCGCCCTCTCCATTCCCCTCCCCCGCGGGCCCTCCCTAGGCAGCCAGCCCCCTTTGGGGAGAAGGCTTTTGCGCAGGGGATAGATAAAAGGGCCTGCACCGACTCCGGAGCACCCCTTTGCAGCGACCCACCACGTGGGCCCTCCCTCCTCACAACGGGCAGCCTTCTCGTTCTCTTCCCCAGCCAGAGGACAGGAGTTCAGTCCTTCTGGCAACCTTTCTGGCCCGGTTCGCGCCAATTGCCCTGCCTTGGGTGCCGAGCCTCTGGGTGCTTCGAATACCAAAGAATGCTTAGAGCGCTGGTCCTGGGAGATGCTCCTGAATGCAGAAGCAGCTCACTTGGTTCCTCAGGCTGGAAAATATCTGGCTTAAGGGAGGAGACTCGGGCTCCAGTTTCAGAACGCTCCTAGTCCTGGGTGGGGAGGCTTGGGGAGGGTGTGTGACAGTATCTCCAGCCTCAGGAGCCTTGAGTCTGATGGGAGATACGTACTGTGTCTCCACGTTGCAGTCCTAACCGAATAAGGATGAATTCAAAAGTGAGATGACTGAATAGCGACCCATTCCTGTAATCCCAGATCACAGAGGTTGAGACAGGTAGATCGAGTTCCAGGCCAAGCTGAGCTACATAGCAAGACCCTGTGTTTAATAACAATGATACTACTACTAATAATAATAATAACAATAATAATAATAATAACTATAACTGGGATGAAAATGTCTTGTAAAATGAGAGCCGAACCTATGTATTGGTGAACTCTTGGCAAAACCATATATTGTGTTTTCCTGACAATATGCCCAGCACTTACTGAGGTAGCCTACTTCAACCTACCACTAGTGATCATCACTTGAACCCACTACCACAATTTGGAATCAAAACTGAACTCCCGTTATGTAGATGGGTAAAATTTTAATCAAGTGCATCATCAGGCAAAAGCATTTCCACAGCTGCTTCTCTGTAAATGGAAGCTCTTAGATTGGAGGCTACTGCCAGGGTGCTTACCTGGCACTACATGACAGTAGTAGGCATTTTAGATACTATGGTGGAACTATTTATCTGAGACACACAAGCAGCTGGCCACTTAATGCTATTTTAGTCAATAAAACTAAGTCCCCTCAGGGGATATTGCCTGTAGCCACAGCTACACTTACTCTACATTGGGGCATATCCCTGGCCAATCCCATATCAAATGACCCAAATGCTGTATGGGGAAGGGTGCCAGAAGGAATTCCATCTCTCCAGGATTGTGGGGAGAGAAGTGCCCTGGGCCTGATATGTACCAAATAGAATAGTACTTTTTGCAACAAAAACTAATAAAAATGGTCACCACGGCTATTTTTTGACCTCTTCCAAAGTGCCAAGTGTATAGCACCTATTATATTGAATCAAACAACAGTCTCATATGGTAGGTACTATTATTGTCCCTCTTTGGCTGACTAATAGCAAAGCTGAGTTTTGAATCCAGGTCTAGCCAATGCCCAGCTCCAGGTGTTTAACCATTATACTATCCTATCTGTTTCTTACATGGAATGATTCTAAGACTCTCCTAGAAGGAATATCATGAGTTGGGGGAATTTTCTGGAAACTGGCTATTTAAAATATGTTCAGTAAGCTGGGTGGAAGTGGTGCAAGCCTTTAATCCCAGCACTCGGGAGGCAGAGGCAGGTGGATCTCAGTGAGTTCGAGGCCAGCCTGGGCTACAGAGTGAGTTCCAGGAAAGACTCCAAAGCTATACAGAGAAACCATGCCTCAAAAATAAATAAAATAAAGTGTGTTCAGTGGAGGAGGGCACAGGGGACAAAGTAATCTTGCTGGCTCTTTAAATGTCATAAATCTTCTAATGAAAGTCCAGACTCCTAGATTCCTAACCTAGACATTCTACCTGCCCAGGCCCAGAGAAGTCATCCCACGTCTGGTTTCTGTCTTCTGGGTAGTAGTGAGGTTTGTAGGATGCCAGGCCCCGGGTGAGCTTCTGGGAGGCAGTGTTGTGAGGATAGGCTTGATAATAGACCCCCACTGCCCTACCCCCAGTCTTCCCCAAAGGGAGGACAAATAGGTCCATTGATTGGAAACTTTCCCAAAGGGCATTAGAGTAATGACTCTAGACTGTGTGATGCCCACACCCCCTTTGACCTCCTGACTGACCCCTGCCCTGGGAAGTTCCAAAGGCCACAAATCTCAGTTGCTTGTGGGCCATGTGGTTTGTAGCTGCTTGTAGTTTTGGAGGGGTCCGGGAAACGAGGATGGGGGACACTGCTTCTCACTGTGCTGGGTTTTCAAGAGAACTAGCGAAGGGAAGGCAGGGCCCCTTCCAAATCCTGCCAAGACACACTGCAACTACTAATATGGGCTCCATCATTTATTTTTGAAAGCAGCAGGGCTCTGTGCTTATTTGCATAACTGTTTTCACTGCCTGCCATATATTGGGTTGGGAGAAGGGTACCAAGACCCAGAACAACATGCATAACAGATTTGTAACTAGGCAGCTTCCTCCTGCCTCTGAATGTGTACTCTAACCAAGCAAACATGGCCACTCACCCTCTGTGCTTACTTTCAAAAGTCCCCCAAGGTGCAAAGCCCACCATCCAGGCTATGTGGCAGTTCTTACCTTGAAAAGAGTCCTTCCAAGCCAGGTGTGTAGGTGGATAGGTAGATAAGGCAGCAATTTGACCAAGAAAAGCTTGGAGGTCTAAACTCCTAATTTCTAGCATTAGAAAAAGAAACATACATTGAGTGCTTTCTATATGCCAGCACTATTGTGGTCACTAAGCTGAGATGTCAAGACCATCTCCATCATTTGAATACTCATGACCTAACACAGGTGACAGAAACAATAAAATATGCCACCAAAACTAAAGTAACAGAGGATTAATAAAGTAACACTCAGCCATTTGAAGTGGGGATCTAGAGAGACTGGGTGGGGAATATGGCTGCTTAATCTGATCCTAAGCATCAACCCCATTCCTATTTTTAAACCACGTTTTAATATCTATAACTATCTTCCTGTGTGAGCTCAGCAAGAGATTAAACCCTTTGGGTGGCCTCAGTTTCTTAACTTTCAAAATGGGAGCAATAGACTGAGTGAGGTTGCTTCCATTTAAAATCTGGAGTTTGAGGAGCTCAAGTTCAAGGCCAATCTGGGATCCGTGGTGAATTCCAGACCAGCTGGAGTTACAAAGCAAGACTCTAAATACATACATACATACATACATACATACATACATACATAAACAAACAAATAGAAAAATAAAACAGGCGGGCAGTAATATGTGAAGCAGCCCCCTGTATCTTATTTTGCCTGGCCCCATATTCAACATCTATCCCTGAAGTGAGTTGAGGGAAAGCATACCACCAATTTCCTTAAGATTCCAAGTAAACATTTTGCAGAGCTAAAGAGTAAGGAAAATTGAGATTGAGAGGGTGACAGGAGTTACAAGGGAGGTTCGGTTGTGCGCAGGGTGTGTGTGTGTGTGTGTGTGTGTGTGTGTGTGTGTGTGTGTGGTCCCAAAGGAAGACAAGAGGTAGAGTTCCGAGTTAAACTTCTCTTCTGATACATTGTTATGTATCAAATCATCCTCCCCAAACCTTTTCTCTTTCCCAATGGTGAGGCAACAAACCTCGGCAATCTATCTTGAAGACCAGGGAGCCGGGAACGGAGCTGCCCTTTTCGACCTCTTCCCCTCATTGATTGGCATCGCCTTCATTTCTCTAAGGAGTCCAGTGGAGCATTTGCCTGCATTTTTTCTGTTATTAAATTCCAAACCCACTTTGGGGGAGAAGACTGCCAGCTGCATTAAGTTTTGTCCCCGCTGAGCAAGGATAGACTTCCTTTTACTGGCCCTAAACTACTCCCTTTGGAGCTTTAGCGGGGCTAGAGAGCTCCGGTCCTGGACAGGGCCAAGCAGGCTGCCCTGCCCCTTCAGGATTTCCTGCACTTGGCAAGGCGAGGTCGGCTCGAACTTCGGCCTGCGAAGAAAGCAACTCCGCTTCCCTTTAAAAAGCAGAAACTCCTAGCCCACGCCCACGCCCACGCCCCTCGGGCTCCCCCCACCCCGCTCAGGCTCCTCCCACAGCCCTCGGTGTTGGGGGCCTCCCAGCCACCTGCCCGATGCCCATCCCACGAGCTAAGCGTGACCGCGGGAGAAGGAAGCGGAGCTCGCGCCCACACCGGCCCGGTGCCGGCTGCTGCGAGCAGCTCGCCTACTCCGGCCGTCTGCGCTTACCCAGCATGCACTTCCAGGCCCTGAGCTATCTCGGAGCCGCAGCCCTTAGGGTCAGAGCGGCCTGAAGAAACAGGAAGTTTGGGACGGTCTTCGTCTTGGGGCCCACGGCAGGCCCTTCTCTCAGTGCTGCCTGTCTCCCCCACCCCACCCCCAACCCGCCCTCTCCCTTTGGCGCACTTCCCTGGGGTCCATTTCGGGGGCTGGCCTGAACTCCAAAAATCCAGATGTGTTAGGGGGTCATTCAAGGCACAATCCCAGGGTTCTCTTCGTGGTAGCATCCTTAGGCTTTACAGATCGAGGGATGTACAGGATGGGGGAGAGAATGCTCTGGTCCTGATAAAGTAGTAGTCCCGAGGGTGGGGAAGGGCAGAGGCGTTTTGGGTGAGGGTAGGGACTGAAGATTCATTTTCCACGGGTCATCTCTTGGGTGAATAGGGCAATGGTTAGAACTTGCTGCAGAATCCAGAGACTGTCCCTCCAGCCCTCCTTCGAGTAATAGTTAGCTTCCCTCTAACCTGTCCTCCATACTAACTAGAGCCTCCCTAGCCTATCGGGGACCATCTCACAATTCAGCACTGCCATTCACTAGGCGTGCCTGGCAAGTTAGAGGGGATCCCTGAAGCAGCCCTATTCTTAGTGCAGAGAACACAAAAGACGTGCTCATTGAAGATGATCTCCATCTACACACTATTTGGACAGGCAGGAAGGACTGGATTCTCAGTCCCTGGGCCTCCCTCTCAGTCCCCACCCCTACCTCCATATTAGCTAAACTGGTGACACAAACAACCTCAATTGTCACCACTATCCCCGACCTGAGCTTCTCTCTGACTTAGAGCTGAGAGGGGTATGAGTGGCAGTTGGTCCCAGTGAGCTGTTTTGATACCAGCATGCCATTTGGCCAATCCCTTTCTGGTTGTGCAGAGAAGCCATTTGTGCAGACACAGTGGTTCTCTTCCCATAGCCTCATTCTTCCAGCCGGGACTTCTTCCTTGCTCATTAGAAGTTTCCAGGTTCTCATGGGTGATTTCCACTCTGAAACTTCGTAGCTTTGTTGAGAGGAGGTGGCTAGGGTGTGACAAAGGCACAAGTCTTAATGGTTTGAAAGTAGGAGTGTGAAGGGAATAACTCAGGAGTTGTAGAATGGTTATAAAGTGAAACTGTCACAGGCATAGTTTTGGCCCCAGATACCCCTGGGTAGAATTAATTGGTCCTTTCTCTGTGTTCCAATAATGAAGTCTTTATACCTCTATTATCACACTGTATTGTAATTATTTGTTTATGTGTTTGTCTGTCCCATAGAAGGTGAGCTCCTGGAGGGCAGAAACCATACCTTATTTATCTATATCTCTGCAGTTCCCTGCTAGTGAGTACCTAGATTGCAAAGGGCTGTTGAATAAATGAAGTAGAAATGGACGGGATTCTATTAGATGGAAGACTCTTGTTTATCTCTCCTATTCTTTGATGCAACTTAAACATGCATCCATGGATACACTCACTGATATAAACGCACACACAGCTGACACACAAGAACCAATACACCACACTGTATGGTGTCAGTATAAGAGCACTCCTTGTAAAGTAAGCAGATGCTACCTCACATCAAGTAACTGGCCTTTTAAAAGTCCAGTCTTCAAACCTAACCATCTGACAAGTCAACAGCCAGCAGTCACAACTGCTTTGGCTGATATTTTTCTGTTGGCCTGACTTTTAAAGTAGCTACAACTCAAAGTGTCAAAACACTGAACATCAGAGCCAGAAGGACTTTCTGAGAAGCTCTAGGAAAATCTCTTTTGCAGATGAGAAGTTTCTCAATCCAAAGTCAGGCTGGAACTGAAATATCAGTCCTATGTTCTCCATACCCAGAGTATACACATGTATGACACACGTTTGTATGTAGACACTGCCCAGAATCTGCATTCCGGGCTGCTGACATTCATAACTGTAGATATATCTGAAACCTGTGCCATCATCACACAGGATCTACCAAGTAAGAATGGTCTCGTCTCATCTGAGTGTAGGAGGAGGACCGGCTCTTGCAGATCAAAGAAGGGAGGGCAGGGGTCATCTGGGCCAGGCAGCCCTTGCCAGAGTGCAAAGGGGATAAAGAAGCCTACAGGTCAGGTTTGCAGCTGTCACTGAGTGTGCTTGGTTTGCCCAGCTCCCCTCTGTGCCCCCACCCCACCCCCTCTGCCCCTGTCTGCAGAGGGTGAAAGAGAAAACATTCTCTGCTCATTCCAGCGAGCATGCACATGCTGCCTGTGAGGTATGTGAGTGAGGAGCGAACTTCCAGCTGCTGTCTTACACTTGGAGGCCCTGACAGGCCAACCCCTCCCCCCAAATAAAACTCTTTACCCACCACTACTGGCCTTTCTTCGCATGGTGACAGGCAAGAAGACAGCACGACATTACTTCCCTCCAACTCCTCAGGAATTTTTTTCTTTCAGAACCAATTCCAGCTGGGAAGTCTACACAGGCTTAACCCTTACCTGTGTGTGAGAGCCTCTTGCAGCCTGCTCCATGCGATGGTCTGTACCCTCATCACTGGGGCCTGTTCATATTTCCCCATTGGAGTCCTCTCATCTCTAGCCCATAAAATGCCATTATCTGTTCCTTGCTTTTGCATAGTGCTTTACAGCTGTCTTTCGAGACAGAGTTTCTCTGTGTAGTTTTGGTGCCTGTCCTGGATCTCGCTCTGTAGACCAGGCTGGCCTCAGACTCACAGAGATCTGCCTGCCTCTGCCTCCCTGAGTGCTGGGATTAAAGGCGTGCGCCGCCGCCGCCGCCGCCGCCGCCGCCGCCGCCACCTCCTGGGAAATTTACAGCTTTCAAAGCACTTTCCTATACATGTCTTACTTCACGTTTGTCACAATCTCTAAGGCAAGTGTTAGTAGCTTCATTTCAGTTAGAAAGATAAGCAAGCTGCCCAAGGTCACATAACTAACATGTGAGGGTGGGACAGAAGTATGCCTTCATCTTTGCTACAAAGTACATAATATCTCAACCACTCAGCCATTCAGCTGTCTGGCTCCTTAAGAGGAGTTGAAGGGAGTGTCATCCTTTATTCTTTGACAATTTCAGGATGTCTTAAGGAGAACATCCTTTGTACTCATATGGCATTGGAAGGCCTGAGTAGTCAGAGAGCATACAAACGGATAGTGGATGCTGGAAGTTCCAGGTAAGGAGGAGGTGTGTTTGCATACTGATGTTGTGCACCACCAGGGTCTTCAGTAACACTCATCTTTTGCCTCTCTTCTGCACTCTAAATTGCTCAGGACAATGGTCCTGGTCTAGATCAACTCTTCATGTAGACCCTGGCTCTCCAGTCGGCCAGTTAGCATGATTAGAGCTGAAGACTAAAGTTAATATTGGTACTCGTTATATACAGATCAAAGACACTATGATCTAGATCTTTCCTTGCAGGGACAAGTTATGCCAATAGAATGCCTCCTGCCCCTTTAGTTCTGGCAGGCTCAAACAGAGGGCACCCTCTCCAGTCCTTTTAGGAATCTTAGCTGATTTCCCTTAAAGGCGGGCTGCTAGGCAGGGCTTTCCGCCCCTGCCAAACTCCCTCACTGTACCTGGGCCCCGCCCTGACTGTCCTCAGGGGCGGAGCCAGCCCTAGGGCAAGCTAGGGCAGGAAGTGGTTGCAGTTACACACTCCTGCCCCTACCGGGAGCGACACTGCTAACTGGACTAGCCCCAGTCGTCCAGGACAGGGCTGGAAGAGAGTTTGGCGAGGGGGGCGGGGGGAGAATGGGCGGGGTGGCTCCTAGGCTAGAATTAATCTTCTTTCTCGAGGGAAGAGTGTTTCCAAGGCTGAACAGGCTTGAAGCCTTAACTGACTGATCATCATATCCACGGATATAGGAAGGGGGTTGTGAGTCTCGATCCCTCCTGCCCTCCTTGCATGGCAGGCACTCCTCACTATTGTCGCTTTTTAACCTGGCTTCTACCTAAAAGCAAAATTCTCCAGCTGCTTGGACTCCCTGCTCCAAACTGCCAAGAGCTCTGATTCTTCCTAGCCGGAGAGGACAGGCTTTGATCTTCTGCTACTGCAAACCACAGCCCAGTGGTTTTATATCTGCCTATCACTCCCGCATTCCCATTTCTTAGACGCTTTCATCTGGGGCCAGGGCGGAGCCAGGTGAAGAGTTGAACTGGTGTGCTCACAGCCATGGGCTGAAAACAAAATGTAGAGAAGGATGGTTGGTGGGGTTTGAGGAGCTTTGCCTGAGACAGCTTGGGAAAACTCTGGGTTTGGGTATTCAATGAAAACATCTTTAGCTCTGAAAACGGGCTACATTAGAGGCATGGAGATAAAGCACTGCTCAGGGAAGGAACTAGACAATGAGGCAGACACTTGCTGTAATCCTGGAAGCAACTCCAGGATCAGGAGCTCACTGGCATCCTCAGCTTCCTACCAAGTTTGAAAGCTGCCTGGATTATATGAGACCCTGTTTCAGTAACAGAAGAAACTGGACGGTGACCAAGATAATGGAGTCTGTGAGGGGATGGGAGTGGTTGAAGTAGCTTTTAAACAAGACCTGAAAGTTGAGCACGGTGTGTGAATTTGGGATCACTTTGGAGGCTAAGGCAGTGAGATAACAGTGAGTTCGAAACCAGCCTGATCTACATAGAGACATAGAATCAGCAAAGTACATGAGACAGGAGCATGAGGATTTAAGTTCAGATCCTCAGTACCCAGCCAGGTTCCTTTGTCTATAATCTGTAATCCCAGTGCTGAGGAGGTGGAGACAGATTTCCATGGTGCTGGGCATAATGCACACACACCTTTAATCCCAACACTCCCAAGGCAGAGGCTAGTGGATCTCTGTGAGTTCAAGGCCAGCCTGGTCTACTACTAAGTGAGTTCCAGGACAGCCAGAGCTACATAGTGAGACCCTGTCTTGAAAAAAACAACAAAAAATGTGGTAGAGAATTAACTAAGGAAGAGAGAGGAAGACACTCCATGTGAACCTCTGGCCTCTAGGCACATGCACACATATATTTACACACAAAACAAACAAAAACCCCCAAAGTCCAGAAACCTAGTGAATAGGATGGAGACTTCTCTGCTTTTCAGTAGCATCCCCTTCTGCAAGCTTGAGTTCCCTTGGCACAGCTGTATACTACAAGCATTGTGGCACACACCTTTAATTCCAGCACTTGGGGGTGGGCAGTGGCAAGCAGATCTGAGTTTGAGACCTCCCTAGTCTACAAAGTCAGTTTGAAATCAAACAGGGTTACATAGCAACTGTCTCAACAGCAAAAACAAAATGCCTACATTAGCCGTACCTCTGCAGCTTCTGAACCCCATTCCACATTCTCTTTAAAGCTTCAGGACGTTCTCTTTTCCTTGCCCTATTGAAACCGCCCTTTCTCCCCAGCCAGGCTTGCCTAATTTCCTGAGGTAAGCTAGGGCTTACTTTGGGGCTGCCTGAGGAAGAGGGCCTCCTCATCCAGGCTGGAACCAAAGCAAAGGCTTTGCATTCCACTTCAGGGGGCTAGCTGGCCAGCAGCCCTTTCCCTGGAGTTCCAACGCCCCCCTCCCCATCTGACTAGGAAGCTGAGTCACAGGCAATTGCAGGTTCCACAGACAGCACAGCAAAAGAGAGAGGAGAAAAATAAAAGGTGAAAAGAAGAAAAACCCAACATGATGTCTTTTAGCAGAGGCCAGAAGGGCCTCTTGGTTCCACCTTAGTCTTGCTTCACTCTCAGCTGGAGATAGTGATCAGAAGGCTATCTTTGAATATGAAGGATGATGGCAGGACACGGGATCAAATAAGGGAATCGGGATGGAAGTGTTTTGTAAACTATTAAGTTCTACAGAAATGTGAAGGATTACTGTTATTGTTACTATGCATTATAAACTTTAGTTTTTCTCCCATGGATCTGGTTTATTCAGTACTGCCCTTAATATGTGAGCATTGAAAGAGCCAGTTTGAGCCCTGAGGCTTTGGGGTATAGTGTGTGTGTGTGTGTGTGTGTGTGTGAGTGAGAGAGAGAGAGAGAGAGGAGAGAGGAGAGAGAGAGAGAGAGAGAGAGAGAGAGAGGAGAGAAGGAGAGACAGAGGAGGGAGGGAGAGGGAAGGAGGGGAAGGGAGGGGAGGGGAGGAGAGGAGAGGAGAGGGAGAGAAGGAAGGAGAGAGATTTGCATAGACTCCCTTCACTCAATATTTGAACCCTGGTAAAGTGTGGTTGTGTGAATAAGAGGGAGGAACTTGAAGGGAAGAAGACATCACAGATCACACAGCAAGGTAGATCTAAGAGATAGTCTTGTTCAACACTCAGCTTTGAACAAGCTGAGGCAATGAACTCAAGCACTCAGTGGCCACTGATTGAATGACTGATGGAAGAAAATCAGGGGAGGGCATTCCAATCCTCTGGCCTCTTCTGTGGCTGCCACAAGTAATCATTTTGTACAAATGAGTCTCAGCTCTTTTCAGCTGAAGGAGTGGTGTCCTACCAGCCCAGTCCCTCAAGAATTGGTTTTGTCGGGCTGGAGAGATGGCTCAGAGGTTAAGAGCACCGACTGCTCTTCCAGAGGTCCTGAGTTCAATTCCCAGTACCCACATGGTGGCTTACAACCATCTGTAATGAGATCTGGCACCCTCTTCTGTATACATATAAATAAATAAATCTTGGGGAAAAAAAGATTGGTTTGTCCCTGGAAGTCTGAAACATCCTCTGATGTCTTTGCCATGTCAAGAGGCCTGGTGTTCAGAGGCCACTCACATTTCACACACCATGACTTGTAGATTCTTTAGAAGGTCCCCTAGAATTTTCAGAACCATTCCAAACATTAATCAACAAACAGGGTTGTCGGTAGAGAAGCCCTTTGTCACCCCTAGAGCTCCACACAAATAGAAGAGAATATTTTTTTTTTGCACATGATAGGTTATTTGGATTTTGACTGAAGTTTACTGTATTATAAAATGTGTTTGTGTCTTCTCTATGTGTAAGTTTATTGTCTTAGCCTATAGATAGACATCTCTCTGGTCAAGTGGCACATACAAGGAAACATTTAGACCTCATAAATCCAATATTGGAGAGTAAACTCGAGTTTCCTGCCCATCTTTTTGTTTTGTTTTGGAGATAGGGTTTCATTGTGTGGTCCTGGCTGTCATGGAACTCGCTCTGTAGACCTGGCTGGCCTCGAACTCACAGAGATCTGCCTGCTTCTGCCTCCCAAGTGCTGGCATTAAAGGAGTGAGCCACCACCATCCTGCCTGTTTATCTTTTCAAATATGCTTTTATATAAGTGCTCCTCACAGCACTAGACCACTCCTAAGTCCCTCTGAGTTGAGTTCAGTAGAAAATACAGTAAGCTCAGAGGAATCTGCATTTCAGGCTTGCAGCCTCTAATGACTTTGATTGAGAAAATTTTACACACAGACAAACATAATTCATGTAGGTCCCGACATGTCTTTCCACTCTCCATTTCCACAACATCCCCACAAACATCTGCAAACCACAAAGGTCTCTTTCAGTATTCAATCAACAAACATGTGTCTAGCTCTTTCCTATCTGTGCCAAACTTCTCTTAAGCCCCAGGGCTATCATAGTGAAGAAGTCTTCACTGCTCACCATTTACCTTTCACCTCTTAAGCAATCTTTTGTAGACTATTTCCCCCCTCAAGGCCTTCCTTGATGTCCATTTGATTCTACTGAACTAAGTCAGGGTTTGAATCCAGTCTGTTTGTCTGGTTTCTAACTGGTTAACAATAGATATTTCTGGAGAGGATGGTGCTCAGAACATCATTCCTATGTATCACTAACCTCCAGAGAAGATGTAAGCCAGAATTTTTCCCCCTTGGGTCCACACCCTTGAGAAGTCAGGAGAAAAAAAAAAAACATGTGATTGGTGTTGTGTTGGAATAGCATTCTCACCTAGGGCTCTGTCAGAGAGAACACCAGGTCTAAAAGGCCTCTGCAAGACATCCAGATTAGGAAGCAGCCTTTCAAGGGACAGTTAGGAGCTGTTATTGGTGTCAAGTTATTAGTGAAGTTCTAGTTAACTATAACATTTTGGCACTTAGCAGATTTGGTGGCAAACTATTTTTATGAATTTTAAATTATGTGTAGGTGTGTCTCTGCATGTGGGTATATGCTCATGAGTGCAGGTGTCTGTGAAGGCCAGAAACATTGGATCTCCTGGAACTGGAGGTACAGAAGACTGTGAGCCACGATGTGGGTTCTGGGAACTGAACTCAGGTCCTCTGGAAGAGCAGCCAGTGCTCTTAACCACTCAGCCATTTCTCCAGCTCCTCTGGCAAATCATAGTTACTCACTGAGCCATTTCATAGCCCAGATTTAAATTGTTTCTTTTTTCTAAATGCATTTGTTTTTATTTTTGTTGTATGTGTGTCTGGATGTATGTAAGGGTTCTATGTGCCTGCAGGAATCCTCAGGGGTCAGAAGAGGGCTTCTGATCCCCTGGAACTTGAGTTACAGCCATATTTGTGCTGGGAAACAAACAGGTCCTCTGTAAAAATAGCAAGTGCTCTTAACTGCTGAGACATCTCTCCAGTGCCAGGTTTTTAAAAATTCTAAATAACTGATTTTGGAATTAAAAAATTATTTATCTATTGTATGTGTACTGGTGTTTTGCATGCGTGTATGTCTGTGTGAGAGTGTTGGATCCCCTGGAGCTACGACAGTTGTGAGGTGCCACATGGGTACTGAGAATTAAACCTGGGTCCTTTGGAAGAGCAGCCAGTGCTCTTAACTGCTGGGCCATCTCTCTGGCCCAGAGGAATTTTCTTATTTACTGAAAGGTAGTCTCCAATTCCTTTCTTTCTGTTTTTTTATTTGTTTGTTTGTTTTGTTTTTGAGACAGGGTTTCTCTGTGTAGGCCTGGCTGTTCTGGAACTCCCTTTCTAGACCAGAATGGCTTCAAACTCAGAGATACACCTGTCTCTGCCTTCCCAGTGCTGGGATTAAAGTCGTGTGCCACCACCACCATCAGACAATAGCCTCCAATTCTTTATTTTGTTTAGCTGCTTGAATGTCTTTGAAACATTCCTGAACCCATATTCAGATTGTTAGCACAGCCTACAGAGCAAGTTTAGAGTGTTTCTTTGATGACTGGGTGTCTTTCAGAGATTTGAAGCCTATGGGTCTCAGACTGAGTATTCTCAATCCATAAATGCTTGTATGTATGAATATCTGATAATTATGTCTCAAGTTTCATAAAACATGCTAAAATTATACACAAACTTGCTGGAGTTAAGTGACTTCAGTATACAAGCTTAGTTCTGAAGAAGTTTTATTTGAATTTTTGTATTTTATAACTGTTTTCTGGGAGAGTTTGGGTATTTATTTATTTATCTATTCATCTATTTATTTATTTGTTTGTTTTGGTTTTTCAAGATAGGGTTTCTCTGTAGTCTTGGCTGTCCTGGAACTCACTCTGTAGATCAGGCTGGCTTCACTCACAGAGATCCATTTGTCTCTGCTTCCTGAGTGCTGGGAATAGAGGTATGTGCCACTGCCCAACTCAGAATGTAATTCTGTTGGTAGGGTTCTGGACCAGCATAAATGGAGCCCTGGGTTCTATTCCCAGCACTGCACAAAACTTCACGTGGTGGTGCATGTCTGTATTTCCAGAATATGGAAGTGGAGGCAGGAGGATCAGAAGTTCAAAGTCATCCTTGGCTTTGCAACAATGTTGAAGAAGGCTGGATTACATGAGAACCCTCCCCCTCTCAAAGAGAGAGAGACAGAGACAAACAGAGAGAGGAGAAGAGAGATAGGGAGGGAGGGAGAGGAGAGAGAGAGAGAAGAGGGAGGGAAGGAGGGAGGGAGAGAAGGAGAGAGAGAGAGAAGAGAGAGATAGGGGAGAGAGGGGGGCAGGCAGGAGATGGTTCACCATTCTTGGCTAGCCACCAGGACCCATAGTCTGCAAAAAGATAGCTGACTCCTGCAGGTTGACCTCTGACTGCTACATGTATTTAATGGCACGTGCACCCATACAGATGTACACACATGCACACACAGAAATAAATAAAAGTAACCTTAAAATGAAAAAAGAAGCTGGGCTGTGGTGGTGCCCGCCTTTAATCCCAGCACTCAGGAGGCAGAAGCAGGTGGATCGCCATGAGTTTGAGGCCAGCCTGGTCTAGAGAATGAGTTCCAGGACAGCCAGGGTTGTTACACAGAGAAACCCTGTCTCAGAAAAAAAAAAAAAAAAGAAAAACCCAAAACAAAAAAAGGAAGGAAGGAAGGAAGGAAGGAAGGAAGGAAGGAAGGAAGGAAGGAAGGAAGGAAGGAAGGAAGGAAAACTCACTAGGTGGAGCACTCAGGAGAGTTCCTGTCTCTAAAACAAGCTGGGTGTGATGGTACACATCTATAATTCCAGTACCCAAAAGGCAAAGGCAAAAGAATCATTGCAAATTCAAGGTCAGTGAGTTCTAGGATGTCTAGGACTACATGATGAGACATTGCCTCAAAAACAAACAGCTGGCTGTGATGTTTCATGCCTGAGGTAGAGGCAGTAGGATCAGAAGTTCAAGCCCAGTCTGGGCTATAAGAAGTCTGTCTCAAAAAGACCCCACAACTGGACACATTTACATGTCTACCCAAATACACAAACATGCATGCACAAGCATGAACATACACACACACACACACACACACACACACACACACACACACACAAATCAAACAAACAAACAAACAAAGTAAAAAACAATAAAATACCATGAAGGCCAGGCATGATGGCACTATACCTGTAATCATAGAACCTGGAAGGTTGAGGCAAGAGAATTAGGGTACATAGCCACTTTCAGGACAGCCAGGGAAACATAGACAGACCCTGTCTCAAAACAAACAAACAAACAAACAAACAAAAATAAAAAACTGAGCAAGCCTATAATCCCAGCACTTGGGAGGTATAGGCAGGAGGATCAGGAGTTCAAAGCCAGACTTAGCTACATGAAACTGAATCCACTAATCAAACAAAGAACAAAACCAACAGCTACCATTAATAAATGGGACCTCTCAAAACTGAGAAGCTTTTGCAGGGCAAAAGACACAGTCAATAAGACAAAAAAAGCAACAGATTGAAAAGATCTCACAATCCACATCTGACAGAGATGATCTCCACAATATAAAAGAACTCAAGAAACTAGACATCAAAGCACTGAACAGTCCAATTAAAAAATGGCTAAAGACAAACAGAAATTCACAAAAAAAACAAAATTGAAAGACATTAAAAAATGCTCAACATCCTTAATCATCAGAAAATGCAAATCAAAACGACTCTGAGATACCACCTTACACCTGTTAGAATGGCTAAGATCAAAAACACCAATGACAACCAATGTTGGAGAGGATGTGGAGCAAAGGAACACTCCTCCACTGTTGGGAATGTAAACTTGTACAACCACTGTGGAAATCAGTATGGCGGTTTCTCCGAAAATTAGGAATCGAACTACCTCAAGACCCAGCCATACCACTCTTGGCATATACCAAAGAATGCTGATACATACCATAAAGATACATGCTCATCTATGTTCATAGCAGCACTATTTGTAATAGCCAGAACTGGAAACAGCCTAGATGCCATCAACGGAAGAATGATGAAAAAAATGTGGTACATATACACAATGGATACTACTCAGCAGAGAAAAACAATGAAAGCATGAAATTGCAGGTAAATGGATGGAACTAGAAAAAATCATCCTGAGTGAGGTAACCCAAACCCAGAAAGACAGTTATGGTATGTACTCACTCATTGGTGGATTCTAGATATAAAATGAACAATCAGACCACAACCCATAGAACCATAAAGCTATATATATATATATATATATATATATATATATATATATAGCATGGAGGTCCTAGACGACTGTGCATATAATAAATTTCAGTTTTACTCAATTATTGAAAAAAAAATAGCCAAATGAATAGAAATACATGAACTATGAACCAAAGCTGAGGGCTCCCAGCTGGACCAGCCCTCTGAATAGGTGAGACAGTTGATTGGCTTGATCAGTTTGGGAGGCATCTAGGCAGTGGACCAAGTCCTGTGCTCAATGCATGAATTGCTGTTTGAAACCAGGAACTTATGCAGGACACTTGGCTTAGTCTGGAGAAGGACTGACCTCCCTGGACTGAGTCTACCAAGTTGATCACAGTCCTCGGGGGAGACTTGTCCTGGAGGAGGTGGGAATGGAGGGTGGGCTGGGGTAAGGGGAGGGCGTGGGAGGGGGGAGAATAGGGGAACCCATGGCTGATATGTAGAACTGAATGGTATTGTAAAATAAAAAATATATATCACAAAAAAAAAAAAACCAACAGCTACAAAACCTTACTAGCAGGAAATAAATAAATCAGTGTCTATCCATACAATGGAATATTATTCAGTCATATAAAAATTAAATATTGGGGGCTAGAGAGATAGCTCACAGGCTAAGAAAGATTTCTGACATCTGACAATCACCTGCAACTCCACGTCCAAGGGATCTGACAGTTCTGGCCTCTTTGGGCACCTGAATGCACAAAGCACAGACACACATTTTCAAAACAAGAATGAAATACGGACACATACACCAACATGGATGAATCTTAAAAACGCGATGAATGAAAGAAATCCAGAGCAAAAGGTTATCATGAAATACCAAGAACAGGTAAATACATAGAAACAGAAAGCAAATGAATGGTGCTGATCAGAGGCTAAGAGGAGTGGGATATGAAGAACCACTGTTGAGCCACCAACACAGGTGGCACAGGCCTTTAATCCCAGCACTTGGGAGGCAGAATGAGGTGGATCTCTGAGTTTGAGACCAGCCTGGTCTACACAGCAAATCATATAGATAGATAGATAGATAGATAGATAGATAGATAGATAGATAGATAGATAGATAGATGATAGATAGATACATATTTGATTCAATTAATAATTTAATTTCTTTTTAAAAATAAAGAAATAAAAGAAAAAGGCTCAATGTCACCCAAAGTGCAGTCCATAAATGTCAGTGTGCCAACTGAACCTACTGAAGTGGAGTATGTTGGTGCACAGCCATAATACCAGAACTGAGGAGGCAGAAGCAGAGGGGTTGCCCTGAGTTTGAGGTCTCCCTGGGCTACATAGTGAGTTCCAGGCCAGTCTGGATTGAGATCCTGACTCAAAAACGAAAAGCAACAACAACAACAAAACAAAACCAAATCCCATAAAGGAGATAACTCAGTTGTTGAAGTGCTTCTTGCCATACAGGTATAAGGACCCAAGTTCAGCCCCCAGAACCCACCTACAAAGCTGAGTGTGGTAGTGTGCACTTGTCGTTCTAGTGATGGGGAGGTTTAGAGAGGTGGATCCCTAGAGCTTGCAGCCAACCAGTCTGGCCTAGTCAACAAATTCTAGGTCAAGGTCCTGTCTCAATAAACAAGGTAGACAGCCTCTGCAAAAGAACACACACACGAGGTTCTTCCTACACACACACACACACACGAGGTTCTTCCTACACACACACACACACACACACACACACACACACACACACACACACACACGGTTGGAGATGTAGCTGAGTTGATTGTTTGCCTAGCACACAGGAAGTCTTAGGTCCAACCCCCAGTACCCCATAAACAGAGTATAGTAGCTCATGTCTGCAGTCCCAGCACTTGTGAAGTAGAAACATGAGGATCCGAAGTTCAGGATATTCCTCAGCTATCTGGAGTCTGAGGACAGCCTGGAGTACCTGAGACCTGGTTTCAAACAAAACAAAAAACCAAACTAAAAGCACAGTTGGTCATAGAGATTTTTAGAAATGTAGAGAAGGGGGCACCATCTCAGACCAATTCAATACAACACTGAATGGGGAGAGGCCCTTGGAATCTGAATTGTTTTGGTGTTGAGTTTCAAAACCAGGGCCTGGCACATGCTAGGCACATGTTCTACACACCTCATACCAATAATCTGAAATTGGATCAGGTTCCCTGTCTTCATTCTTTGGTGACTATGATGTATATTAAGTTTTGAGAAAATCTGATGTAAAAATATAGACTGGATGTGTACTTGAAGGTAGAATATTCATTATGTGGATTTTGAAAATAATTCGAATTCCAGGTTTTTATTTGTTTTTGAGTTATCTCCTTACTTTCCTCACAAAATAGGCAACGCATTTTTCTAGTATCTCTTACAATTCAATAAGAAAGAACAGACAAAAGAATATGTACACACACACACACACACACACACACACACACACACACACACACGGGGGGGGGGAGATAATATCTTTAATGAGTTATCCAAAGCAGCAAAACTATGTGCTTATCCAAAGTTATTAATACTGGAAGCTCTAGGCTGGGGCATGTGGAAGGCACAGCAAAACATGGACTTGCTGTCCAGATACTTAGAAATCCTTGAGTGTGGTGATGTGCTGAGTGTGGTGATTTATGCCTATAATCCCAACAATCAGGAGGCTGAGTCACCAGGGTGATTGCAAATTTGAGGCCAGCCTGGGCTACAGACGGAGACCTTGTCTCACAAAACTAACAACAAAGAACAACAACAAAAAAAAAAGCAGTGAATGTCTAAGGGATAAGATGGCCACTGAAAAGCCTTGGCATCACCATGTAGGTACTTGGTTTGACAAGTGGAGTGGAGGGTTAGAAGGAGGCATGGCAGACAAGATTTGAGGGCACCCATGCCACATTGCCCCTCACAAAAAAGGACTATCAGTCAATCCCCAAACATTCATAGAGTGCACGCTTTTTGAACACTGCCAGAAGGCTGTCTTCTACAAAGTTCCTGCTTCTGGGATCTGAGGTGCCAAACTTAAGAGACAAGGCTCAGGAAAGCCTGTGTAACATTTAGTTGTGGGTCAAGAGTTCAAGAATGGCCTTGATCACTCCCTCCAGCCTGCCATCTCTGGCTGAGGCACCTGTTCCTAGTGGTGCAGAGCGCTGGACCTGGCAGATCGGGAGAGCGCCAGAGCGCCAGGAGCAGGAGCAGAGCAGGTCCGAGGAGTCAGAGCTTCTCAGCGCACCTGGTGGTGAGCATCGCCAGGACTGGGAGAAGGCAAGGGTAGGCCCAGGAGTAATGGCGTCCAAAGAGCAACAAGTCATAAAAGATCTCGCTGTGATGCCGGGCGGTGGTGGCGCACGCCTTTAATCCCAGCACTCGGGAGGCAGAGGCAGGCGGATCTCTGTGAGTTCGAGGCCAAAGCGAGTTCCAGGAAAGGCACAAAGTTACACAGAGAAACCCTGTCTCGAAAAACAAAAAAATCTCGCTGTGCAAATGAAGAAAAAGAAAACAAAAGAGGGAAGGCCTCCAAGCAAAGTGAAGAAGAATCCCACCACTTGGAAGAAGTTGAAAACAAGAACCCCGGTGCCTAATTTTCTTTGCCTGGGCCATACCAAATAGACATGTTGATCACAAGAGGGAGAGAATGTTGAGAAATTTTTAGGGCAGGTGATGGAAGTCAAGAGGAAGATTAGGGAGCAACAGATGAGGCCAAAGGGGCGTTTCTAGACACCTGAACCTGACAATCACTGTGATTTTTGTGTCATGCCTTAAAAATGGAATGTTTTCTCTGAGCTCATAAAATGGCTACTTTTTTACAAGCTTGTATTTAGTGAAGTACTTTTTCTGTAAACTTTTGGTGTTTCCACTTAACAGTTTCTACTTAACGATTGTTTATTGTTGCATTTAACTTTTTGGTTTTTTTTTTTTTTTTTTTTTTTTTCGAGACAGTGTTTCTCTGTGCAGCTTTACGCCTTTCCTGAAACTCACTCTGTAGCCCAGGAGGGCCTTGAACTCACAGAGATCCGCCTGGCTCTGCCTCCTGAGTGCTAGGATTAAAGGCGTGCACCACCACAGCCGCCCAGCACATTTAATCCTAAACATTCCTATCAGCATGGCAATTTAATCCATTTTAGAAAGAAATCTTTTTTTTTCATGATTTGAAATTAATAAAGCAATTTAAAAGGCAAAAAAAGAGTTCAAGAATGAATGAGCTTCTCAGAGGCAATGGTGGTAGAATAAAACTTAGTGGCGGTAGGGCTTAAAGCATTTGTGCTGGTAGACAAGAGGCTGGGTGTAAGCTCATGATGACCAAGAACACCAGAAGCTATAGGCTTTTAAAAATGGCATATGCTTGTTCATCAGGGCACCTGAGTTCTAAGCTTATAAAGGAGATTCCTTAGGCACAATGGTTCGTGCCTGTAATCCTAATATTCAGGAGGGAGAGAAAGAGGATCAAGAGTTTGAAGCCGGCCTGTGCTACAACAGCAACCTCCAGCAGGTCAGCCTGGAATACCAGAGGTTAAGACTGCCTCAAACAATAACAACCACAACCACAACACCACCCACCTAAACCTAGATAGAACCATTGCCACAAAAAGAAAAATGAAACCATTTAAATTCTGGGAAATTTGCCGGGCGGTGGTGGCGCACGCCTTTAATCCCAGCACTCCGCAGGCAGAGCCAGGCGGATCTCTGTGAGTTCGAGGCCAGCCTGGTCTACAGAGCGAGATCCAGGACAGGCGCCAAAGCTCCACAGAGAAACCCTGTCTCAAAAAAAAAAAAAAAAAAAAAAAAATTGGGAAATTTGGTGAGCACTCACTCACTTACATAGGCTCCCTCTATGAATGCATTTCTCAGTATTCTTTAGTGCCTTTGTGGGGAAGAGGTAGTAGTTTTGGAATTCGCCACGCAGATCAAGTTGGCCTCAAACTCAGATGTTTGCCTCCTCAGTGCTGGGATTAAAGGTGTGTGCCACCAAATTTGACTCAGTGGTATCTTTATGGTAAGTCTTGGTCAGTTTTATCCTACTCGCATTACCAAAAAATATACCTTTCTTATTTTAATGGGCCAGAGAGAAGGCTCAGTGGTTAAGAATGCTTCCTGACCATCCAGAGTACCAGAGTTCGAGTCCCAGCACCTGAGCCAGGTGACCCACAGTTGCCTGTAACTCCAGCTTCAGGGGATCAAATGACCTCTTCTGGGTACCTGCCCAAACATGGCACACACATTCTCTCTCTCTCTCTCTCTCTCTCTCTCTCTCTCTCTCTCTCTCTCTCTCTCTCACACACACACACACACACACACACACACATAAATAAAGATAAATCCAAATAAGACCTATCATTATTATTATTAGTGTCTCTCTCTGTGTGTGAATGAAGGTACATGTGGCTGTCAGAGCATAACTTTTGGGAGTCTGCCCTCCTGAGGTTTGAACTCAGGTCATCAAACTTCATGCAAGTGCCCTATTCCGTTCTTTTACTTTCATTTTAAATTATGTGTATGTGTGTGGGTACATGCACATGCACATGTGAGTGTGGGTACCAGTGGAGTCCAGAAGAAGGTGTTGGATTCCCTGGAGTTGGGGGTCATTGTGAGGAACCCAGTGTGGGTGCAGGTGCTGGGAACCAAACTTGGATCCTTTGCCAGGACAGAAGAGCAGAAGCACCTTTAACCACTGAGCCTTTTCTCCAGCTCCTTTCTTTTTTCTTCTTCTTCCTTTTTAAAAAAATTAGACAGGGTTTTACTGTGTAGCCCTGGCTGGCTTGGAACTCACTCTGTAGACAAGGCTAGCTTAAAACTCACAGAGAGCAGACTACTTCCGTCTGCCTCGTGAGTAATGGAATAAAAGTTGTGCACTACCACATCCAGCACATCTTTTTTCTTTATGTACAGGTGGTGTGTTTATCTCTGTGCTCAAACGAAACAGATATTATCACAATCTTAGTGCCTTATTTTATTATTTTATGTGCATGAGTATTTGCCTGAATGTATAAGTGTGAGCCATATGCATGCCCATTGCCCCAAGAGATCAGACAAGGATGTTGGAATCCCTGAGACTGGGTGCTAGGAATTGAACATGGGTCCTTTGCAAGAACAGCAAGTTCTCTACCACTGAGCCAATTCTCTTGACTCTCAAGAGCCTTCCATGACTCTTCCTATTTAAAAAAATTAGCCGGGCGGTGGTGGCGCACGCCTTTAATCCCAGCACTCGGGAGGCAGAGGCAGGCGGATCTCCGTGAGTTCGAGGCCAGCCTGGGCTACCAAGTGAGTTCTAGGAAAGGCGCAAAGCTATACAGAGAAACCCTGTCTCGAAAAACCAAAAAAAAAAAAAAAAATTATCATGGGGGTCTAGAGAGATGGCTCAGTGGTTAGGAGCACTTGTTCTTGCAGAGGACCTAGGTTTGAGTCCCAAAACCAACATGGCAGATCACAACCATTTGTAACTCCAGTTCCATGGACTCTGACACCCTCTTCAGACCTCCTGGGCATCAGGAAATGTGCATGTGGTGCACAAATATGCATACAAACAAAACACTCACACACCCATACAAAATAAAAATTTTAAAATCTATTCTTTTTGAGACAGGGTCTCTCTGTGTAGCCCTGGCTGTCCTGGAACTTGCTCTATAGACCAGGCTAGCCTTGCCACCTGAGTGCTGGGATTAAAGGCACTCACTCACCCTTACTGCCCAGCTTATAAATCTAAAAAAAAATTTTTTTTACAACAATATCATGGGCCAGGTGTGGTGGCATAAGACTTCAATCCCAGAACTCAGGAGGCAGAGGCAGGCATAGGTCTGTGTGTTGGCGACCAGTCTGACCTACAGGGAAAGTTTCATGCTAGCCAGGGCTACACAGTAAGACACTGTCACAAAACTATCATGGGGTATCCAGTAGCTGTCAGACTATGTTTTAAGTGCTTAAAAAATAACCCATTTGATTCTTACATCATTCAATAGGTACTTATATGTTCACATTGTCAAGAAGATAAAACTGAGGCTTAGAGAAAACTTCAATATTCAAGATGTTACCACCAATAAATGGCAGGGTTAAAATTCAAAACACCTATATACTTGTTGAACTTCAGAGATTATGTATATAACCACTAAATGGGAAGAGAAGGGTTCAAAGAGACTTGGTAAGTGCACTTCCTGTTCTTTCCAGAGGACCTGAGTTTGATTCCCAGCACCCACATAGGGTGTTTGCAATCACTTGTAACTCTAGTTCTAGGGGATCCAATATCATCTTCTGGACTCCAAGGGTTCCTGTACTTAAGTGCACATAACACACACACACACACACACACACACACACACACACACACACCACATCACACATCACACATATACACATAATTTTAAAAACTCTTTTAAAAAAGATATTAAGATTGTTGGGCAAGGTGTGCATTCCTATGATTCTAGCACTTGTGATGTGGAAGCAGGATCAAGAGTTCAGGGGTCATCCTCAGCCTGGGTATCATGAAACCCTGTCTCAAAACCAAACAAACTAACATAATGTCTTTTTGACTAAAAGGGAAGTCAGCTCTCTGTAATGTAAGGAAATGGATTGGGTCTCACCCATTCATTGACTTAACAGGCATTGGTTGGAGTCTTGCTGCATGCCAAAGTGAGAGATGGTTAAGGGAGAGGAAGAGAGCTGCTACACAGATGAGACACACTGGTGCTTCTTCATCCAAAGACTGTTAAGATGTATTTGCAAAAACAAACAGAAGTGCTAACTAAGAGGACAAGCTAAGTATGGTAGCAGTGGCCTATCAGGAGCTGCTCTTGAAAGAGCAGTATGAAAAAGAGCTTGAGAGAAATTGCAACAAGCCCCCCAAAAGTGCGTGTACCGCCTAAGAAATGGCAAGAAGGTCAGGTTTAGGCCAAATAGAGGGCTTGGGAGGAATATGGAAGTAAAGGAGACCACAGACTAATTAAGAGAACCCTGAAAGCCAAGTGAAGGCTCATAGACTTTATTTTGTCTTTAGTGAGTAGCCACAACTAGTTTTTTGAGGAACATTCATCATTTCTTCTTTTTCAAGATTTAATTACTTTTTAATTCTATGTATATGTATGTGTCTCTGTATACATGTGAGTGCTGGTGCCAGAGAGTCTCAGAAGACAGTGTTTGATCCCCTGGAACTGACATTATAGATGGTTGTGGCTGCCTGATGTGGTTGTTGGAAAATGAACTCAGGTTCTCTGCAAAAGTAGTATGTTCTCTCTCTCTCTCTCTCTCTCTCTCTCTCTCTCTCTCTCTCTCTCTCTCTCTCTCTCTCTCAAGATTTATTTATTTTGTATTCAGTGTTCTGCCTGCATGTCAGAAGAGGGCACTAAATCTCTTTATAGATGGTTGTGAGCCACCATGTACTTGCTGGGAATTGAACTCAGGACCCACTGGAAGAGCAACCAGTGCTCTTAGCCTCTGAGCCATCTCTCCAGCCCATAATATGTTCTCTTAACTGCGGAGCTATCTCTCCAGGCCCCATCTTTTTTAGGATCCTTTTTATCTTTAGCACTACCTGTTTTTAGGTGTTCTCTTTTGGTTTTGTGTGGTTTGTTTGTTTGTTTGAAGACAGAGTTTTTCTGTGTGTAGTCCATGCTGTCCTGGAACTCATTCTGAAGACCAGGCTGGCCTTGAACTCACAAATCTGTCTGCTTCTGCCTCCTGAGTGCTGGGATTAAAGGCATGTGCCACTACTGCCCATCAGTTTTTTCTTTTTTCCTGACAGGGTCTCAAGTAGCCCAGACTGGGGCCTTGAATGTATTCCTGCTTCAGCCTCCTGAATGTTGGGATTACAAGCCTGTGCTACAAGGTTTTGCTTGATTAAGAACCATGTTAGACCAGTTGGGTGGCACATGCCTTGAATCTCAGCACTTAGGGGGCAGGCAGACAGGTCTCTCTGAGTTAGAGGCCAGCCTGTTCTACATAGTGACCTCCAGGTCAACCAGGAGTATACAGTTAGATCCTGTCTCAAAAACAAACAAAACAACAAAACAATTTGTTAATCTAGTTTTAAGGGAAATGGGGAGAGGTTAGTGGATTGAGTGGCTTGCCCTGGTGAGGTCTCTGAGGTGATCTTAGCCCTCTTCCTCATTTTCCCCACTTTGGCAACAAAATCGAGAGAGTTTGTTGGCTGTTTACAGAGTTAAGTTTAACCAGACACGAGGTCTCTCTGTTTAGACTGGGGTGCAGAGAGGGCAGAGACCTGGCCTTCCTCAAGCATGTTTGTTCTCAGGGAGTTAGCACTTAGCCAGCAGCACTCAACCTGCTGCTGGAGTGCATCTGCAAGCATTAAGCTTGCTTGCACCTGGGTTCATTATTCGTTGTTTGCTGAGATTTGCAAATGACAAATCGGGGCAAGAAACGCTCCCCAACCCTACCTGCCCCTGGAACATAAAGTGAAACAAGATGGAATGTTGAACGAGAAAGTGAAACATGGATGGAACATAGAGTTTGGAGAGAATGGAGGATGGGCAGAGTGTAGAGTGAAACACCGGGGAACACAAATAGTGATACATTAATACCCAGCCAGGCTTCTTATGTACCTCTCCCTTACTCGATCCCCTTTCAACCCGGGTGACTTAAAATGAACCGTTCTGCTGTCCTGAGATGCTGCTTTCCACACCTGACTTAACCTTCAATTGAGTGAGGTGCTGAAAAGGAAGGGACAACCAGAAGCTCCCAATTTGCTTCATTCTGATAATTCTAAAGATTTCAATCAGTAGGATTCTTTTTTTGTCATAGGGCTATGCTGTTTTACTAGAGAGACAAGGCTTTTGATTGCAGAACAAAGCAGAGAATTAACATAATTATCCTTGTGGATTTAGTCCAAGGTTGGTTTGGAGCCCCAATTACCCTGGGACCCTCAAATGCCCTCCTTTGTCTGCCAAGTGTCAGGAGGGCAGGACCCAATCCAGTGTTGTTCCTAAGTCTCTATGCTAACACCTAGATAGCCTGTGGTGGACCATTGTGGATAATAACTCTTACATGAGTGCGATGGTTTATGGTGCTCATAGGGTGTCCCAGTGAGGGTAATATAGCATGTACATTGGTTCTGTATTTTAGAGTTGGGGGAAGGGACACACCACGAAGTACATGGCATCAGGCTGGCACTACTTCTTGGTCAAATATTAGTCCCTGCTGTTAGTTATCAAGACAGGACAAGACTCTGGTTGTTATATTTCTCCTAAACAATCTTCTTCCTATTTCACTAAGGTACCTTTCTGAGTGTCCTGTCTGGGTCAGTACATGGTAGGGCTAGGAGAATCGAGAAAGACGATATTCCTGAAAAAGGCTGTTTTGGCATTTAACAAAAGTGTTGTATGATATTGAAAGGAACTGTGGATGTGGAGGCAGGACTACTAGGTTCCTGGCTCAGAAACTCACTAGCTGGATGACCTTGAGCAAGCCACGCATAGATGCTTAAGAGACTCAGTTTCCTCAATAACAAAACCAAGAGTTGTAGTGAGAAACAGATAGAATAGCATAAATGAAAGGGCATTATAAACATTTTGATGCATATTCTTATTATGATTATGTTATAGTGCTAGCCTCAGATAAAATAATCATTGATATCTACAGCTCTCCCCACACTGATCCTTGGCTTCTCATCATCTCCTGTAGGGCAGGAAGTCTGGCCCCCAACAGGAAAGGGCTCAAAAAAGCTACAGTTTCACCCAGGAAACAACCATCTTCCCCCAACCTTCATTTTGCCAGATAAATGATGCAGCCAAATGGTAAGCAGACTAGTGCAAATTGGTGTGTCCAAAATGTGCTCAAAATGGGGAGCAGAGTAACACTAAGGTCCTAGGGCCTTAAGATTAGTGGCGATTTAGTAATTACCAGAATAATTAAAATCAGTGAAAATAATCAACTTAAAGCAGGGTCTGCAATATCAAGCCACATGGAGGTGATTTCCCAGTTAAGTAATGCATGTTGAGTTCATATGTTGATTAACTTAAATATATTTCTGAATCTTCTTTGTGTCTTGGTGCAAAACACTTTTTAAATAGGTGTGTGTATATGTATTGGAGGGCAGGTGTGGCCAAGTAAAATGACTAGTGAAGAGATTCCCCAAGCAAAATATGATGGCCCTACTCCATTGCTGGCAACTAGTGTTGAGGTTGGTGAGGACAGGCGATAGGGGAAACAGAACACCAGATCTCAGACAATAGCAAAGCCACCATAGCCTCAGTTAGCTGCTCTTATACTCATACACATCTTTTAGACCAGGTGAGGGAAGCACAGCAGGCAAGTCTCAACTGCCATCTGTGAAGTCCTTACAAAGGAAAGAAAAGACACCCTCCAGCTTAGGGTTGGAACCTCAAGGCCTAGAGGGGTGGGAGTAGGGGTGGGGGTGGGGGGGTAGGGAGAAGAGAAAAATATTAATTTTGCAGGGCTTCCTTCTAGTTCAAATGACTCTCCGCTTCCTTATCATAGATAAATATATAGTAAATAATATCAATATATCTGGACATAAAGATTATTTTTCCAGATTCTTGTTATTTATTTCACATTCTGTTTAGAATCCTCTAGGAACTGCTGGACATCCCCCCTCCCCCCCACCCCCACCCCCGCGCAATACCCTCTGGGTTGAGACAATACCTTCGAAGTCCTCACCACCAGATCAGGGGTGGAGCTGCTAAGAAACAACCTAAGACTGAAAGCAAGTCAGCCAGCAGCAGCTTCATCTCTCCTTCGCAAAGCCTGTCTCCCTGGAGTTAACGGAAAGTCATCAGAGTTCGAACATGGACCACAGGCTTCTAAGCCCTTCAAATCCCAGGGATGGCCTGCGATATAAACACAGGAAGGATTTATTCCCTTGGCCAGCGGGCAGTCCTTAGGGTAAAGGGGAAGGGTCAGGGGGCTCAGATTGGTGTCTTGAGAGCCCAGAGGAAAAGCAAGCTGAAACCAAGCCCTTGGTACTCTTCTAGCCAGGTTTTTCTCTGCAAGTCTTGCAAGCTCTCTCTTTACTGACCTTTCGTCCCCCTTCTTCCCCACTCAGGTCTCCCCGCCAACCCAGATGCTTCCACACCCAAGCAAGGGATGTCCACTGAGGGTGACCCAAGGTTTTTGCAGCCTGGGAGGTTGCCACGAAGAGTGGGCCGAGCGGGAGTCGCGAGACGAGGCGACAAGAGTAGGCATTTTTCTTTCCCTAGCACCTGTCCCACTTCGGCGCCCGGGCTGGGGCTTCGCCTGAGCGCGGCCTGAGTTCTGGAGCGCCAGAACCACGCACGGAGGTCGCCAAGGGTGGGGGACCGGAGGAAGGGCGGGGTGTCTGGCGGGGGCGTTCCCCTCAGGCAAGACCCCCGCCCTCCTACAGAGACCGAGTCAAAAAACGGGGAGAGCATGTTACATATAAAACCAGAGCGAAAACGATCGCTCTCCGACCCCGAACGGCGTTGCGGCACCCCCCCTCCTTCCTGGAGCGGAGGGCTGACCGGGGAAGGTGGCTCAGTTCTTCCCCCGTGGCCAGTGCGGGGTCTGCGGCTGCCCGGCAAGGTTCCGGCTTCCCCGGGGCTGGTAGGGGGGAGCCCCGAGAACTGCAGGCCCGCCCCCTTCTTCCTCCTCCTTCCCCTCCTCCCCCACGTGTCCTCCCGGAGCCCAGCGGCCTGATCCCAGCACCCCCCCCCTCGCCGCCACCTCCCTCCTACTCCCGCTTCGCCCGCTTCCCGGGCGGTGTGGAGAAGAGCAAAGTTGCGACAGCAGCCAGGGGGCTCTGCCCAGGTGAAGGGGGCGCTGTGACGGGGGCGGGAACGGCGTGGCCCTGCGGCGGGGGCGGCGGGGGGGAGGATAAAGAAACTTGCTTTCCGCAGCCCCCACCCTGAGCGGGTTCGGATCTTGCGTGAACCGAGCCCTCGTGGAGACGCTGCAACGCCGCCAGGACCGAGGCCGGCACCCCGACCCGGACCAAGACCGGGACCGCGCGCTTGGGCGGGCTAGCCAGGGCAGGCAGGCCGGCACCCAGGCAAGGGCGGGGTGGGTGACCGTACACCGGACCGAACCACGGACTCCGGTGGCGTGGGCGCGGGCCGAACCCGGACCGGGCCGAGTTGGGTGGCGAAGTAGGACGTGGATTCGGGGGGCGGGGCGCAGCGGGAGGGGGGAAACCAGGCCCGGCCTGACTGGCCTGGGCGTGGGGGCGGGGGGCGAGTTCGGGGCACTTGCTGGGCTCCGGACCGAGCGCTAGGGCGGGGCGGCGCTAGGGGCTGGGCCCGACCGGCGAGGAGAGGGCGAGGGGAGGGAGAGCAGGGGGTGGAGTAGGGGCGTGGAGTTGCGAGCGGGGTCTGGCCTCGGCCGGGGGCGAAGGTAGATCTGCGGGGCCGAGAGCGGAGGGAGGGAGGCCCGAGGCAGCGCGGCGGCGGCGGCGAAGGCCAGCTTCCGCGGAGTTTGTGCCCGGGCTTCCCGGCTGGGCTCCGGCCGCCTTATGCGCACAAATGGGGTTAGGGGACTGACTGGTTGGTAAGCAACTCCCCGTGTTAGACGGTGTTCCGTGGCGATTCCCGGAAAACTGAGGAAGGACGCCGTCTGCAATATGCCGCACCCCCCACCCACCTCTTAGCATCTGGATTCTGCTCTTTGGGGGCCATGGACCCTCCCCACCACAATCCCTTCACTCTTTCAGCACCCCTTCCGTCTCCCCCTCATCCTTGGCCATCTGAATCTCCTAGGGGTATGCGTTTGAGGGGTGGAAGGCGTCGGGGGTTGCACTTTCCCTCCCTTGGGGGCAGCCTAGTTTGTATCACATTCGTGTGAGGTAACGTCGCTTGGCGTCGTGTGGACATTGGGCTTTAGATAATTTAACCCTCCCTTCCAAGCTCTTTGATGGCTTTTAAGGAAAAGGACGGATCCCTGGATTTTCAGGACTAGAATGGGGTTTGAGGACTGGGATTTACTCTAAGCTCACTTCCACTACCAACCGCCTTACTACGAACCATTTCTATAGGGACTCGAACGTGGAGGGTGGGATACGGGAGCATTAATGTGCTTCTCTGTCTTTCTACAGGGTCGGCGTGGCGAAGGACAGCTAGTGTCGGAGGAAAAGTAGACACACACCAGTTCAACTCCGGTCGCCCCCACTATTACTTCGGTGAGGGGGACACCGCTAAGGGGATGCTGGTGGGTTGGGGCCCAGTGTAAGAGTAGGGGTGAGTAGTCGCCCCCAGAGGGATTCTTCACTGGTGGGGAGAGAAAGGCGAGCCCCAGCTTCGGGGAGGGTTCCAGGGAAGGAGATGGAGGGTGGCGACGACAAGGAGGGGGGGGGTGCGGGAAGAATGGAAGAGTCACACCCTGCTTGCAAGGGGAGCCTCCCTCAGGCTCCTGGGAAAAGGGGACTGAATACGTGTGCCCTGTGGTACCGGGGCAGGGGAGGTCTGGGGATGGTTCAAAGAGTGATTTGCACCCTGGTTCTGTCACTAGTGGCCTGAGAAAGTCAGGTCGGGGCATAAGGTGGAGAACGTTGGAAGGCAGGCAGACAACCAACCCTCTGGCCTCGGCACCCTGATCATCTCCCTTCCTCAACCTCCCTCTTGAGGGGCGTCGGGGTGGGGGGCGTGGAGCTCTTGGAGCCCCGAGGATTGAGTGCCTCCGCCTTTCTTGGGAGTCTATCTTTTTGCCCAGCTTGCTACAAGCTACCACTGCCTCCCTCTCCGGAATCCGCTCGGTTCTCTCAGCGATCCCCTCCTCCTCCTCCTCCTCCTCCTCTCCCCTCCCCTCCCAGTGTCACCGGGGCTGCTTGGCTCTGCCCCCTTCGCCGCCGCTTGCTCCCAGCTTTAGTCCCTCCCTCTCATGCTTGCTCCCTCCCTTCGCCTCCTCCTCCCCATCCCCCCCCCGTCTAGGCAGCATTCTGGGAGTTGTAGTATCTTGCAACGCTGGCTGGCGCCGCCCGCGAACAAGGCCGGACTTCACTTCCCGTCGAGCTCTGCGACCGGCACCCACTCCACCAGGCTTCGCTCACACACACAGACACACACACACACCGCTCTCCCCCTCACTCTTTCGCTCGCCGCGGCGCTGCCAGTGTGTGGCTCTGTCTCTCCTCGGCTTTGCTGAGCCCTCCCTTCTTCCTCTCAGTTCCTAGAGTCCGACCGCCGCCGCCGTGAGAGGAGAAGGAGGTCGGTGGCGATAAGGGGCGGAGGGGGGCATCGGATCCCGGCAGTGTTAGGCGGGTGGTGGTTCAAAGAGGGTGAGAGGGAGCTCGGGTGGCGGCCTGAGCCTCCCTGCGGAGCCGACCCGGGAACAGGTGCGTCTTTTTTCTCTCTCCCCCAACCCCTCCACCCCTTTTGACTCCCCGGCTTTTTCGTATTCCCCCACCCGCTTCTTTCTATCCTAAGCCTTTCCCCAACCCTGTCCGTTCTTCTCCCCTCAGCCTCTCAGCTTGCCCCCCGGGGGCGCCGTCCTCTCCGTGTCCCCGGACGTAGAGCTCCCTAGAGCTCTCTCTGTCCTCGCCCCTCCCTTCGGGACAGCTCCCCTCCACTTCCCACCTTCGTACCCCATCCCTGCCCTGCCCTATCCCCTTCTCGACCTCCTTCTCTTTTAGCCAGGTGAGACTTGTTCAGCACGATCCAAGAGAGTCTTCCTCTCGGCTGGGCGGGGGTCTCCATGGAAACGGGGGTCGGTAGATACTGGAGGGGGGAACCATAGGAATTACCCCACTCCACAGAAAGGGAGGTGGAGGCTATGGTCTTGGAACTACCTGGCCCCAAACCCTGATCCAAGGATCCGACGATCCGAAGGGAACCTGGCCAACAGGGCAGGGCGAGAAAGGGCTTGTTATTTTTTTTTTTTTGGGGGGGGGTGTCCGTGATGAAGTCTTGAAGAGACCGGGAGAAAATGCCCTCCAACCTTAGAGGTGGAGGTGCGACGGGTGCTTTCTCAGGGTTGCTTTCTCCCCTGTTCTGGGGTGCAGGAACCGTAGGGTAAGGGGTACCCCTAGGTGGCGGCGGGGCCTGGGTTCGGGAGTGGGAGTGCTGTGATGGGGGCAGGGGCAATTATCCGAGTCCCTGGAAAAAAGGCGGGGGATGACTTCGGAGCGCCCAAGCTCCGCTGCCCTCGCTCTAGGGGCGGGGGCTACCGGGCCAGGCGAGGCGGGGAGGGTGTTCAAATTGAAGGAGGATGAGATGGGGGCAATTCATACTGGCCCCGGCAAGCCTGGTGGGAGACCCGGCTTGCAAGCCCTCAACCGGCTTCGCGCCAGGCCTGGAGGCAAGGGGTCTGAGAGGAAAGCAGAGGGCTGGAAAGGAGGGAGGCTCCGGTTACGGGGCCAGATTTCGGGATCAGGGGCAATCCCCTGGCCCTTGGAGAAGGAGGGAGAGGGATGGCCGCGAACCCCAGGGTTCCCCCACCCTGGTTCCTAAGGGGCGTGAGGAACGGACAGCAGGCCCAGCGGAGCTGGATTCGAGCAGATCGTGGCCAGGGATTGGGGGGGCTTAGTGGTGGTCTTCGGGGGGGAGTAGTCCGGCGGCGGGGCGGGCGGGCGGGGCGTGGGGCTCCGGCGGGCGGCGGGGCGGGGCCGGGGCGGCGCTGCTGCCGCTGCCGCCGCCGCTGCTGCTGCTCCTGCTGGGGCCGCCGCCGCCGTTGCCGCCGCCGCCGCCGCTTCTGGGCGGGGAACCGAGGCCAGAGAGAGTCCCGTGCCGGGGCAGAGGGCGCAGGCGGCGCGCGGTGGGGAGGGGGCCTTTCCGCGGGCGGGGGCAGGCTGGGGGTGGAGTCCCCGACGGGGGGCGGTACGAGCCAGGACGACGACGACGAGGAGCCCCGGGGGCCCGGTGCGTGGAAGACGAGGTGCTGGGAGAAGGAAGGGGGGGTGGGTCCCGCGACGGGCCTCGTGGGCTTGGCTCCCGGAGGTTCGGTTTGGGGACAGAGCCCTATGGGGGCACCCAGAGGCCAGGAAAGGGATAGAGAGGTGAACTGGACGGTGGAGGGGGCCCTCCTTGCCGGGGTCCCGTGGAGAGGAAGGCTGGGCCGGAGGGACGTCCGGGCAAGGCTGGGAGGAGCCGGCCGCACCAAGGCTGGGGTTTTCGTGTTATGGAGGTGCAGGAGATTGTTGTATCGAAAGATGTGGTCGAGGGGAAAGGCGGGAGGGAAGCACGCTGCAAACCCAAGAGGCCCAACACCACAGGCCAGTGGGGGTGCCCTTCTGTTCCACTGAGCCTCTCCTCTCCTCTCGGTATTAGAAGCACTGTTTTTGTTGCATTGTTTTGAGATTTTCAAGGTTGCCTGATCAAACTGTCGACGTGGTGATACTTTCTCATTCTTGCTGTTTTCTAGAGTAGACAGTAAGGACAGCCTTCACTTGGTGAGCATTCTTCTAGCCCAGCGTTTTGTGGCTCTTTGCATGAGTGTGGGAAGGGGGCCTGTAAAGCAAGCCACAGATGAATACTTTCAAGGCGATTTGGAGGTCGTCCCCATGACACAGGGGTAGAGTACAGTTGCAGATAGCTTTGATCAGACTTTTGGGGTACACTTGAAGGCTTCAATGATTAGTCCCATGCTTCTTTCAACTTAGGCTGTTTCTCAGAATCACACTGCAGAAACATTTCGTGGAGAAAGAAATGGGACATGAATTTGGAGTTGGGAGTTGATAAGGTTCATGATAAAATTCTAAGGATGGAAGGGAGTTATCTTTTTTAGTGGCCATCTTATGTTATTCTGTTTAATATGTCCTGTCCTTGAATGTTGGGATTGAGGGCCCTTTCTTACTGGGGACACTGTAGGTGGCATAGCCAAGGATGTTTGGGCAGAGTTTTAGGGTACTCGAATTGAACATGATGTCACCATGTGGTACTGAAGATGACAGTCTGTAGGAAAGAAACTTACAAGATTCCACTGGGGATTAAACGGGATAATCCCATTCCAAGAATCACCCAGAGGCTCCAAAAGGAAGTGAAAGGCTGAGAAGGAACCTGTAAAATTTTGACAGAGAAACAAAGGTAGCAAGAAAGACTGAGGGAGGACCAGGGGACTTGATGAATCAGATTAAAAGAATCTGAAGTTCCATGATGGATTTGAGGACTGACATGTCCATGTTGAGTAGTTTATGAGGATATTGGTAGCAGGTACTTTTTGCACCGGAGGAAACTGGCTTGAGGTGAATCTGGGAGATGAGAGCCACAGGTCTTGGCACAGAGGCTTATTAAAACTGACTTTGTTAAAAGGGATTTTCACACACACTTAAGCACAGGCAGTAATGAAAAGAGGCACTTGTGTGTGTGGGGGATAAGATATAACCACATGTGGGTATGGGCTAATCAAGGGAAAGTCACTCTAAAACTTACTTTGAAAAGTTTGACTCTTGCTGGGTGGTAGTGGTGAGCACCTTTACTCCAGCATTCAGGAGGCAGAAGCAGGCAAATATCTGAGTTCTGAGGCCAGCCTGGTCTACAGAACAAGTTCCAGGGTGGCCAGGGCTGCAGAGAAACACTGTCTCGGGGGAAAATAAGTCTGACTCTCTTACCAGATTTGCAGGCAGAGTAAGTTTCTTTTTGTTCTGACTCTGATAGGAAGAGAACTAGATACCTACTTGATAGAGAAAGGGAAGGGATGCAGAAGTCTGGGTTAAGCAGACTAGTTCTCTGAAACAGAGCAATAAGGAAGGGCTGGTTAATTGTTGGGATAGGGCAGAGGAAAGCTAAGTGAGTTGTAGCCAGCTTTGCTGTTGGAGTCTGTACTGTTCAAAGTAAAGGGAAGTTCTAGAAGATAAGGGGGCTGTACCAAGGGCACTCTTAGGGATCTGGATTTTTTTTTTGGCCAGGGAAGGTGTGTGTGTGTGTGTGTGTGTGTGTGTGTGTGTGTGTGTGTGTGTGTGGAGGGGGGGGCAGCAGGAGGAGATCCTTTTCCTTCTCACTGCCTTAGAGGCTCTTGGTAAGCAAAGGAGGCTTCTCTGGGGGTGTGTATCTGTGCCTTGTTCATGATGCAGTCTACACATCATGCTTGTAAAGGTGGCAGAGGATCTCAACACATGATTAATCTGCACTGTGGGCTTTAGGGAAGAGCTTTGCTGAGAGAAACAGAATCATAGGAGAAAAAAGTTTTACCACAAGACAGAAGGAAGGCAAAAGAAGTCATAAAGCAGGTCGGTAGGGCAGTGAAGGGGGAAGGAAGGTGACCATCACTGTTCCCATGTCAGGTCTAACTAAGGAGAAAGCAGTACCTTGAATTCTCCAGGGTAATGTTTTTCCAAAGAAAGTTTGAAGAACCCTTAGGGCTCTTTACACTTTAGTGCTAGAATTGCTAGAGCAAGTAGGAAGATCATGGGTAAAAATAGGGCTAGGGAGAAGCTGGCATTTAGAAGAAAATAGAAATAGAAATATATTTACCCATAAAGAAGTAAAGGTAGTATACATGTTAAAAATGTAAAATTCACAATATGGGCTGGGCATGTAGAATGCTTGCCTAGCATGTGTGATGGCCTGAGTTCAAGCCTCAGTGTTGAAACAGAAAACAAAAATGCACAGTGTGAAAGAAGAGAGTCATTAAGAGTGATAGGAGAGAAGCATTCAGATGCTATATGGAGCTGGTGTTGAGAAGTGTAAAAATTAACTTTCGATAGCCACTACTGTGGGAGGACCCAGGAAACAGAGGGCTGGAATTCAGTGAAACATTCCTTAGGAAATCCTGATGAGTATAAGGATTCTGAATGGGGAAAGGGAGTATTGATCTCAAATAGAATGGAGAATAGGAGAAACTGGGAATACACCTGTTTTTCCGATCTGTAAGTGGGAGGAATCCTGGATTTAAGGAGGTGAGAGAAATTCCAGAGTGAAACAAGGATCAGAGATAAAGGATGAAGAACAAGGATCTGAGAGCCTTAGGCCAGAACTGGAGGGTGGGGTTAAGGGCACCAAGAAGAGACTAATCAGGGTTGGACTGGACTACATTTACACTGGTTTGTGAATTCTAGGTGGAGCTGTCTGGGACTCATTGGGTTGGCTGTTAGATGCATAGAGCTCTTTCCCAGGGTGAGCTAGCCTCTGAGAATCCATGGCAGGAATTCCATGTTGAGTTTGGGTGGGAAAATGAACACTAGAGGGGAACCGAGAGAGTAGGGAAAGTGAAAATTATTGACTAATTAAACTGAAAAGGGGGGGGGAAACACTGATGAGGATGTGAAGGAAAGGGGAGCGCTTAGACCCAAGTTTTTTTTTTTTTTTTTTTTTTTTTTTTTTTTTTTTTTTTTAAGGAAGAAAGGAAATTTCTTATCGTTAGCAACGGAAATCAGTTTGAGTCTGTGTCTGCTTGAATGTTTAGTGTCAGGACAGTTAAAGAGAGAAGAAATAAGTAATCTACCTTTCTGTTACTAGGGGATTCTAAGGCAGTATTTTATATAATCACTTATATGAGCCAGGCATTATTCATGCCAGTCTGTAAAATGTAGGAAACCATCTTCTTTCTAAATCATATCATTTCCTGCTATTCATAACTTTAAAATGGTCTTTTATGTTGAAAATGTTCTTTAGTGAATTAAAGTTGTGTTCTGGTCAAGAGGAAAACTTAACTCTGTTTCTTCCCCACCATCCCAATAAACTCTTGTAGTTTTCCTTTTTTTTTTTTTTTTTTTTTTTTTTTTTTTTTTGTAAAGCGATCACAACTCTTTCCTCATAAAACATGTAAAAACTGATCATTTTTAGCAGAGTATGTGTAGATTTGTTAAGGAACAGTGAAGAAAAAGCTCCTGAGTGTGTGTGTTGCGGGGGGAGGGGGGGGATGGGGGATGGGACTCCAAGGGAAGAATACCCTGAATCTTTTTTTGGTTTGGGTTTTTTGTGTTTGTTTTTGTTTTTTTCTGAGACAGGGTCTATGAAGACCAGATTTTCCTTGAACTCACAAAGATCTGCCTGCTTGTGCCCCTACCTCCCAAGTGTTAGGATTAAAAGTGTGTGCTACTATGCCCAGCCTCTTTTTCAAAAAAAATAAATTGCAGACTGGATGTCAAGGTTGTATTTGCCCTGGTAAATGAATTGTGATGAATTTGAAGATGTGGCTTATTATTTGTACAATACAGTAGTTTTTAAATTTCCCCAATAGAGGTAAATGTGACTTCATTTGGAGTTGAAGAGATTAGCGTGGCTAGAGATTTGGGAAGGACTGAATTCTATGGAGGAGTAACTTTGTGTTTGAGGCTTCTTTACTGACTGTCTGCTAAGAAAATTTGCTTACTTCATTACTAAGGTGTGTCTAGAAATCTTGGTGTTGGTTCCATTTAAGGGTACAGTAGAATTTTTTCAATGAAGGGGTATGAGAATAACAAGACTTTTGTTTTTCTAAGTTTTGTGAAATGTATAATACACAAATATAATCCCAGGGAGAAGATGCACTGAATACTTGGATCTATGAGACGATTGAATATATTTTCTCATGAAGAGTCTTTGCTCAGTTGAACTTGGTTCTACCATGCCCAGGTGAGCTTGCATCCTAATTAATCTACTGCTTCAGAGACAGACCTGTGTTAAAGTCCTTGTTCTTCAACTTCTTAGCAGTAGGGCAGGAAGCAAGTCCCTAACTTTCTTGAGCCCCAGTGTTCTCCTCTAGACAATAGAGATGTTACTAATATTATAGGATGATTAGAATTATATAAGATAAAATGTATGTTGTAACTGCTAATATACTTAACACATGGGATCTATTTTTAAAACTACAATTTTGTACTTGTCTTATGACATTACTTACTATATACTGTGGCAGAATGAAAACAAAAATTCATTCTGCTACCCCACCCCCATCTTAGCCCTTTGTCCTTTTTCTCTACAATCCTCTTTAATTAGTTTGGTATACATTCAGCATTTACTACCTGGTAGGAAGTAATACCTTACCTCATTGCTGCATCTACCCCGGAGGTGGATGTGGTAGTTGCTTTAACAGCTGTGCCGTGACACTATTTGCTATTTCAGGAGAGGAACTGAAGACTGTATATGCAGTTGAAATTTTAAAGGATCTTTGGGGCTACAGGTAAACTTCGTTTTTTTTTTTTTTTTTTTAAAAAAAAGGCCTTGGGAGATGGTCCAGTTGGTAAAGTGCTTGCTGCTCAAGTCTGAGAACCTGAGTTCAATGCTTAGTGCCCATGTAAAAGCTGGGAATTGTGATGCGCCTGTAATCCTAGGGCTGGAGAGGTAGAAACAGATCTCTGGGTCTACCAGTGACATCTAGCTTCAGTGAAAGACTGTCTCAAAAAATAAGGTAGAGAGCAATTGAATATGACACTTGACATTGACCTCTCGGGTCTTAAACACATATGCATGTGTGGTGAATGCATGTACACATGATCCTACTTTTTATTTATTTATTTTTGGATTTACATATTTCCAAATAACCACTTTAAAGTATTTATGTTTTAGAGATTTATTTATTTTTGTTTTATGTGTATGAGTGCTTGCCTGAATGTATGTGTGTGCATCATGTGCATGCCAGGTACCCATAGTACCAGAAGAGAGCGTCAGAATCCTTGGAATTGGAGGTACAGATGGTTGTGAGATACCATGTGGGTACTAGAAACTGGACCCAGGTCTTCTGCAATAGCAAAAAATGCTCTTAACAGCTGAACCATCTCTAACCTTTTATTTATTTTGAAATTTTATTTTGTATATATGTGTGTTTTGCCTACATACATGTCTGTGTGCTGCTTGCATGCCTGGTGGTATCTTGGAATTAGAATTAAAGACTATTGTGAGCTACCATATGGGTGCTGGGTATTGAACCTGGCTCCTTTAGAAGAGCAGCCAGTGCTCTTAGCAACGGAATCATCTCTCTAGTCCCCTTTATTTTATTTTTAATTGTGTGTGCATGGTGTATGTGTGTGTGTGTATGTGTATGTGAGTATGTGAGTGCAGGTGCCTATGGAGGCCAGAGGTATCAAATTCCCTGAAGCTGCCTGATATCAGTGCTGGGAACTTAACTAGGGTCCTCTACAAGAGCAATATATACTCTTTTTTTTGTTTGTTTTGGTTTGGTTTGGTTTGGTTCTTCGAGACAGGGTTTCTCTGTGTAGTTTTGGTGCCTGTCCTGGATCTCGCTCTGTAAACCAGGCTGGCCTTGAACTCACAGAGATCCACCAAGCTCTGCCTCCCGAGTGCTGGGATTAAAGGCGTGCACCACCAACGCCCGGCTGCAATATATACTCTTAACCACTTAGCCATGTCTTCAGCTCAAAATACTGCTTTCAATAAAGGGCTTTTAAATTATGGCTGCTTAGGCTTTCTAGCTCTCTCTGGAAATTCTAGGAAAGCTGATAGAACCTGGAGCTGATGTGCTTCTATGATAAAGATGCTCATCAATGATTGTATGGGAGTGAATAATACTGAAGAAAGCTCTGGGTTCCCCAAAACAAACTTTTGGGCAAAGGAAAAACAGTGGCTTTCAAAGTAGATCTCTTCTGTGCAGCTGGAGTGGACTTTGGTGTCAACAATTGGGTCTCTGTTAGCTATGCCAATATAGGGAGAGACCGATGACAGGCCAATTGAAAACAACAGATTGGCTGACAAATTAACAATTTGTTTGACTTAGAAAATGCATTGTTATTCTCTACCTGCCCCCAAACCCCTGAGATTTACCTGCCTATTTTTATTATGTTTAGGCAAATATTATAGTTGTTCCCTGAACACACATCTACCGGTATTCCATAAGTCACCTGAGTTTAAAAACTTGCTGTAGATGTATCACAGTGAGATAGTTGGAAGTTGATTTTATTATTTTGCTTGGCATAATTTTATTTTAGTTTTGTGATTATCTTTATTACAAAGATAAAGCAGGAAGAAGGTTAATGTGAGAGCAAGGCAGTAAAAGGAATACTTTCATCCAGTGCTGTTTTGTTTTGTTTTGTTTAGTGTGTGTGTGTGTGTGTGTGTGTGTGTGTGTGTGTGTGTGTGTGTGTGTGTGTGTGTTTTGCATGTGCATGACAGCTTGCAGTAGTTGGCTCTCTCCTTCCACCATGTGGGTCCAGGGATCAAATTCGGGTCATCGGGCTTGGTGGCAAGTGCTTTTACCCATTGAGCCCTCTCACTGGCCCTGATTTGTATCATTTTATTTTTTGAAACAAAGTTTCATTGTATTGTCCAGGCTAGTCTTATGAGTTCAAGTATCTTCCTGCCTCAGTCTGCTGAGTTATCAGAGACTGCAGGTGCATACTATTGTGCTAGACTTAACTAATATTTTCTACCTGGGGTTCCTGGTCTCTGTATGATACAGAAAAGGTTTGGTTTTCTCCAACAGTTTAGCAAGCTATTTATTGAGTCCATTTTGTGTGCCTTACATCATGCTAGACCCTACTGGGATGGGGCTAGTAAACGTATGGATGGGTAGTAGAGAGAGTCATTATGGAATTTGAAATTCTTTGAGCAAATACTGTGTAATAAAAGGGAAAACAAAACATAGCTTCAAATGAATTATATACATGATCTATATGTAGTCAGAGTCTCATCTCCCGTAAGAGAACAGAAAAAAATAACCTGATAATGGTCTCTCCAAATATGTATGTATGTACATGGTCTAGGATTGTTTTACAAAAACAAAACTTGGACGATGAGGACTCCCCTTTCCATGAAAAAGTCTGTATTATAAATACAGTATGCTAAAATGGAGGCACCAGAGGGCCACTGTCATAGTCTATAACAGGAAGGACATAGAAACATGGCAAAAGTGATTCCAATCTTCATGTTGGATGTGTGATACACTAGATGTTCTCAAGGTACTGCTGAAGATCAAGATGGAAAAAATCAACTCTTATTTTTGGATTAACAGAAATGACAAGTCTCACAAAATGTCCCTATTTACAGAGATGTCTTGTTGAAGTAGCTTTGAGTTTTAAAAGAAATAACTAATTTCACAATGCTGACTTAAGTTTTCTAGCTATCTGTGACATGTAAAAGTTGTACAAAATCTTTTTAAAGATAATTCTCTCTTTCTTTCTGTGTGTGAGTGTGTGTGTATATGTGTGTGTGTGTGTGTGTGTGTGTGTGTGTGTGTGTGTGTGTGAGAGAGTGTACATGAGAGAGCAGTGCCTACAGAGGACAGAAGAGGGCATTGGACTGCCTTGAGATGCAGTTACCAGGCAATTGTGAACCATTTGACATGGGTACTCAGAAAGGAACTCCAGTAGGAAGTATTTTTTTTTGTTTTTGTTTTTGTTTTTGTTTTTGGAGACAGGGTTTCTCTGTGTAGTTTTGGTGGTTGTCCTGGGTGTCACTCTGTAGACCAGGCTGGCCTCGAACTCACAGAGATCTACCTGGCTCTGCCTCCTGAGTGCTGGGATTAAAGGTGTGCACCTCTACCGCCTGGTGAGCAGGAAGTATTCTTAACTGCTAAGCCATCTTCTAGCCCCAGTTGTACAAAATCTTACAGCTAGAGCCCGAGTTTAGTATAAAGCTATTAATACAGTGATATATTTTTCTTAGATAGAGTAAATCAGTTTCTTTACAGCAGGAAATGAAAATGAGTGCTGTGAATAATAGGGAAAAATCAAGGTAGATAAGCTAAAACAATCTTATGTTATGAAAATGTAAGTAAACCATGAAAACTTTTGTTTTGGCTCACATCATCCTCAAAATATATTACCTCTGGTCCTTGTAAGTACTTCTATGTTATGCTCAGTTCTTGGTAGAGACTACTATATGTTATTTGGCAGATGTGGTGATAAATGGGCATAGTGGGATGATCTTGAGATGGCGAGAATTGGAGGAGTGAAGTGTTCTGTAAGGTTTCTACCACAATTTAGGCTGTGGGTCCAGCAATGCATCACTGTTGCAGGTGACAGAACAGTGATTAGATGACTCTGTTTAATACTGCTGCTATCTGATTGCATTGTTTTTTTCCATATTTTGAGACAGGGTCTCACTATGTGTCAAAGGCTGTGTCTGAAATAGCTATGTAGCCCAGACTAGCCTGAGACTAGGGATACTCCTGTCTAACTTTCCTAAGTTCCAGGTTTATACCTTCACACCTATTGTCTTGAATGGATTATGGATGTTCCTAAATATCAAGTCACCCCTAAAAGCATGGGTGTATATAATGCTCTTAAAATTCCATGTTAGTGCTCTCAGGAGCTCTGTAGAAAATTGTAAGTAAGCCTTGGTCATCTAGTTGCTGAGATGACTATTCAGCCTCCCTAGGTGACTACATTGGCAGTAACTAAATTCATCAGAATGAGTAAGCTCTCATCTGTATAATAGACAGTTAACATTCCTTTGTATCCAGTCTCATAAATGTTTATAGGCACAGTTTTTAAACATGGTGGTACCCAAGGAGTCTGTGAAGCTATCCATGCTAAAATCATATGCAGGCCATTCCTTAGCCTTCTTGTTAAATACAAGAATTAAGATATCTTGGAAGAGGATGCAATATGCCTTGGAAGAGATGCAATATGTCTGATCTCTGATGGTAGACACCAGTGGAAATATTCAGATATGACAATAAAACAAGGGAGCTAGAAAGTGTTCCGGATAGATTTAGTCGGACAAAATGAACAGCACAAAAAGTTCCTATTGTTCAAATTACTGAGTTGATCTTCGTGTGTCTGCTATCATATATGGTGGTAGAAGGACCTGCTTTGTATGAAGGGAAGCACAGTAAAGCAATTAGGACATGTCTATGCCACTTGAGTTTCAGGTACTGATAGCTGATAAATAGCTAGAAAAGGTGAGGGGATATAGATATGAGGGACAGGGAACAGAATATAAGAATGCCCTTCTCTGGAAAACCACTAAAACAGAACAGCTTAAAATGGGGAAAACATTCTCATTGGTGTTAAAGTTTGAGGTATGTAATTAATGGGGAAACATGTGTTAATATCCTGTTCAGTACACACAGAAGGAGGTAGGGCAATGATGCTGCTTTGCCCAAAGTGGAGTAGTAGGGGTAGCCTTTCCTTTGCTTCTTTGAAGGCTTTTTCTTCCTTATGGGAGTGTTACCCTACCCAAAGCTCCGTGTTTCTATTGGAACAGTAGGACCCAAAGTTTTCTTCATTAGTCACCACTGACCCAACCTTCCTCCTTAAATTGTCTACTGGCCACACCTGTAGTCTAAAGGACAGATTTAAGGCCATGCTTCAAGATGAATGTTCAAGGCCAGAGTCAGCTACATAGTGAATTTGAGGCCAGCTTGAGTATCATGAACCTCCATCTCAAAACAAAACAAAAACTACTCTAACTCAATAAACAAACACAAACCCATCATCTACTCTAGTGTGAAATATTTGTCATAGTCTTGCTCTGTCACCTCACTTAATGTTCTTCTCTTCCTCAAATGCAGTGATGACCGTGCGTTTGCTTTTAATTGTTGTGAAATCTTGTTCTGGCATCTTCGTTTCAAAGCACAATTGTGCCCTTTTGTAAAATCTTTATACGTTTTAGAGCCGCCCATGGTGCCCCAAACCATGGATTGGGCTATAACTTGTTATATACACCTTTTATCCCCTGTTTTGACAACATATTGTCTCTAACCTTTTCTAAAAAGCTACAGTGCTTCCCCACAGTATTTCAGTTTGGCCCGTGATGGTGAAATATTTCAGGTTCCCCTATTTCACTTTTCCCGTTTGATTGCTGTATATCATGGGCTTCTCTTTTATGCCATCTATACCTGCTCTTATCATCCAGCACATTTTCTTTCCTTTTGGAGGTGTTTCTTTTTTTTTCCCCTTCAGATCTCTACATCATGGTATTCCTTCTAGTCCCTATTCATTTTCAGCTTAGCTGCTATTTTCACCATTTTAAAGTTATTTCTCTCCCACTAGTCCATTCTCATCTTGGTTTCCCCTATTCTAGTGCGGCCATTATGGCTGACTACACACTCTGTGCAGTCTACTTGCTAGACGCATTTCCTAGGATCTCAGTCCGTCTATCTCCTCCTATCTACATAGGCCTCCTAAATGGCAAAGTTCTATTTTTTTTTCAGACACACTTGCTGCTTTGAGCTTGTGAACATGTGCTCTTCTTTGTCCTTATCATGAGTTAGATAAGACTTTTGAGGATAGTTTACAGTGGTCCCACTCCCTGCTTTCTAGGCAGTGACCAGCATTTGAATCATGGGTCATGCAGCTGTTCTTAACAATTACATGGTTGTGACACCTGGGAAAGTCCTTTGTGCCTGTGATTCCTTGATCATTTGGGATTACCAGGTTTCTGCCAAGTTCCTTTTTGGAACTTCATCTTCTAGATTATGGTTCTTAAGGGGAGGGGCAGAGAAAGAGAGAGAAGTAGGTGGGGAGAATGAGGATATCAATGTGGGTGCTTCGAGTGAAAACAAGTTGGTGTGAAAGCATGTGTGCCATGTGTGTTTGTTAGGTTCTTTTTCCCTCTTCACCTCCCTGTGTGATTTACAGTGAGTGATCACTAACTTGATTGGACAGGATGTAATAAAACAACATCCTAGGCTTACTGAAATCAGAGTATGTGGAGCTGAGACCTAAGATGCTGTTTGAAACCAGCTTCTCAGTGATCTTGGCTTGGGAAACACTCGTTTGCATTGACTGTTCTGATCCTGCTCCTCCTTTGCCAGCAGAAGCCTGTTTTTTAGTGAATCATTTGATGCTACCATTGACTTTCTCTCTTGCTACATGAATCTTGCCTTCTTATGTAGGCCACTTAGTTCAGTATCCTGCCTGTGTGTCTGCTTTTTTCTAACACTTGAGCACAAAGACTACTGTTAATTAGCAACAGTGGACTTCAGATGGCCAAGAGTGCTCCTCTGGTAAAATCATGAGGAACGTCACAAGGCCAAGATTTAAGAGGTTGTTCAATCTTCAAGATTTCATGAAGGCTAGATGGATGGATGGGTCAGTGGTCAAGAGTGTGTACTGCTCTTACAGAAAACCAAATTTGATTCCGAAGACCCAATCAGGTGGTCTACAAACACCTCTCTAACTCCAGCTCCAGGGATCCGCGTGTGTGTGTGTGTGTGTGTGTGTGTGTGTGTGTGTGTGTGTGTGTACATGCACACAGAGAATAAATTTTAAAAAAGACTTCTTCCAAGTAGAGGCATCGAGTGTCAGTTTTGCTCTCTAGGTTGCCATACACTACACCATGAACATGTTTGTTTTTAGCTTCTGTTTTGTTTTGCTTCTACCTTTCCTCTCTTATGTTTTTGCTGGGCCTAAAAACTAGGAGATGTTTAGTATGTTGCTCTGTTTCCAAACATTGGGAATCCCTCTTTGACTTCTGTCCTAGACCAGCAAACAATTTTCAAAAATACAGAAATAATTTTGAGTGAAAATGATGTGGTCTCTGAAGTACCTGCTGCTTACAGATACTTAGATAGCTACTAAAGTGTGTACATGGTGTTGAAATTCATCTTCCAGCAAGAATAGGTCCTTCCATTGCCTGATTCCTATAATGTTCCCTAGAGAAGATGAAAAAGTATCTGGTGTATTAGCCAGCAAGCAGGATCATTGTTTCTTTTCTCTTTCTCTTTGTTTTGTTTTGTTTTTTTTTCCCCAGACAGTTTCTCTGTGTATCTCTAGCTGTTCTGGAACTCACTCTGTGGACCAGGCTGGCCTGAAATTAGAGGTCCACCTGCCTCTGCCTCCCAAGTGCTGGGATTAAAGGTGTACACCACCATTGCCTGGCTAAACCTTTTATTTATTTATTTATTTATTTATTTATTTATTTATTTATTTATTTGGTTTTTTTAAGACAGGGTTTCTCTGTGTAGCTTTGCGCCTTTCCTGGAACTCACTTGGTAGCCCAGGCTGACCTTGAACTCACAGAGATCTGTCTGGCTCTGTATCCTGAGTGCTGGGATTAAAGGCGTGAGCCAACACCGCCCAGAAACCATTGTTTTTTTAATCTAGGAATATTCCAAGATGTTCTAACAAATGACAAATTAATTAGCAAGGATATTCAGGGAAGGGAGTTTTTTTTTTTTTTTTTTGTTTTTTTTTTTTTGTTTTTCGAGACAGGGTTTCTCTGTGTAGCTTTACGCCTTTCCTGGGACTCACTTGGTAACCACCCAGGCTGGCCTCGAACTCACAGAGATCCGCCTGGCTCTGCCTCCCCAGTGCTGGGATTAAAGGCGTGCGCCACCACTGCCCGGCTTTTTTTTTTTTTTTGAGACAGCGTCTTTCTATGTAGCCCAAGCTGGCCTTGAACTCTCAGTCCTCTTTGGATTACATGCACCACTAAGCTTAGCAGATGGGGTCTTAGTTAAAGATGTATTTAAAATTACCCTAGCATTAGTAATGGTAAAAGGTAACCTTCAAGCCCACCGGTGGTGGCACATGCCTTTAATCCTAGCACTTGGGAGGCAGAGGCAGGTGAGTTCAAGACCAGCCTGGTCTACAGAGCAAGTTCTAGGACAGCCAGGACTGTGGAGAAAACCTGTCTCAAGCTCCCCCACCCAAAAGATAATCTTCAGAGAAAAGGAAAGCATTATGACTCTCTCAACAGATTGAAAAATGAACACATAGTAAGGATTTTTTCTTCTTAATTAATGAGAAAGCTAGACATGCTATAGCTAGTGTAAAGAAAAGGTCAAAATCACAAATTCATGTGGAGTAAAGGAATGGGATTACAAATGGAGGTAAAACTGGTTTTTCCACAGTGGGGGGGGGGGCAGGAGGTCAATCCCAACTTTATGGGACCATGACAGAGTTTTTATACCCCTGAGTTACTTGCAATGTAGAGGTACAAAACAGGACATACATAGTGAACTGAGGCAGAATCAAGCAGCCTTGAAAGGTATACTATAGATAATGTATGGAGTTTTTTTTTTTTTTTTTGGTAGTAAGCCAGCATGGTAGCACTTTTTCATTTTGGTTTATTTTGCTTCTTGTGATTTCTCAGAGTCATTCCCTCAGGTCTAATCTAGAATTCAGTCCCATATAACATGCATTTACTGAGTCCTTACAATGTGTAAAGTGTTACAGAGAAGCTAAAGACAAAAACCGCTGTTATTCCTTAACTCCGGTAACCGATCCTGTGGTGGAGAGACAGACATGCCATGGCCCAGCAGAGGAGGACATGCAGTAGGACAGAGGAAAGAAGGAAAGGTTTGAGGAGAGCCAGAAAGGGAGGGGTTAGCTGTTCTTGTGCTGAGGCTAGGGGAATGACACAATGACATTTAAGCTAGACATTGAGGGATGATCGTGAGGGGAAGAAGGGGTACGGGGGAGGCCGTTTCAGAGTGCAGAAGCAGCAGAGTCCTGAAAGTGGATGGGCAGGAGCTGGGGGTGGCAAGGATTGCAGGCAAAGGGCAGAGGAGCTTGCAGAGGAGTTTGGAGGCTAGGTCCTGAGGGCCCTGAAGGCTGTCCTAAGAATTCTGCCTTGAGAGCTAGCTTGATTCTGATGGCTTTTGACGAGAGTCGGGAGGTCTGATCGAAGCAGCATTTCAGAAGATGAATTGATTGTGGAATCAAGCGATGGGAGGCTGAGAGAGCAGTTAAGAGGCCAGTGTAATATTCCTGGGCTGAGATGATGAAGGACTACCAGGGCAGTGGCAAGAGGGGTAGAAAGAGGAAGGGAGATGGCTTTATCAAGACTTGACACCTCATTTCATTGAAGAGATTCAAGTGAGAGGACAGTAGTGCTAGAAACTAAGGAAGCATGCTGTGACGGCCTGGTGAATGGAGTGAGGAGTCATTTATGGGGACAGATAATGAGTCCGGTCTGAGATATGCTGGATTGAGAGGCTTAGTGGACATCCAGTTAACAGCAAGTTGCTGGCATCTGGAATTCTGCTGTAGGCCTATGGGGAGAGGTCAGGATTAGAGTGAGAGATGTAGGAGTCACCAGTGCATCCAGGGCTGAATTGACATTGTGACTGCTGAGAGAGATGGAGGGCAAGACTGGCATGCACAGCAAGGAGACAGCCAGAAAGAGACCCAGAGTGAAGAAGGGGAGCTAGGCAGAAAGATGAGAGGGAGACAAGCAGAGGCTTGGTGGAGAAGTGGGGTGGGAAAGGATGGAAGGGGGAGCAAGGGAGGGAAGACGGGAAGGAGCATCAGAGTGAAGAGGAAACAGGGAGATGGTGAGGATGAGATAAAGTAAGGGAGAGTCTGAGAAGGCAGCAGCCAGGAAGGGAAATGGAAGAGGCTGTGCTCTGAGAGTTGTCAGAAAAGAGGAGGGGCCACAAGACATCTGAGAAGATAGGAGGGAAAAATGAGAGTGAGGAGAGAGCAAGAAGGAGAAGAAAGAAAGGAGGAAGAGATAGTAAGAGAAGGAAGGAGTCATGTGAAGGCTCATCTTCAGTGAACAGCCAGGTTTCTGGGGTGGAGAACAACAGGACCACATACAGAGAAACCAGCTAGCACTGAGCCAGGAAAGGCAGGGAGGGGGCATAAAGAAAAGGGGGAGGACACCAGAGCCCCTTGGCTTGCGCAGAGATGGGATAAGATGAAGTCAAAGAGAACAATGGGTACATACATCTCTACTGTTCTTTCCTTACCACCTTCCTTGAATCCGACCATCATGATGATCTGGCTCTTGGTTGCTCTGAGCAGGCAGCCTCCTCCTGCTTTGAGAACTTGGCTTTCCTCTGTCTGGAATGTTATTCCCTCTAGGTATCTACATTGCTCACTCCTTTATACCCCTTAGGTTGTTTTCCTCTTGATTAAGCCTATGTTGATCATCTTATTGTGAATCACAGCCCCTCCACTTATTCCCCCTGGCATTGTACCCATGCTCCTTAGTCTGTGTTGTGTAGCTTGGGATGTACTATGACAGAACAATTTAATAAGCTTATCATCCTTCTGGTCACCACCCTTATAGAATGTAAGCACTCTACAGGTATGAGTTTTGTGAATTGTTGAATCTCTAGTACCTAGGACAAATGTTTGTTGAGTGAGTAAGTGAATTATGTTGAATATGAACAATTTGTGAAAATTGAAGAGGATAAGTGGAGCAAATCTCTGATGCGACTGTACATTACTGTGACTTCTTTGGAACACAGACAACAGCAGAAAATTCTGATCACCATAGGGCTCTGTTCAGTTGAACTTTGGTGAATGATGATTTTAGCTAATAGGTTAACAAAACAGGTTCACTGGATACAGCTATTTTCCTTGATACCCCTTTTTCTGCCAAAGAGGAAAGGACTGTGCAGTGGTTGTCAATAGCAAGAAGTAGACATTGGCTCGTGAAAGGGTTAGTAAGCCATGGCAGGGCAGACAGACTAATAGGAAAGGACAAGGACAGAAGTGCGTAGTTCTTGACGGAGGCTTGTTTTTGTTCATTTGATTGTGGCCACAGTACAAGGAGTATTGCACCTAATTTGGAGGGAGCTTTCTACACCTTACACAGATGCATTGTGACCAACTTGGAAGCAGAGCAGAGTACTTTTGAAAGGCTTATAAAGAAAGTGTATGCTTCCTCTGGAGAGCTTAAATTGGCTGTGTCACTCAGATCCTTTGCTATCCATGGATTAGAGAGCAGCTGTGAAAAAGACCCCCAGTCTTTCACTGCACTTGCTGCTCAGGTATGGATGCAGCACTCTGACTGGGGTTGCTTAGGCTAAACGTATGTCAAAAATATATTGTCCCTCAACTGTATGCAGTAGATTGAATTTCCTCAAACATTCAAGCATATGTGTCTTTGAAGATAATTTAAAAATCACTCAGGGTGATTGACAGTGTCCTCATCTGCATCCTGAAATGTGGATTACTGGAAAGCTGGTGTGATCTTTTCCTTATTTGGACCTTCATTTTCTTTAGCAGGCTGCCTTGTAACAGTGATCACTTTAGCATTTTGATGCTATGATTACCTTGATTTCAGTGTTTCAGTGTAAAAGGTGGTTAAAGTATCTGTGCTTGTTCTCACTTGTAATTTCTCAGTATTCTTTTTCCCCAGGGGGAGTGGCCACAACAGATCCTATCTGGCAGTGAGTGGCTGTCATGATCTCTACAGCACCGCTCTACAGCGGCGTGCACAACTGGACCAGTTCTGACCGGATTCGCATGTGTGGCATCAACGAGGAGAGGTAAGTTTTCAAAGGTGGCATCCGGTAAGCTGTACCTAGTCACAGGTTGGGGGTAGGGCCTGGGGACAAAATTCTTGTTTGTTTCTAATTTTCCTCAATCATAGGGTTCGCCTGCCCTGCCTGCCATACTGTCCCTGTACCAGTAAAAATGAGGGAGCCATCAGATGAAAGTTGGTTTGATCTGTGTGTGTGTGTGTGTGTGTGTGTGTGTGTGTGTGTGTGTGTGTGTCTAAAATTTATTTATTTCATGTACAGTCATGTTTTGCCTGTGTGTATTCTATGTGAAGTTGTCAGATTTCCTAAAACTGGAGTTACAGGCAGTTAAGAGCTACCGTGAGGATGCTGGGGATTGAACCCAGGTCCTCTGGAGGAAAAATTTGTCAGGAAGACCTTATGAAGAAGCATCAAAGGAAGATGAGGTTGTTGATCATAGTTTTAATATAAAATTCAGAATTTGTGAGGCCTGCCTGGTTTCTGTGTCTATTTTCAGTTTTCAGATATTTGGTTTACCAAGACAGGCCTTCTTAAAATTATACATCATATCAAGGGTACCCAATTGTCCTTCAGAGTTTATATTTTCCTTTTATAACCCCTGGTCAAATTGCTCTGTATGGTGGTTATGAGACCTCTACCAACTTCAAGACATTGTCCAGCCATGCTTGCTGGTGTTTTAATCTATTGACTATTTAAACTCACATATGCCAGAGGAATTACAATAGGACTTTCCCTCCAATTTAAGATCTGGGGTCTTCAAAAAAAAAAATATATAAAGAGCCTGGTTTAGGTCTGTTGAGATGGTTCACTGGGCAAAGATGCTTGTGGCCAAGCCTGATAAACCGAGTTTGATTCCCAGAACTCATTAGATGTAAGGAGAAAATGAGTCTCACAAGTAGTTCTCTGATCTCCACATGTATACACCAGTGCTACATTACACCCAAAATAAATAAATGAATGTAAAAAAAATAGATCTGTAGTTTTCTAGGTAAATCTAAAAAGCATTCATGTATTGGGAGAGGTAATATTGATAATTTTGAAGGGAAAAAGAATGATTATCTTTGCTTTTACATACTATGTTTTTGTGGCTCTAGGAATGGAACACTGGGACTCATGAATGATAAGCATGTTTCTACCCCTGAGCTACTCCCTCAACTTCATGTTTGGTTTGTGGTTTTTGTTTTTTTTTTTTCATGACAGGGTTTCTGTGTATAACCCTGGCTGTCCTGGAACTCACTCTATAGACCAGGCTGGCCTTGAACTCACAGAAATCTGCCTGCTTCTGCCTCTCAAGTGCTGGGGTTAAAGGCATGCTTTATTTTTAATGATTTTTTTCTTTATTTCCTAACTAGAGAATTGTGTACTTGTCTGAGACTAAGGTTAGGAGAATAGACCTTTTTATTTTCTTAATCCATTGGCACCTGATAGTTTAATGGTCCCTGTGCTGAGGAATGTGTTAGAGATGGACTTAAAAAAGGAATTTAATTTCAGAATACAAAAACCAAAACCAATGAAAATAAGACAATTCTTCTGGGAGACAGGAGAAGGAAAAAGGTTTTCCCTTTGTGGATGAGGTCTGTTCTCAGATGATTCTAAGAAATGATCTTCGGCAAGGCAAGGTGGTGGTCATGATTTGTGAGTATGCATTGGTAGGTCATGTTGTTCTAGTTATAAGTAGTTGATGCTGGTTTATAGCTGTGGGCCTGAGCCTTCAAGAAGCTAGTGTGCAAGCTAGGTGTGGTTACTCACATCTGTAATCCCAGTACTCAGGACACTAAGGCAGAAGGAGTGTGGATTTGAAACCAGCCTGGACTACCTATTAAGTTTTAGGCTAGCCTTGGCTATATAAGTGAGACTCTGTAAGACAGGGCATTTTGTATACTAACCTGAGAAATTAAAAAACAGTGGACAAATTACCTTGGTTCACTGTCTATACTATATTCCTTCCAAGAAAGGAGTCAGAAGGAGATGTGAAATATGATTTTCTCTTTTTACAGACCTTTCTTGGGATGCTAAATTAGCACATATGCCCAGTGGTTAAGATGACCTTTTAAGCATTGTCATTTCTGGTCCCATCCACCCTTTGTCACCTTCTTACCACAGTCTAGGCTATGTTACAGCGGATTTCTAAAATGTAATCTCACCCTGTGTGCTTGCTTTTTTTCTTTTTTTTTGAAACAGCGTGTCTCTCTCTCTCTCTCTCTCTCTCTCTCTCTCTCTCTCTCTCTCTCTCTCTCTCTCTCTCTCTCTCTCTCTCTCTGATGCCCAGGCTGACCTGGAGCTTACTATTATAGCCTAGGTAGACCTCTAACTTGTAGTAGCAGCCCTACTGCTTGAGCCCAACTGCTAGGACGTCATGTGTGAGTTACCATGCTTGGTAAAATATGTAACATATATAATATGGTTTTTCTCTATAAATGTGTGTGTGTGTGTGTGTGTGTGTGTGTGTGTGTGTGTGTGTGTGTGTATATATATTTTTTTTTCTTTCCTATGTGTATGGGTGGGTGTTTTGCCTGCATGTATGTCTGTGCACCATGTGTATGCCTGGTACCCATAGAGATCAAAAGAGGGCATCAGATCCCCTGGAAATGGATTTGCAAATGGTGGTGAGCTGCCATGTGAGTGTTGGGAATCCAACCCAGGTCCTTTGAAGAGTAGCAAGTTCTCCTAACTGCTGAGCCAGCTCTCCAACCCCCACCCCCTCCCCCTTTTTGGAAACAGGGTCTTGCTGTGTAGCACGGGAAGAAAGTCTGTCTTAGCCTCTCAAAGTACTGTGATTACAAGCATATGCCGCCAAGCCCAGCTTTACTCTATATAAAAACCACCTTCCCCCAGTCTTTCCAACTGGTAGACCTTACAAATCTGAGGTATAAAGCTGTGTTTGGGGACCAACTTAAAATCACATTGTAGAAGTCTGCTCAGCTTCATCAAATATGGTTGAGGCGTACAGAACAGAAGGTGTTGCCTTTTCGACTGTTCCAGGTGGTTGGTCAGCTTTAGTCAAACCTCCAGCTAAATCAGCTTGCTTGCTTCTAGCATTTAATTATTTATTCAATACAAGAGCAAACTGGTAGTACATTGCTGGCGAGTGCTATAGAGTGGTATGAATAGGTCCTATGGAGTCTAGTTGCAAGAATGATGCATTTTCATGGAAATCTCAGAGGACAGTGCCATCTGAGCCCAGGCTGGAGAGATGATTAGGAATTCGGGGTGAAGGCCACTGTCCATATTTCCTTGAGTGTTTGGGAAAGGCCTTAGCTGAAGTGAAGGGGGTCCTGAAGGAGCAGTGGGACTTCAAACAGGAAAAGTCTTGGGCTGCTAGGTAAGGGGCTGGCCTCATGCATTCTAGGTTGGATATTTCTCTTAGACATTGTCCCAGGCCCAACAGGAACTGAAAAGGTCCAGTGTGACAGGTCCAGGTGTTAGCCTTTAATAATTAGGAAAATAGCCTTGAGACATGGTGGCTCATTTTGGTTAAGTTCAGCAACTCCTTGAGCATACCAGCTGTCTTCTAGTGGGAAGAACTGATTTTCAGTCCTGATTAGAGTCTCTGCATTTCCTCCTCACCTATATCCTCATAACCTTGCTCAGTTGACCCAGCCTCCTCCCCCCGCTCCTGCCTTTTCGATTCCAGGCTCCTCTCTCAGTGGAGCGTTTTTTAAATATTTGCTCAGCTTTGCATCCCCCTCAGAGGATTTGAAACATCATCGCACACATTTTCCCAGAGCTTGGAGGCTGGTGCTGAGGCTTAGGCCCGGCTGGAGTAGCCAGAAGGGCTGCTGCTGCTGCTGCCACTACCAGTTTCTCTGCCTGGCTCTAGGCTTCCCTGGTAACTACTGGCTTTCGAGAACATAGCTTCTGCTTCAAAGCAGGCTTTCTGCCCAAGGAGGAGCCCACCACCCGGGGAGGGAGCTTGCTCAGGAGGGGGAAGAATGTAAACAAATAGTGCCTTCCCCTGTCGGGTTTTGGAGGGAGGGACTGCTGTTTCCCCTCACCACCACAGCCCTCCCCCTAAAGCATCCCTGGTGAGTCTAGTTGGAACACGCTTCTTCAGCCCAAGGCTGGGTACATAGAGGTCCTGCTTTTCTGGTCTCTCAGGAGTTGATGTGAAAAGTGTGTTTTCCCTCTCCTTGGGGCCCTCCCCTTCCTCAAGACCCCCAACTGCCTCCAAAGCCTTTGCCTCACAGTCATTCTGTTTGTCCCAACAGTTGTTTCCAGCAGTGGAACCCTCCCACTTCTGCAACTCTAGCTGCTTTTTAAAGGGGACAAGCCTTTCCCCCTTGATTAGCCCCTTCTGGAGCACCGAAAAGATGGGGAGAGGCCTGCTTTCATCCCCATTGCCATTTTTGCTTCTCTTGCCCCAGGTACAATTTGGGAGTCCCTGGTTCAGTCAGAGGGAGGGAGTTATTTTCAGGGTACTCCTCCTTGCTGGAGTTGGCTCCAGGCACCCCAAATACCCTTTAGACTAGAGTGGTCGGTAAGGCAGGGGCTGACTTTTCTTCCCGGGCTGTATTGGATCTCTGGCAGGGCTCCAAAGATGGCAGGCAAACGCAAACAAAGAGCAGGCCGAGAGAGCAGTCCTGGGCTTTGCCCACCCAGGAAACTTGCTGCAGCTTTGTTCCTTGACCCCCCACCTCCTCTGCAGCCGCTCCGCCCAGGCGGGACAGGGGCAGTGTGTTCCTGCTGCACTTAAAGCGCCAAACTTGGACTTGAGCAGTCTGGTCCTTTTGTTTGTTTGTTTGTTTGTTTTGTCAGATGTCACATGTTTGAAGATTCTTACCTGAATTTAGAGAATTCTTTTTGAGCAGGTCCGGCGGGGGGAGGGGGGGGAGGGGGACATACAATTGGGTTTTTCTCTTTAGAGACCCAGCTTTCTGGCCTTAAGCCTTTACTTATGGCACATACCAATGTGAATGTGGAGTCTGGCTTTCAGAGGCTCCCTTTTGGGAAGGGAGAGAATGTGGTGGTACAGAGAGGCTGAAGGGAAGGTGCTCCCTGTGTATTCTGAAGAAGGGAAGGTGCTCCCTGTAAATTTGGAGAAGGGAAGGTGCTCCCTGTGTATTCTCTGAAGGGAAAGTGCTCCCTGTGTATTCTGTGAAGGGAAGGTGCTCCCTGTGTATTCTGTGAAGGGAAGGTGCTCCCTGTGTATTCTGAGAAGGGAAGGTGCTCCCTGTGTATTCTGTGAAGGGAAGGTGCTCCCTGTGTATTCTGAGAAGGGAAGGTGCTCCCTGTGTATTCTCTGAAGGGAAAGTGCTCCCTGTGTATTCTGTGAAGGGAAGGTGCTCCTGTGTATTTCTGAAGGGAAGTGCTCCTGTGTATTCTGTGAAGGGAAGGTGCTCCTGTGTATTCTGAGAAGGGAAGGTGCTCCTGTGTATTCTGTGAAGGGAAGGTGCTCCTGTGTATTCTGTGAAGGGAAGGTGCTCCCTGTGTATTCTGTGAAGGGGGTTGTGTATTCTGTGTGCTCCCTGTGTATTCTGTGAAGGGAAGGTGCTCCCTGTGTATTCTGTGAAGGGAAGGGAAGGTGCTCCCTGTGTATTCTGTGAAGGGAAGGTGCTCCTGTGTATTCTGTGAAGGGAAGGTGCTCCTGTGTATTCTGTGAAGGGAAGGTGCTCCCTGTGTATTCTGAGAAGGGAAGGTGCTCCCTGTGTATTCTGTGAAGGGAAGGTGCTCCCTGTGTATTCTGTGAAGGGAAGGTGCTCCTGTGTATTCTGAGAAGGGAAGGTGCTCCCTGTGTATTCTGTGAAGGGAAGGTGCTCCCTGTGTATTCTGGAAGGGAAGGTGCTCCCTGTGTATTCTGTGAAGGGAAGGTGCTCCTGTGTATTCTGAGAAGGGAAGGTGCTCCCTGTGTATTCTGTGAAGGGAAGGTGCTCCCTGTGTATTCTGTGAAGGGAAGGTGCTCCCTGTGTATTCTGTGAAGGGAAGGTGCTCCTGTGTATTCTGTGAAGGGAAGGTGCTCCCTGTGTATTCTGAGAAGGGAAGGTGCTCCCTGTGTATTCTGTGAAGGGAAGGTGCTCCCTGTGTATTCTGTGAAGGGAAGGTGCTCCCTGTGTATTCTGTGAAGGGAAGGTGCTCCCTGTGTATTCTGAGAAGGGAAGGTGCTCCCTGTGTATTCTGTGAAGGAAGGTGCTCCTGTGTATTCTGTGAAGGAAGGTGCTCCCTGTGTATTCTGTGAAGGGAAGGTGCTCCCTGTGTATTCTGTGAAGGGAAGGTGCTCCCTGTGTATTCTGTGAAGGGAAGGTGCTCCCTGTGTATTCTGTGAAGGGAAGGTGCTCCCTGTGTATTCTGTGAAGGGAAGGTGCTCCCTGTGTATTCTGTGAAGGGAAGGTGCTCCCTGTGTATTCTGAGAAGGAAAGTGCTCCCTGTGTATTCTGTGAAGGGAAGGTGCTCCCTGTGTATTCTGTGAAGGGAAGGTGCTCCCTGTGTATTCTGTGAAGGGAAGGTGCTCCCTGTGTATTCTGAGAAGGGAAGGTGCTCCCTGTGTATTCTGTGAAGGGAAGGTGCTCCCTGTGTATTCTGAGAAGGGAAGGTGCTCCCTGTGTATTCTGTGAAGGGAAGGTGCTCCCTGTGTATTCTGAGAAGGGAAGGTGCTCCCTGTGTATTCTGTGAAGGGAAGGTGCTCCCTGTGTATTCTGAGAAGGGAAAGTGCTCCCTGTGTATTCTGTGAAGGGAAGGTGCTCCCTGTGTATTCTGAGAATGGAAGGTGCTCCCTGTGTATTCTGAGAAGGGAAGGTGCTCCCTGTGTATTCTGTGAAGGGAAGGTGCTCCCTGTGTATTCTGAAGAAGGGAAGGTGCTCCCTGTGTATTCTGAAGAAGGGAAGATGCTCCCTGTGTATTCTGTGAAGGGAAGGTGCTCCCTGTGTATTCTGAGAAGGGAAAGTGCTCCCTGTGTATTCTGTGAAGAGAAGATCCTGGCTGGAGCCAGGTAGTATTCTAGAACTGTTCCTTTGGAGAGAAAGAAGTGTCTGTTTGTTGTTGTCGTTGTATTGTTTTGTTTTGCCATTTTTTAATTAAGTCAAGGTCTTAGTATGTAGCTTTGCTGTCTTGTAATTCCTTTTGTAGACCAGAGTCTAGGCTGGCCTTGTACTCAAAGAGATTTACCTGCCTCTGCCTCCTGAGTGCCAGGATTTAAAAAGATGTGCATCACCACATCCACTCCATTTTTGTTGTTGTTGCTGTTGTTGTCTAAGACAGGGTCTCCTGTAGCCCAACTAGCTTTGAATTACTTACTTTTCAGTCTCCACTTCCTAAGTATTCAAATTACAAACACATGACACATGCTTGGCTAATGTAGTATTTTTAAAGAGCCTCTTATTGTCAGTGACCAGATAGCCACAAATCAGTGTTGTATGTGCTGGTAAAGGTGAATGTGTATGGGCTACAGGCATGCCCAGCCCATCGGATGAACAGGTGATTCAGATTTGGACTAGACTTAAACACAATGGGAATGATGGTTTGCTTTGGAAGAGATTTACCCTAACATATAGACTTGAAAGAAGATGGGATTTAAAATAAAACGAATTTGCATGCCTTTTGAGGCTTACAGGTCACATCTATTGATGTTTGAGTGATGCCCTGTATATCCTAGATTGAATGGTCCCCTTGGTGGGTAAGCTCCAGGGAAAAGAAGGTGCTAAGATGGGGTTCGTCCACACTTTTGTGAGGACACTAGAAAGCAGAATAAATAGCCCCCAAATTCTGGTCAGACAAGGCTGATATTCAGGAACTTGCAAAGGCACGTGCAGAGGCTCTGCTTTGTCTCTTGAGCCCCCCAGTACCCTGCTATCTATCCCCTGAAGCTACCATGGGAAGTGAGACAGGAGGGTTTGGTGGGAAGCCAGGGAGGCAGTACCTTCTGGAGAAAGTGTCAGTGGCCTAAGTCTGAGCCTTATGTCCCTTTTCTGGTTGTGTCCTTCCTTCCAGAAGAGCACCTCTTTCTGATGAGGAGTCCACGACAGGTGACTGCCAGCACTTTGGATCTCAGGAGTTTTGTGTCAGCAGCAGTTTTTCCAAGGTAAGGAGCTGTGTGTTGTCACATGCTGCCCATCAAAGGGTGAGCTTTCTGGGGTTGTGTGGCTGGCTTGGCCATTCTGAGAATGGGAGCAAGGAGACAAGCTGCTCTAGATGAGATAGAAATCGGTGTGTGTGTGCCCTGTCCTTTGCAGTTGGTTGAGCTGCAGAAAGGACCAGCAGTTACTTCTCAGGGGCCGCAGGATACTTGGATCAGCTGTGGGGAGCTTGCTAAGATGGGCATGCTGTTCTTTCATTGCAGGTGGAGCTCACAGCAGTTGGAAGTGGCAGCAATGCCCGGGGGGCAAACCCAGATGGCAGTACAACAGAAAAACTTGGGCACAGGTCAGAAGATCAGCCTGATGATCCCCAGCCAAAAATGGACTATGCTGGGAACGCAGGAGAGGCTGAGGGCCTCCTGGTGCCACTGAACAGCCCAGGAGACGGGCTGAAGCTGCCCACTCCTGATAGCACTGAGGCCGGCCATAGCAGGGCCAATTGCTCTTGGACTCCCCTAAGCACCCAAATGAGCAAACAGGTTGACTGCTCGCCAGCCGGGGTAAAGGCTTTGGACTCTCGGCACAGTGTTGGGGAGAAGAACACTTTCATTTTGGCAACTCTGGGAACTGGAGTCCCTGTGGAGGGAACCCTGCCTCTAGTTACCACTAACTTCAGCCAGCTGCCGGCACCTATCTGCCCTCCTGCCCCTGGGTCGACCTCTGTGACCCCGTCGGTTCCCGATCCATTCCAAGTTCCCCTCTCTGTCCCAGCCCCAGTGCCCCACTCAGGACTAGTTCCAGTCCAGGTTGCCACGTCAGCTTCAGCTCCTTCTCCTCCCCTAGCACCAGTGCCCGCTCTAGCTTCAGCACCGCCCTCGGTGCCTGCTCTCATCTCTGATTCAAACCCTCTCTCCGTGTCAGCCTCTGTCTTGGTGCCTGTACCAGCGTCTGCTCCCCACTCGGTCCCAGTGCCACTGTCGGCTCCTGCTCCTACCCCTCTCACGGTCTCTGTTTCTGCACCTCCCCTGGCCCTAATCCAGGCTCCTGTGCCTCCTTCAGCTCCCACTTTGGTCCTTGCTTCTGTCCCAACTCCGGTCCTAGCTCCCATGCCAGCATCCACGCCTCCAGCAGCTCCTGCCCCTCCGTCTGTGCCGATGCCCACTCCAACCCCATCCTCTGGCCCGCCGTCTACCCCCACCCTTATCCCTGCTTTTGCTCCTGCTCCGGTGCCTGCACCCACCCCGGCCCCAATCTTTACTCCAGCCCCCACGCCCATGCCGGCTGCCACACCAGCTGCCATCCCCACCTCAGCACCCATTCCAGCCTCCTTCAGTTTGAGTCGGGTGTGTTTCCCTGCAGCTCAGGCACCAGCTATGCAAAAAGTCCCTCTGTCTTTTCAGCCAGGGACAGTGCTGACCCCTAACCAGCCGCTGGTATACATCCCACCTCCGAGCTGTGGGCAGCCACTCAGTGTGGCTACACTGCCAACCACTCTGGGAGTCTCTTCCACACTCACGCTCCCAGTCCTGCCATCTTACCTACAGGATAGGTGTCTCCCAGGTGTGTTGGCCTCCCCAGAGCTCCGCTCTTACCCATATGCATTTTCCGTGGCCCGGCCTTTGGCTTCAGATTCGAAGTTGGTCTCTTTAGAGGTGAACAGGCTCTCTTGTACTTCCCCATCCAGCAGCACTAACACCCAGCCTCCTCCTGATGGGATCCCTGGACCTATGGCAGATACTTCCCTCACCACTGCTTCTGCCAAGGTGCTTCCAACTTCACAGCCTTTGCTGCCAGCCCCCAGTGGGAGCTCAGTCCCACCACACCCCTCCAAGATGCCAGGCAGCACCGAGCAACAAACAGAAGGGACTTCCGTGACCTTCTCTCCTCTCAAGTCACCTCCCCAGCTCGAGCGAGAGATGGCCTCTCCACCCGAGTGCAGCGAGATGCCTCTTGACCTCTCTTCCAAGTCCAACCGCCAGAAGCTTCCATTGCCGAACCAGCGTAAAACACCTCCCATGCCTGTGTTGACCCCTGTGCACACCAGCAGCAAGGCCCTCCTTTCCACAGTCCTGTCGAGGTCTCAGCGCACAACTCAGGCAGCCGGCAGCAATGTCACTTCCTGCCTGGGCTCCACTTCTTCGCCTTTTGTTATCTTTCCTGAGATGGTGAGGAATGGAGACCCGAGCACCTGGGTCAAAAACTCCACCGCTCTGATCAGCACCATCCCTGGCACATATGTGGGAGTGGCCAACCCAGTGCCTGCATCCCTGCTGTTGAACAAGGACCCGAACCTGGGCCTCAACCGAGATCCTCGCCATCTCCCCAAGCAGGAGCCTATCTCCATCATTGATCAAGGAGAGCCTAAGAGCACTGGTGCCACTTGTGGCAAGAAAGGCGGCCAGGCTGGTGCCGAGGGACAGCAAAGCACAGTCAAATCCCGTTATACCCCAGCCCGCATTGCCCCTGGGCTGCCAGGGTGCCAAACCAAGGAACTGTCTTTATGGAAACCTACAGGGCTGACAAATATGTACCCACGGTGTTCCATCAATGGGAAAGCCACTAGCACCCAGGTCCTGCCTGTCGGCTGGTCACCATACCACCAAGCATCTCTGCTTTCTATTGGCATTTCCAGTGCCGGGCAACTAACCCCCAGTCCGGGGGTGCCTATCAGGCCCACCAGCATTGTTTCTGAGTTTTCTGGTGTGTCATCTCTTGGCTCCAATGAAGCTGTTCATGGACTTCCTGAGGGGCAGCCACGGCCTGGGGGCCCCTTTGCTCCAGAACAGGATGCTGTCACAAAGAACAAAACTTGCCGAATTGCTGCCAAGCCTTATGAAGAACAAGTCAATCCTGTCCTCTTGACTCTCAGCCCTCAGACAGGGACCCTGGCGCTGTCTGTTCAGCCTAGCAGTGGGGACATTGGAGTGAATCAAGGACCTGAAGAATCTGAGAGCCGCCTCTGCTCTGATAGTACTCCTAAGATGGAAGGCCCCCAGGCAGCCTGTGGCCTAAAACTGGCAGGAGACACAAAGCCTAAAAACCAAGTGCTGGCTGCCTATATGTCCCACGAGCTGGTCTTGGCCACCCCCCAGAACTTGTGCAAGATGCCTGAGCTGCCTTTGCTACCTCATGACAGCCACTCTAAGGAACTCATTTTAGATGTGGTTCCAAGCAGCAAGAGGGGCCCCAGCACAGACCTTTCGCAGCTTGGAAGTCAGGTGGATCTGGGGCGGGTAAAAATGGAAAAAGTGGATGGTGATGTGGTCTTCAATTTATCCAACTGCTTCCGGGCCGATGGTCTCCCGGCAGTTCCCCAGAGGGGCCTGGCTGAAGCTCGTGGGAAAGCCGGGCAAGCTCGAGTGAAACGGGAAAGCGTTGGGGTCTTTACTTGCAAGAACAGTTGGCAACCAGATGAAGACACAGACTCTCTGCCACCCAAAAAGTTGAAGTGTAACAAAGACAAGGAAATTGAGGAAGAGCCACAGCAGCAGCAACAGCAGCAGCAGCAGCAGCAACAGCAGCCACAGCAGCTACAGCAGCTGCAGCAGCCGCTGCAACAGCCACAGCCGCAGCACCAGCAGCAGCAGCAGCAGCAGCCGCAGCCACCGCTGCCGCCGCCTCCGCTGCTGCCACAGCCACATGATAAGCCTATGGTCCGGAATTCCCTGGGATCCAAGGTGGGTGCCAGTGTATGGCTGAGAACTTCTGATGGTCTGCTTCACTTGTGGGTCTCTGCTGCATTTGACCCCTCCCTCCCCACTCCTAGACAATGTTCTTGAGCTGTGTGAACAGAGCTGATGAATGGAAGGCTTTCCCCTTTTAAATCATGGTCTCTGTATATATTTTTACCTGGAAAGGGCCTAGCTCAGTCCATGGGATGTAGGAAATGATTTCATCCTTGGGGCCAGGGAAGCCATTGTCCTAGATAAAGTCAGAAAGCAGAAGAAGGTATTGATGAAGGAAATCACTTAATCATGAGCTTTTCCCTGAGGAACAATTCTTCCTGGTCCTTTAAAGATGATGGACCACTGGCCTTGGCAGTTTGGGGCCCAGGGAAGGAAGGAACTTTTTGATAGGATCATTTTGGCTCCACTTCTTCCTAGTTCTGTGACATTGATTAAGTTTGCTACTTAATTAATCTCTCTTAAACAAACTCAGTTCCTTCATCTCTGCAATGAGACAAATAATAGTACTTATTCAGAGAGTTGTTGGAAAGATCAAATGAGATGTTGATAGGAAATATCCAGAACAGGCAAATTGATAAGAGGGAAAGTAGCCTGATAGTTGCCTAGGGCTAGGAGATTTGTTGTGTAACCAATTAATGGGAGTAGGGTTTCCATTCAGGGTGAGGAGAAAGTTCCTGGAGGGGGCCAGTGGTGATAGTTACACAATTCTGTGTTTATACCAAAAACAATTGCATTGTACATGTAAGTGAATTGTACAGCATAGCTCAGTAAAGCTGTTACAATTAATGAGATGGTGTATGCGTGCTTAAAATAGTACTTGGCACATAATTAAGCACTCAGTTGATGTCAGTGGCTGCTTTTGTTTTTAGTATCACAAATAGAATGCCTCCTGCCCTCATGGAGCTTATGTCTTGCCATGTTGACTTAATGACAGGTAGGCATAGCCCTTCCTCTAGGAGATGACTGGTTCAGTTGGCCAATTGAGAAATGAGGGGAACAGAGAATAAAGTTACAGGAGAAGGAGAAGGCGACCAGAACTTCCAGTTTTTTTCCTTTGGAAACCAAATAATCCAGGTGTTTTGTTAGGTCCCATTTTGTTGAGAAACATGTGATGAATAACTAAGCTAAGCTGGGGCATTAATTCAAAACAGCCCACTGCTGGAGGTGGCCAGGAGGCAGACTAGGTTCCTGTTACTTGCTTGAATTATGTTTCTTTCAAAATTTTTATTACATTTATATTAATTTTCTGTGCTCATGTGCGTATATGTGTGGTACATGCATGCTACAGCATCTGTGTGGAGGTCAGTGGACAATTTCAACAGTTCTCTTTCTACTGTGTGGGCACCAAGGATCGAACTCAGATCATTGTATGTAGCAGCAAGCACGTTTACCTGATAATGCATCTTGCCTGCCAAAGAATTATGTTTCATTTGATGCTACCTGAACTTTATTCTTGTCTTTTGAAATGTATTTCAAAACTCCATTAACCTGAACACTGATCTTGATTTCTCCATCCTCCCAACTTCTCGTGTAGTTGGAGTGCATCATATATTTTTACTTTCACTGCTGCCATGGCAGAAGATACAAACAGAAATCTCTTCTAGATGTTCTGTTCTGTCTACCTTAGGAAGTAAAAGTTAATGATCTCTACTCAAAAGAGGCAGCTAAAAACAATATTTAGAAGTAAATATGACATGTTCAAATTTTATGTGCATTTAACTTTATTTCCCTTGGCTTAAAATAATTGATCTTGGGATGTACTTGAAGGTCACATTTTAAGTAATCATCCTCATCTTTCTCTTTTCTCGCTGGTTCTTTGATTCCTAATACTTTGGTTCATAGGAATGGCAGTAACTTGAGTTTCATTCAGCTTAGTCCTCTGCTGAGTAATGGGTAATGACTCCCTGTGCCTGGAGAATTGAAGGTCCTTTCCCCTCAAATATCCCATCAGTAAGATAGCTGCCATCCTGTTTGCTGGAACTAGAGTTTGATAACCGTACTGGAAGGTGATATAGATGTGATTATGGGAAAACGTGTTAGTCTTCATCCCAGTGACTAAGTGTCTGAGAAAATAATGAGAGAAGAATAGTTTGTTTTGGTTCACGGATTCAGAGATTTCAGTCCCTCATAGTGGGAAGAGTGTAGTGGAGTAGAACAGCAGCCCATGGCAACCAACAGAGAAGAAAGGAGGAGGAGGGAGGGAGGGAGAGAGAGAGAATGAGGATATGAATGAATGTATGTCCATAGTACTGGGCTCCCATTTTCCTATTTTGTGTTTGGGTGTGCTCATTGTGGGTATGTATACATGCAGGTACCTGTGCAGGCCCAAGGTCAGCCTTGGGTGTGATTCCTCACTAGCTGTCCACTTTGTGTTTTGAGACAGCGTCTTTCTCTGGAACCAGGAGCTCACCAATTATATTAGACTCATTGAGGGATCCACCTACCTCTGCCTCCCTAGTGCTGGGATTAAAAGCACACACTACTACACTTAACTATTTTTCTGATGATGAAACTCAGGTCCTTGTGCTCTTGTAGCAAGTACTTGACCTTCTGAACTGCCTTCCCAGCCCATCACTTTTCCCTTTTCTATCTGGGTCCTTAACCTATGATATGATGCCCCCTACCTTTAAGGCAGGTCTCTTCTATCCTTAGTTAATTCTCTCTGGAAAAAATAGATGTACCCAGAGTTATATAGCAGTTTGTCAATCCAGCCAAGTTGAGAAATCAAGATTTACCACCATATAACTTCAAGTAGGGTTTTTTTTGTTGTTGTTGTTTGTTTTTTGTTTTTGTTTTTTTTTTGTTTTTTGTTTTTTTTTTTTTGAGATGGAGTTTCTTTGTATAATCCTGGCTGTCCTGAACTGGCTCTGTAGACTAGGCTGGCCTCGAACTCAGAGATCTACCTGCCTCTACCTCCTGAGTTCTGGGATTAAAGACACACCCCACCATGCCCAGCTGACTTTGAGTATATTTAACTTTTTCTGTTGTCTTAAAACTTAATTTCACAATCCCTAGCTCTACAGTCCTAGAAACGTCTATCTTATCCCATTTCTTGTTTAGTGTCATAGAGGGACCTCAAAGCTTGTGGAAATCTGTGTCTTTGGGATGGAGTTCTATAGTGTGTAAGCTGATAACCCAGCAGCAGGTGAGAATGGGACTGAGCAGAAACAGTTGATGAAAAGGCAGCAAATAGGGAAGGAGATTCTTGAAAGCTGATGAGAAGAGGCCCAGCTTTGAGGGCCAGGAGTCCCAGCTCTATCTTTCTTACTGCAGGTGTAAATGAGCTACCTTACAGGATGGCCTGGTAAGTGGCATCCCTTGAGTTAGTGTGGATGCTAGACTGTGTGGCCCAGGAATAGTCAATTGACCACTTGTCTTAGAGTCTCAGTTTCTTCATCTGTTCATTGAGGTAGTTGTTATGATAAAGCAAATGGTAGCATTCCAAGTGGTACAGAGTGTAAAGAGCCTTTAATATATACTCAGCTTCGTAAGTCAACTCCAGCTGGTGTTCCGCCTGGAGCACTGGCGGGGCAGTGGGGACTCCCGTGGAGATGGCTTGTGCAGCTGCCCGGTCCCTGGCCGACCAGGACAGGTTTATTTGTATCTACCCCACTTACTTAAATAATAAGAAGACCATAGCGGAGGGCAGGCGGATTCCCATAAGTAAGGCTGTAGAAAACCCTACTGCTACTGAGATTCAGGACGTATGCTCAGCAGTTGGACTGAATGCATTTCTGGAGAAAAACAAAATGAACTCCAGAGAATGGAACCGTGATGTTCAGTACAGAGGCAGAGTCCAGGTACAGCTCAAACAGGAAGATGGCAGCCTCTGTCTTGTACAGTTCCCATCACGGAAGTCAGTGATGCTGTATGTAGCAGACTTGATACCCAAGTTAAAAACAAGAACACAAAAATCAGACGGTGCTGACCCAAGTCTTCAGCAAGGAGAGGGGAGTGAAAAAGGGAAAGGAAAGAAGAAGAAATGATGTGGTGTGAATGTGAAGCACGCAGTCCTGCTGTGAGAGACCTGGGCATCTTTGTGTCGGAGGGAGCAGCTTTCTGTGTCTGTCATTTAACTGAACTGTGAACAGTGTGTCTCCCATCTTCATCAGCAGTTAACAGTGAGATAAGTTTACATCCGAAGTCTGCATCTAGCTTTTATACTGTGAAAAGGAAAGGGTGTGTGTGTGTGGAAGAAAGAAGACTATTTTTAATAGATAATGACTGTCCCGTAAGTTACTTGAAATCCTCTATCTGTTTGTCTTCTATGTAAACACATATTTCAGGTAAATAAGTTGAATAAAATTTGAAATACAAATGTGAATGGTATAGCAGGCCTGGCCCTGTCCATTGTGTTCATAGGGAGATGGGAATCACACCTCCTGGGTAATGTTCCTCTCCTTGCTGTAGTTGAATCCATTTTCTGGCATTAACTGACACATGAGAAAAGTTTTTCTTGACTATTCTCAGAATTATTTTCAATTGATAGTAACACCATTCACAGTATAAACATGTAGCTATCCAACTTACAGAAGAGACATTTTTGTTTAATGCTTATCTTTTAACTTGTGTATGGGTATGCACAGTATGAGGCCTGACTTTGGACCTTATAAAACAACTTTGGATGTGTGTTCAGGGGCCACGAATACAGATTCTGTAGATATCTTTAAAGTTATGTGGATGCCTGAAGGGACCAGCAAGGGCATTTGACTCAGTCCAAGAGAGCCTTTATAGCCCACTGTGTCCTATAATACCATGACACACACACTGCCAGTCCTAACTCTGGGAAGTTCATATCCATGTGTGAGCAATAGGCACATAACTTGACCTTGGAAGAGGATTCTTTTGTTTTGTTTTGTTTTGTTTTTTTTGTTTTTTGTTTTTGTTTTTGTTTTTCGAGACAGAGTTTCCTGTGTAGCTTTGTGCCTTTCCTGGAACTCACTCTGTAGACCAGGCTGGCCTCGAACTCACAGAGATCCACCTGCTTTTGCCTCCCAAGTGCTGGGATTAAAGATGTGCACCACCACTGCCCGGCTGGAAGAGGATTCTTAAGAAGCAAAACTGACCTCAGATCTGACTCCTTCTACCTTTTTACAGTGCCGGAAGCTGCCTGGAGACCCCCAGGAACCCACCAAGAAAAACCCCAGAGTGGCTTCAGATTCAGGAAAAGAGCACAATGGAGTCAGGGGAAAGCACAAGCACCGGAAGCCAGCAAAGCCAGAGTCCCAGCCTCCAGGAAAACGAGCTGATGGCCATGAGGAAGGTAGGCCCCAAAGGCTATGCACGACCTTGTAGCCTGAGCGCCAGAGGGATCCAGTGGAATTTTGGTGGGGAGAGAGTAGCTGAGAGATTGAGTAGAAAAATGGATGCTTCCATGCTGTGGAATAGAGCTAGAATTGGAACCTCTGAAGTCAACAGCCAGGCAGGATGGATGTATTCTGACCTAATGTGTTAGAGTACCACACATTCTGAAGTCTTAACATTGAATAAGGTGGCTTGCTAACAGATAGATGGCAGTCCTACAATAGAGTCATTAACCCATTCCACGAGATAGGATTAAGGCTCAAAGAAGCAGCAGCTGTAAGAATACTTAGACAGCTGGGCGGTGGTGGCGTACGCCTTTAATCCCAGTGCTGGGGAGGCAGAGGCAGGCAGAGGCAGGCGGATCTCTGTGAGTTCGAGGCCAGCCTGGTCTACAAGTGAGATCCAGGAAAGGCGCAAAGCTACACAGAGAAACCCTGTCTTGAAAAAACAACAACAAAAAAGAATGTTTGGGTTGGGTATGGGTATATTTGACCTGTATACTCTGTTGTAGATGACCCAGGCATTCCTGGCTACAGTAGTCCATGTTCATGATCTTGCTCATTGGACATGACCTAACTCCTCTACTTTGCTCTTGTATACCTGTTTCCATTTGTCCACCTCCTCCTGCCTTACCTTTCTAAGGTCCATTGAGGTTGCACTTGTATGGAATAGGCTACAGCTCAGTTAGAATCTAACAAACATACAACAACCTTTGAGTTATGTAGGCAGATATTCTACTTTGGGACATGCTGTTGAACTGATTGGGTGCATTGCCTTTATTGATGCCAGTAAAAATGGCCCATCCCCAGCTTTCAAAACCACCATTCCCAAAGAGATGGGTAGTAGTGGTAGCATAAGGAGAGTCAGCTGGGGTAAACCAGGGTAACTGCAGGGTCAGCGCAAACCTTTTGGTTTTCTCATTGGAACATCGCATGTGGGCTTTTTGGTTTATAGATTTCTAATTGTGATATTCCTGCCTTCTGCCCCCAAACCACACATCACTCCAGGTTCCTTGGAAAAGAAAGCGAAGAGCAGTTTCCGTGACTTCATCCCTGTGGTTCTGAGCACTCGGACACGCAGTCAGTCTGGTGAGTAAGACCAAGAGTAAAAGCTTGCCTTGGCTTCTTTGAAAAGGTAGACAATGGGCTTGATTTTGCCATTGGTGCAAGTAGACAGTTGGCATTTTGCTTCCCTGTGCTAAAATGAAAGTCTCCTTGCAGGGACAAGAGAGTCCTGGGTAGGGGCAGAGAGATCACCTACACTTTTAAGTGGTTTGCTTAGCTATGTTAGATTAGGGATTTGACATTAACTCCTGCTTAGAGCCAGTGATGGAAAGAGCAAAGGCCCCTGCCACTCAGGAAATGTTGATAATCCCTGTCACATAGGGTGATGGGATTAAAGCCTAAAGGTTGAATGTCTTCACTTGAGATGGGCCCCATGATCATGAGATGCATCTGCAGCTCCTTTGCTGATATGGCAGAGAAGCTAGGAGGTCTTCCCTACAGAGGAATAGGAGGAAGTGGCTCCTACCCCAATTAAGAGGAGAAAGGTGCCATTGAGTGTTCTGGGCAGGCACAATCACCTTTGGTCCACTGAACTTGTCTAGGGTCTAAAGAAGATGATCGTTTCCAGCTTGTGTTCTTTTCTGCTGGCTCTCTGTTGGTACACAGGACAGAGATGGTTGCCTGCACTCACTCAGATTTCCATGCAAATTGGAAGAATGGAGAAGCATGGCCCAATGAAAAGTCAATGATTTTACGTCCTGTTAAGTGCCACCTCAGCACATGGCAAGCTCTGTGGTAATTGGGGCTTATAATGATGGCCTGGAGGCCTCACAAAGTCCTGAAGTGTCCTCTGAATCATCAAAGAGCGATTACATTATGGCCAGTCCCATTTTTGTGTTAAACACATTGTGCTGTATTTGATTCTTTGGAAATTGGTGATTTCTGTGTGATCTCTATGGTGATTCTGTATTAACTGTAATATCAGATTAACTAGAACACTCTGTTCCCTGCCTGGTCCATATAATGCAAAGTTTAGTGGGTTAGTTGCTGTCTTTAAGCAGACTGACCAACTTGAAGCTTTGGTCAAGGGCTGCTTTTTCCTTCCAACCATTTCTTTCTTCTGCTGACCTCACTGGGGTCTAGGGATTGTTGAGTTAACATGGTAGTGTTGCTTCTAAGAAAGCTGTTAGATCTCCTGTCGTGTAAAACCAGGCCAATTTAGAATTGTGCTTTTATTGTTAGCAGCGTTAAGGGTAAGTGAGGAGAGAGAAAATAGCCTCTTGGCAAGGTGGCCCAGGAGTGTAGGAAAGATGCTGTTTGTCCTGGGGCAATCAGGAGTAGAGAAGGTATGCTTTCCCAGCAGCAAGGAACAGCTGCAGTGGATGGGCAGATGGACTCGAAAGAAAACTCCACCCTTGACCTTCTGGCTACTCTGTAGGAGGTGGGATCAGTTTAATGGAAGTGGCCTGCTGTGTTCTACTGGGACATGCCTGAGTCAAGCTATGTCATAGGAAAGGGACTCCTTGCTTCTATGTTAGAGATACTCTTTTGTGATGATTCTGCTTGGCCAGGGTAGCTCTGTTGGCCATACTGGTGGAACCACAGAGTTATGGGGCCTAAGTTGTAATACCAGACTTCCTACCTCCTTGCCTTCAGCAAGAAATGAATTCAAGTAACACTGTACCATGGACGAGTAAGGGATGATTTTTAGTACTTCATAATTGTGTGGTATTTTGGACTCTATAAAGTAAGTACTTAAGACTGAAAGACTTCAGTCCTGTGAGGTAAATGTACCAGTAATAAGTGACAGAGCATGAACTTGAAGTCTGTTCTTTGAATTCCTCCCCCAGGACAGTTGTGTCAATACCATATTTAATCCCTTGAAGAAGCACCTGAAAAAGTCTTCTGTATTTCTCATCCTTAGGAAGCATCTGCAGCTCTTTTGCTGGTATGGCAGACAGTGACATGGGAAGCCAGGAGGTCTTCCCTACAGAGGAAGAGGAGGAGGTGGCTCCCACCCCCACTAAGAGGAGAAAGGTGAGAAAGACCCAAAGGGACACCCAGTACCGCAGCCATCATGCCCAGGACAAGACCCTGCTGAGCCAAGGCCGCAGACATCTGTGGCGAGCCCGAGAGATGCCCTGGAGGACAGAGGCTGCCCGGCAAATGTGGGACACCAATGAAGAGGAGGAAGAAGAAGAGGAGGAGGAGGAGGAGGGCCTGGTGAAGAGAAAGAAACGGAGACGACAGAAGAGCCGAAAATACCAGACTGGGGAGTACTTGACAGAACAAGAAGAAGAGCAGCGGCGGAAAGGGAGAGCAGGTAAGGTTGGCCGTGGGGCTGCTAGTCCTGTTTGGACGTCAGCTGGGAATCTTAGGCCCAGTGGAGTTCATACCCCTCTTCACCAGCTGATGGACTTAGCACTGACAGGAACTTGGTACTGTGGTCTTCACCTGTCACAGGAGCTCACTCAGATCCACCTTGAGTATGTGGCTTTGAATCTGGAAGGAAGGATTTCAGACTAGCCTACAGGTAAGCTGAGACGTAGAGACCCTTGCCTTCTGGTTTCTTATAGACATCTGAACCTGTGGTCCATGCCATGGTGACATTCTTGGCATGGGCCTTTGTCATACTAGGGAGTTCTGGTTAGCTTGAAAGAGTCAAGTCTTGGAGGTTCTCCCTTTTGGAATCTTGGGTTTAAAAAGAAAGAGGAAGCAGGTGTGGTGCCTGTCATCCAGGTGCTCAGGAGGTTGAGGTAAGAGGACAGTGAGTTTGAAGCCACCCCGGGCTGCTGCATAGTGAGATCCCATCTCAAAACAAATAAGGAGGGCATTGGCTGCCATAAACTAAAGTGAAATGTAGTAGTTCTCTAAAGGCAACAGAAAACCTTGAAATAGGTAAAACCTGATTTCTTAGGTAAAGCCATAAAGAGTTTTTTATAGAGTCATAGTAAAGTTTTGAGGTGACATAGGTATTTGTTGGTCCTAAGCTGTGAAAGCAGGCAGTTCAGAAAGAAAACCTTCTGTGGCCATGTCAAATGCTTTAAATATGATCATGGAGGGATAGACAAGAGGTCACACCAGTATCCTTCATTAAGTACAATTCAGGCCTGTTCCCATAGTGGGTTTCTAATTGAACAAAAAGCCCATCTCCATAGGAACATGTTTGTCTTTCCTTATTCTCTGACCACCCTCTTGAAGCAACAGTCAATTGTCTCTTATAGTATATTCACTCTGAGCTGCTGATAAATATGTATAGTCCCCTTATTAGCTAAACCAAAGCAGCTCACATTGAGTAGGCAGTAGATCCTGGGTATACTATAATGCAAAGAAGGCTTAACCTCATTTCTGACTCATTTAAGTGGAGATATATATGATACCTATCCCTACACTTGAGGGTAATTGAGCTCATTTTCATTGACTATCTGAACAAGTGGGGCAATTTTTCCCTTCTTTTGCCAGAACCGTAATGGATTGGTCATGAATGAGTTGTCAAACCATTGGCCTCTGCCTCTTGTTAGGATGATGAGAAGCTTTTGTCCCAGTCCTCTCTAATGAAGGCTCCTTTCCTAGCTTGGAAGCTTCTCATAGAACTACCAGCTCTTTCTTTTTATTTTTTCTTTCTTTCTTTTTTTTTTTTTTTGTGGTGGGGGGGCGTGCACGCGCGCACTTGCGCGCATCTCTATTATGTAACCCTGGCTGTCCTGAAAATCACTATGTAGACCAGGCTACCCTCAAACTCACAGAGATCTGCTTGCTTCTGCCTCCCAAGTGCTAGGATTAATGTGCCACCAGCTTGAGTTATCAGGTCTTTCAATCAGAAGGACCTCTTTGGAGTTTCTTGGTCCCATTTGCTACACAGTACACACAGAGAGAGAAAAGTTGCCACAGCATTGTCATAGGGACTTATCTAGCCTTTGCTAGGACATTTACAGTAAGTATGGAGAACACCAGTGATGAAGGTGTCTTGTTCAGAGGCAGCCCAGACTGTTGAAAAGTAGATCATTCATTCTCCTTCTAAGGTATGCCTGGGAGCTTTGCATTGAAGCCACTGGTGTTGGCGTATCTCTTCATGCAGAAATTTCTTTTTTAAATATATTTTTCTTAGTTTTTTGGAGATTTTCGTTTGTTTATGAGTGCTTTCCTTGTATGCATGGCTGTGTACCACATTCGTGCAGTACCTGAGGAGACCAGACTAGGGCACTGGATCCTCTGTAACTGGAATTATAGATAGTTGTGAACTCGTGTGGATGCTAGGAATCAAACCTGTGTCCTCTGGAAGAGCATCTAGTGCTCTTAACCACTGAACCATCTCTCCAACCCATGTGGTAATTTCATAACAAACATTTCTCTCCTCAGAAAGCTCTAGTCTCCCTTACCTACTTACTATCTGGCTTTCAGGTCAGTGTCAGAGAAGTTGGAAATGGACAAACGAGGCAGATCACCCTACTTCTATCTAACTCTTATAACCTCTCCTTTCATCCTGTGCTTGGCTGTCTGCCTTTTTATTCTGTGAAAGAGGTAGAAAGACCCATTTCCATGCACCTGCCTGTCACCTTCACTCTGTGCCTTTGTGGGCTAGCATAAAGCTCTGGTTCTGCAATTGAATATACTCCAGAGCTTGCCCTACCGTTGGTACATGAAATAGATGGCTATTTATTTTCCTCTTTATTGAACTCTGTAATGTGGTTTCCCCATGCTTCCTGCAGTTTTCACAAGGTAAAGTTCTGTTCCTTCCTCTTACTTTAACCCATACTTGTTGGGTCAGAAGCCCTGGGTTAAGGCTGGGCATGATGGTGTATATCTTTATTTGCAGCATCTAAGAAGCAGAGGTAGGTGAATCTTCATGAGTTCTAGACTAACCTGGTCTACATAGTGAATTTCAGGCTATCCAGGACTATATACGGAGACCCTGTCTTAAGAACAACAAGAGGCCTGGTGGTGATGGCACACAGCTTTAATCCCAGCACTCTGGAGGCAGGGACTCTGTGAGTTCCAGGACAGCCAGGGCTACAGATCTCACTCTGTAGACCAGGCTGGCCTCAAACTCACAAAGATCTACCTGGCTCTGCCTCCCGAGTGCTGGGATTAAAGGCGTGTGCCTTCGCCGCCTTGCTTGAAAAAAGTTTTTAATTAAAAAAAAATCAAGAATAAAAAACCTGGCCGGGCGGTGGTGGCGCACGCCTTTAATCCCAGCACTCGGGAGGCAGAGCCAGGTGGATCTCTGTGAGTTCGAGGCCAGCCTGGGCTACCAAGTGAGTTCCAGAAAAGGCGCAAAGCTACACAGAGAAACCCTGTCTCGAAAAAACCAAAAAAAAAAAAAAAACAAAAAAAAACCTGAGTTAGTGTTCCTGCTGGAGGGGTCATTAGAGACCATGTAGCACAACATTTCTTGGACACGTTGTGAGGATCACTAATACACTAAGTGGAATAAAGCTAGGGCTTCTTTCTTATATGCATAAGCTATAGTCAATTCCATTCCTTTCTATTATTGTTGTTATTGTTGTCTTTGAGACAGGGTCTCTCTACACAGCCCTGGCTGTCCTGGAACTCACTACATAGACCAGGCTGGCCTCGAACTCACAGACCTCTATCTGCCTCTGCCTCCTGAGCACTGGAATCAAAGGTGTGCTCCACCATACCCACCCAATTTTCTAGGCTTGAATGAGGACTCCTACATCTGCATCTGCCCTTGGCAATTTCACATATGAGAGTCCATGTCAAGTTTGGGGGTGGGGGTGAGTTGAGAACTCTGTTATTTCAATCCCTTCATTTCACAGGTGGTAGGAACCTGAGGTTACAGTTAGTTCATAGCCTTATTGATCTGTTGTGTGCTAGGCTCAGTGTTCGATCTTGTACTGAAGTCATATAATATTAATGCCTTAATCTTTATAACACTTTATAGAAGAAAATTTTGCTTGTATCACCTCAATTAGTTCTGCTACCATTTCTGGGACTTGAATTATATTCTCCCCATTTATAGATAAGGAAACTGAGGTTCAAAGAGATTATGGATTGCTTCTATTCCATTGCATAGTTAATGGTAAGCCAGGGATAAGAATGTAGTAGTTTTTAGTTGGTTAGGATGCTTGCCTACAATGCACAAAGGCTTGGGTTTAATTCCCAGTACTACATAAACTGGCTGGGGTGGAATATGCCTGTAATTCCAGCACTTAGGAGGTGGAGGTAAGAGAATCAGAAAGTCAGAGCCATTGGCTCATGTTGAGTTGAAGGCTGACTTGTTACATAGTGCAGCAACAAACAAGAGAGACCCTGCCTCAATACAAGGTGGAAGGAGAGAACTGATACCTGATGTTGGCCTCTGACTTTCATATGCTCACTGTAGCACACTTGTGCCCACACTCACACAACTGCATGCATACACACCCACACATACAAGCCATACAACTCTATTGTTAATACAAGTGAATACGCCGGGCGGTGGTGGTGCACGCCTTTAATCTCAGCACTCGGGAGGCAGAGGCAGGCGGATCTTTGTGAGTTTGAGGCCAGCCTGATCTACAGAGAGATATCCAGGAAAAGTGCAAAGCTCCACAGAGAAACCCTGTCTCGAAAAACCAAAAAAAAAAAAAAAAAAAAACAAGTGAATACAACTGAATGGTTTATGTCACCTATACAAGAGGTTTAGGGCAGACCATATGATGTGAGGCTCAAGCTAGTGGAGTTTGTAGCAGAGCTTTTTGAAATTACAATTCTAGACACATGGTGCCATGTACCAGTGATACCAATGACTTGATTTCCAATCAAGGAAGGTGGTAACTTTCTGCCATTACACATAGGTCAAGTAAACTCATAATACCTTCTGGATTGGGGAATTTCTGTTGCATTGATCTTGGTGTCTTCAGACAGTAACAAACAGGACAGTTAGGTGGGGAGAACTGAGATCATGAAGTCAGCCTTCTACTTTGATCTTACATTCCACTGTACTCGATACTTTAGCAAAACTGCTAAATTGGTTTTCATTTTGGAGAAAGAAAGAGGATGGAGAAAAGGCTGAAAAGAAATTCTGGTTGGCTCTGGGCTATGGGGAGATCCTTTTTAAATGACCCACATTTTGGGGGCCAGCCAGATGGGCTGCCCTCTGCTGGCAGGGCTGAAAACTGCCTCCTGTAGATAGAAGAGGGATCTGTATGGCGAAGCAAGAAAGGTGTTCCATTTCTCTTACAGTCATTCTTTCCTGTTTCTTGTTCAGATTCAAAGGCCCGTAAGCAGAAGACTTCCTCCCAAAGTTCAGAGCACTGCCTCAGGAACAGGAACCTTCTCCTGACCAGCAAAGCCCAGGGGATCTCCGACTCACCAAACGGTTTCCTCCCAAATAACCTGGAGGAGCCAGCCTGCCTTGAAAATTCAGAAAAGCCATCAGGAAAACGAAAGTGCAAGACCAAGCACATGGCAAACGTCGCAGAAGAGGCAAGGGTGTGTGGCCACCAAAGAGATGAACGTGGCGGGTATGGGCTAGAGAGGCAGACTTTCGACCAGGTCCCTCTGGCGGTAATTTCCTCAGGGAGGGTGAAGGAAACCAGTAGATAGGGGAGGTCAACTAATGTGTATGCAAGTATTTGAAACTAGTTCCAGAAGGGTTGGGACAGATTTAGAGAGTAGAAACTAAAGTTATAGTTAGCTCTATGGTTTGGCCCCTGATTTCTTTTCCCCAGCAATCTTTGTATCTCCTTTGAGTTAAGATACAGTTAAAGGATGTGGCAGTGCGCTCGCCTGAGTAGGTTGTTAACATCTAATCAAGAAGCTTTTGTCTGAGTTTAACACACTAGACACCAGTCACGGAGCTCCCTGAGACAATCAAGGTAGAAGCCAACTTGTAGAAGCCAGGATTTGGTTTTCTAGACCGAGGTTTCTTGAGGGTCTAGGTTAGCTGCTTTTTCCAACCTGTCCCCTGTTCCTTTGCCTTTGGAGGAAGCCTAGGCTGGGTACTCACCAGTTAGTCAGGCAAGCATTCTTTGACTCTTTTTCAAAATCCCCAGTTCATTTGGTTCTGATGTTCATAACAGTTGGTGTTGGTGTCAGATTCTTCCTGGTACCACTAAAGAAAAAATAAGACAGTCCTCATGCTGGGTGAGTTTTACATTTGAAGGAAGTGAAGGTCCAGTGTGTACCTATGATAGGTATCTGTCATTGACAACCCTAAATCAAAAGGCCACGTTGGGCTGGTTTGGTTAGTTATGATTCTTACCCTTCTGTCTAGCTTTCAAGTAGGAATTCCCAAATGGTACTAGCAAAGAAAGGATGGATGCTTGTCTCCCCCCACCCCTTCCTCCGTCCTCCCTCATGAATCCTTGTTGCAGCTTAGACAAGGCACTCAAGTCTATTTTGCTCATCTTTTAAAATGGAGCTGATGCTCCTTGCCCTTTCTGTCTCACAAGGGTGCTTGCAGGGAACAAAGGAGGCAGTGTCTGTGACAGGCTTTGATAACCGTAAAGTGTTCTCTGAGGGTTGGTGCGCATCCTTGCAGTTCAGGCAGAGACAGGAATGAGAGAAGCGGAGGTACAGCGTGACAGACTGTGGCCTGGCGTGCCAGGATAGCCGTTCCCTGAAGCCCTTAGATTATGAGAAAGATAGGGCCCACCGAGGAGTACAGAACCCTGCTTTGAACTCAGTGCCTCTTAGTTCCTGCTGTCACTCTTCTTGTTGAATGTGTGTGTTTGTCTTGTATGTATACACATTCATGTGTACACATGCAGGTCCGTGCCATAGCACAAGTGTGGGGGTCAGAGGACAACCTTGACTGTAGGTCTTTACCCTCCACCTTGTTTGAGACACTCTCTTTGTTGTTTTCCTGCTACCTACGCTGGGCGAGCTGGCGTGAAATTTTCTGTGGATTCTTCTGTATCCACCTCCCATCTTCCCACAGAGTGCTGGCTTTATAGGCACTTGTGCTACAACTCCAGCTTTTGTCTGGGTTCTGGGGATTCAAACTCAGGTCCTCAGGCTTGTGTGGCAATTGCTTTTACCCACTGAGCCATGGCCCCAGGCCTCCTGTTCTCACTCTTAATTCCTGAGTGCTTCTTGGAGGTAGGCATATGTATTCCAGTCATTTAAAGGACTTGTGTGAAGCGACGCAGTGGTCCTGCTTGCCAGAATCAGGACATGAAAGAAATTTGTCTGCCTTGGGAGGAGCCCTGGTTGTCAGTGTGCCTTGCAGTCTCTGACTCGGTGCTTTCTGCCTATTTCTGGGACATCCTTGGGAAGTGGGGGAGTAGGCAGAAAACACTGCCACCTTGAAGTAGTTCTGAGAGAGGTAGAGGTCCCAGGGTCCTGCCCCTCCTCACCATCTTTCCTGGACACTCAGATGGCCCCATCCCACACAGAGGTAGCCCGCTGCTGGACCCTCACAGCACAGTCTTATGCTTCAGTCTGGTTGTTCTGTCTGGCGATGAATCTGCTAAAACGTTCTCCTGGAGAAGGTTTTGTCTCTCCCCAGGGCCTCCCTTCCTCCCTCTCGCCTTTCTTTCTCTCCCAGTCATCACCACCTGCTCCGGTTGCCCCCATGGCACTGGGCTTTGTAGTAGGAAGCAATGCAGGGGGGGAGGATTGGGGGGCGCTCCTGCAACACTAAAGCGGGGCATTGGCCAAGGGCTTCTTCCCACAGAGGCCCGGAGCCAGGGGGAAGAGGAGAGGGGGAGGGGTCCCCCTACTTGTTCTCACTCCTCCCCCTCCCAGGCAGTCTTCTTGCCTGCTCTAGCAGCCTGGTCTCCAGAAAGAAATGTGCCCTTTGGAGCCTGGCTTAGCTTAGCAAAAGCCTGGGTGCATCACCCTGTGTCTTCAGTCCTGCCATTGTATTCTCCGTCTTCCTGGTGATAAAACAGTACCATATCCTCATGGTTGATGCTTTCTTGCTAGGGCTTGTACTTCCACCCTTGTGCTGTAGAAACTGATCATGACCGCTTGTGATCTTCAGATTTACCAGAGGGCACTGATTCCCTGGACCTGCATAGTTTATCTGCTAGTGTTCCTTTCTTGACTTTATGTAACTTTCTAGGTAACTTTTCTGACTCCCCAGGGCTTTTTACATGGATAACTTGAATCAAGTCAACACATAATTGTGATTGATAATGTACCCAGCTCTGACTTCAGTACTGGAAGCAACAAAAGAGAAGGTGACAGTATGAACTGTGTCCCTAAGGAGCTAAAGAGCTAGTCGGAGAGCTAGGTGTAGGGGGTAAAGAAAGATTACTTGATCCCTGAGTTGGACATCAGCTTAAACAATGTAGTGAGTGAGACACAGTCCTAAAGGACATTTAAAAAGAAAAGAAAAGAAAAACAACCTTACTAGGGGATGCAGACATCCCCTAAAAAACAGCAAGAAAATAAGGAAGTGAGGTGTCAGACTAGATGATTCTAAGTAGGCTCTGGATATGCAGAAAGAGGGCAGTGGGGCTACAGTGTTGTAGAATAGTGTAGAAGACGTAGGTTAAATGAAAACTTGATGCTCTGAGGGCTTTGAGTAAATATACGACATGTTAGCCCCTTTGTGGCATAAAAGATCACTCTAAAACCTAGTGGCTTTACACAACAATGAGCATGTGTTGTCTCATAGTTTCTGGAGCTCAGGAATTCGGGCCAGCTTAGCTGAGCCTAGTGTGGGGTTTGGCATGAGGTTGCAGTCACGGTGTTAGGGCCACATCTATTTGAAGACTGGGAAGATGTGCTTCCAGTATAGTTCGTGCACATGGCTGGTGTGATGCTGGCTATTGGCAGGAGGCCTCTTTTCCTTTCCTCATGGATCTCCCCAAAAAGCTGCTGGCTTTCACTTCACCACAGAAAATGATTTGAGAGAGAATCATACAGGAACCACAGTGTTTTGGGGACCTGGCCTTGGAAGTCACCCCCCATACACACACTTTTGCAGTTTCCTGTTGATTACCTAGGTGAGCCTTATCTCATGTGGGAAACGAGCTACATAGGAGCTTGACTGTCAGGGGTAGCGTCCTCAGAGTCCATCATGGAGGACCCACCCTTAGTCTTCTTTCTGGCTTCGAGTGGGTTCATGGCTCTCTTGTCTGCAGGGTATACTTAAACTCTGCTAACGCCCCTTGAGTATCATTCAGTTTCATATCTTAGACTCTCAGCCACGTGCAGCTGAGGCTGCTCCCATCTTTGAATACAGTGGTTCTTTTAATACAGTTATTTCAACACAGTTATTCCTCATCTAGAACCCAGGTTTGATATACAAATGACCTGTGCCCCCACAGACCAAGGAGGGTACAGGAAAACAAACAGGGGAACCTTTTATGTACCTTCAGTTCAAAATGGGGCAAAGGGAAGCATCCATGGGTCACCTCTGAGGACAGAACTTTTAGAACATTGGTAGTCCATAGCCTTTGTAGTAGCTGGTTATCTCAAAGGCCCTCCAAAGGAGAAAGTAATGCTCAGAGGAGTTAGGCTCTGCTTCAGGTGTTGTAACTAGTGGATGGCAGAAGCAAACTTTAAACCCAGCCCTGTCTGGTTCCAGAGCCTCACAGTCCACTGTCGTAGATGGGTCTGAATATAATGTTAGGCCATGGTATGATGAAAGACAGGGAAAGCCTGTGAGGTTGGATAGGGGGCAGGTTTATGCAATAAGAGTGAAGGCATTGAACAGTATGACGAGTCAGACTGCTGTCTCTTATGTTTCTTTGTTCTTATTACTTACAGACACGGCTTATACAAACCCTCAATGACAAGTAGAGGAGGCATGCCAAGTGCTTTAGAGAAGCTGGGCTGTCTCTACCCAATTTTCAGTCCTCCTGCCATGCCGTGGCTTATGGGGCTGAGGATCTTATACTCTGAACATCCATCTATCCAGGGAAATGTAGAAGCTTTGCTGATTTGGCAAATAACCTCACATGGCTAGTGACTAGCCTAGCCTTCACTCTCCAAGCTGACACTAGACTGGGCCGCTTGGTGTACTGTCAGTAAAGCACAGCATGAGTGCAGATGTAGTGAGGTGGCTTTGGCAGCCAGATGGCATGGCCATGATGAATCGGATATGTTGCCTAGCCTGACCTAGGACTTCATTTCTTCTTTCCAGAGCAAAGGTCGTTGGAGCCAGCAGAAGACACGATCTTGTAAATCTCCTACTCCAGTGAAGCCCACAGAACCATGTACACCCTCCAAGTACCGAAGTGCTGGCCCAGAAGAGGCCTCAGAGTCACCCACTGCCCGACAGATCCCCCCAGAGGCACGGAGACTCATCGTGAACAAAAATGCTGGTGAGACCCTCCTGCAGCGAGCAGCTCGCCTGGGCTATAAGGTGAGTAAGCTCTCCCTGACTGAGCAGGCAGGCAGTGACAGGATGACATTGGCCTGGGCCTCAGGGAGCAGCTATGCCATTGGCTCCTTTGGGGCCTAAGTCTGGCTGGTCTCCCTCTACTGTCGATATTGCCTCTGAGGCTGCTCTGCCCCTTGTCTTATCTCAGTATGTGGGAAGGTAAGCTCATTGAAAAGTCAACTCAGGATAAATGCAATCGAAATAGTATACAATAGCATCCGCTACATCCCTAGGCTAGGAAGGGCATTTGTTTTACCTTACCTATGTAGTGGCTCTTCCAACCAAGAGGAACATAGGGCGATTACTGTTCACACTTTAACTCCTGTGGTTTCTCCTCATTTTGGCTTTCATGTAGAAGGGGCAAGAGCATGTCCACTAAACAAAGCCAGAGCTAACCCCACTTCCTTATACGTGGGAAGGAGGGCAAAGAAAGCAGTAGTCATATTAAGGA